>NW_013533994.1:6167-624197 GCF_000836235.2 Papilio xuthus
CGGCCCTAACACCGACCCTTGAGGCACCCCGGCTCGAACGGGGTGCGATTGAGAACATATTCCCTCGACGCGGTAGCGGAACGTGCGATCACTTAGGAAATCTCGTATTATGCATACGAGACGGTCGGTTACTCCGTACTCATATAGCTTGTATATGAGACCGTTGTGCCATACTTTATCGAACGCTTTTGCTACGTCGAGAAAGAGAGCTCCGGTGTTAAGGCCGCTTTGGCGTTTGGAAAGAATGTACTCCGTGATGCGGTGCACTTGATGAGTGCATGAATGTTTGGCGCGAAATCCAAACTGTTCGGCAATGGGCATGGCTTTCGTTTCCATAAAAGAGCGAAGGCGGGCTAAAACCAGGCGTTCATAAATCTTCCCAAACGTTTTGAGTAGGCTGATGGGGCGATACGAGGTGGGATTTGTAGGTGGCTTAGAGGGTTTGAGGAACCCTATGACTTCGGCGTCTTTCCACTCGGTGGGAAAAACTCCTTTGGTCATTGCCACGTTATATATAGCAACAAGAAGTTGTAGTATAGTAGCTGGAAATAGTTTGGTCACCCTATTGGTGATACCATCGGAGCCGGGTGCTTTCCGGGGGCGTAAGTTTTTAATTAATTCCTCAACTTCATCTCTAGTAACTGGTGGAACGACATCTAGAAGGGGTATTTTATTCCTTCGTTCGACCTCACTGTTCACCTTTCGGAGGTGATCAGGATCGATCGATCCTGGTGGTACATGGTGCACACATTAAGGTGTACTCATACTAACATTATAAACGCGAGTTCTTTGGATGGATGGATGTTTGTTAGAAGGTATATCCAGAACAGCTGAATGGATCTTGATAATAGTTGGCGTACATATAGAACACAGTCTGGGAGAACACATAGGCTACTAATTATGTTATGAAGAGTCTTTTTATATAACGATTTTTAATACTTGGTTAGTAAATAGTTTTACTAACTAAATACGCTAACAAACATGTTTTAATATAGTAACAATAGAAAGCATCTCTGTCGAAAAATTTAATGAATAAAAGCCGTTTTCATTGAGTCACGAATAAAAACATATACACAAAATTTCGTAAAAAGTATTGACTAAGCCTCACGTTGGAAGTTGATAAAATATTTTATAAATTTTTATATGCGTCGGGCGTCAGCTAGATTGTTCAAATGTTTAAAGCTCTTTGAAAATATTTACTACCTGTATATGATATAAATATGGATACAGGATTTGAGTTACGTTGCGAGGTGTTGCTATAAAAACTCGCACGCTTACTTAATACTTATATAATATATAATGTTATATAATCCTCTATCTAGTAATTCATTTGTTGTAATATATAATGGCCGCACTATCTGTAGTGGTAAGGGTCTGCCCTTTGTTTGCCTACCATTTCATTGCCTATCATTTTTATTTTGGCTTAATACTTCAGTGTTCCATAAGTTGATACTGTTGTTGTTTATTGATCTTATATAGAATATATATTTTGTATATAAACAAATCTAATTTAATACACTTACTAGATTATCAATGTAGGTCTATTTAAGATTAAAAAGTGAAAATATAATACAAGCGATAATAGGAAAACCAAAGTATTCTTGAGAAAACAAATCGTTAAATAGACTAAAAGTATTGGTATTAAAACCAGAGAGGTTTGCTTATTTAGTAAGTAAGTAAACAATAGGTGGAATATCGTGCTTAGTTTAATCGAGCGTCTATTTAGGCAATAGCACGTTTCATATTTTGCAAATTGCAGTTTAAGTTTGCGAGGCGGAAGCGAGCGGTTTGGCGGTGTCCGAGCTTTAGGGCGAGCCGGGCGGTGGCATGAGGCGGGCGGTCGCCTGGGCGGGCGACGCGGCGGTCACGCGCCCTCCGTTTATCGTTGGCACGTCGCGCAACCTTAATTGATATTGCTCTAACGAAGACGCACTCACCGTTACAATTTCAATATACCATATGACGACATTCACACTGAGAATACTTAATTTATGCGGTGGTCGAAAATATATGACTACGCTCAAATTATGCCAAATAAACAAAACCAACAAGCATATCCTCTATCTGCTGTTATTTAGTACTGTGCTTAATTGTATTATATTTAGTATGTTTAGTACAATTTTAAAATAGTCATTTTATAAAGAAAAAATGAATACCTTTCATATTGCAAACGGTTTAAGAAAATGATCTGTTACAATAATTTATTGGACTAATTTTACAGCATCATTTGGTAAAACGGAACTTTCCATAAAACGAGATTAAGATAACCATTGTTTTATTGTGGATCTAATCGTCACTGGGAGACATTCCACTTCCATGGTCAAAGCAGCTTTAATTAAAAACCTTCTCAATAGAGGGTTGTCTAAATTCCAAGTCAAGGCGATCTTATCAGGTTTTTTCTAAAAGAAGATTTTAATGAAATTCGTTTTTAGCAAAACATTTTTTGTTTACCTATTTGCTTCATGTTTACTAATTCTAATCTATCAAAGTCTTATTTCATTTTAAAGGTTATCTTTATTCAGTGGATAGTCATAATAACAAAACAGGAAACATTTATATTAATATAAGAAATTATATTTTCTTAATCGATTTGAAAAAGGAGAAAATTCTTAATGGCCATGTTTTTTTTGTTTTACCTCATGTTATAATATAAATATGAAATGATCCTTTATAAACGAAACTAAATTACGACAAGCGATTCGGGTTATTCTTAGATGTAGAATATTTTAGAAGAATGTGAAAATACTTCATGTGAAATATGTTTGAAAATTAAAGTATATGAATTTTTAACACAATTCGTTACGGACTTTATTAAATGTGGAAAATGTTAGCTCTTTTCCTTTCGCGAGGCCGCATATTAAATTAGCATGGAAGGAGTAAAATAATAATGTAAAGTATTTCTCAAGAGGAGCGAACGCGAAAAAACCAATCAAGAGGGTCTCGGTCTCGGGTGATTAGTGTGACTTCCACTGTCATTTTGCGCTATCTATATATTTTGATTCTTGGAACTGTTCCACTTTGAAAGGAACATTAAGGTTAGTCGATTAGAGCCGAGGAGGTTGCAGCAGATTGTGCAAATAATCATTACATGACTTTCAAGTAAAATATCCTACATCATCATTACTACTATGTTATTTAAAATTTATTTTATTATTTTTAAACGTAAAGTTACGGATATTAGAAAACATATTTCTTCAACCATCTACCTAACTACAAAAGCAGCGGCCATAGAGCTTCAACTTTTTTAATTATTTCATCTTGAATCACGCTTTTTTTACAGTATTTCTATTTCCACGGGAAAAAAATTACTGTCAACTATTGCAATATAGCTGAATAAACCCGCACCGTATCAAATGCGAAAGCTTTTAAAGCCAGTAAAACTATTAAAAACTTTTTTTCTTTTAAAATGCATTACGCTCCGCGAAACTCGAGCGGATACAGGTGAATTGAGTAACTGGTTCGGAATAAAACGACGCAGTCGAGGGCGCCTACACAAAATGAAATTTACAGTCGAGCGTTCCACTATTGTCGATCGTTGCAAGGTATTGAACATCTTCGCGACACGTACGACTACGCTGCTGCAAATTCAGACTCAATCGACTAACTTTTTCTCATTAATCACAAAACCCATCCAATTTAAAATATATCGATCATTAACAGTTTCTAAAAAATTACATTGTTGTTTATCAATTTAAATGTTTCTTCGATTTTTTTTTATTTCAGCAGATTTTTTTTTTCTTTTTTTTACTATTAGCAGATTTTTTTTTGTAAATTTACTAATATTTCTTTTACCATTCCAACTAAGGTCTAGGCTTGTGCTAGGATATGATTTACGTCAATAGTCGAATAGCGGGATTCGAACCCCCGATCTCGTGATCGGAAATCCGTAACCTTAACCATTAGGCTATTGACGCTTAATACTTAACTACTTACTAATTATTCACATTGTTTTAGAAATTTATTGAGATTGAATTTTTACCATAGAAGACAAAGATATAACGATTCGAAACATAAATTTGAGGAATAGTAAAGCACGCGACGATGAACAGAATCGGTTTACGTACTAATACTTTAAACTGCCTTAAAAATATATCAAGGAAGCTTAAAACATTAAAATGATATACAGGTTTCGACAATCGATAAACAAGATAAAGGGCTATTAAATTTCGTTTGTTTTAGTGTAAAAGAAATGTGTTATTTTATAATCCTAGAAATAAATATTATGTTGGTGCAGTAGAGCATTTTATTTACGAGTGCGGGGGTGCCAGCTTTCGCCGCCGGCGCGCTGTCAACTGTTTACGAGTTGGCGACGTCTATGGGCATAAAAGGAGACCCAATTTATCGCTAACACCCATCTAGAAATCGAGACAGGCAACGTCACGATAGCCGGCCGAGCAATAAAATTCAATTTCAGTTTATGCCTCACTATCTTATATAGCTCATCTATTTCATTTAAGGTCAATATTTAGCAACAATGAAAATGCTTGACACAAATCACATCATCATCATCATCAGCTCACTATACATCCCCACCGAGGGGCACGGAGCCTACCCTAAGTTGAGGGTGATTAGGCCATAGTCAACCACGCTGGCCAAGTGCGGGTTGGTTGACTTCACACATATCTTTGAATTTCCTCTCAGATATGTGCAGGTTGCATCACGATGTTTTCCTTCACCGTAAGAACGTCGGATAAATGTACATATGTAAATCGGAAATCGAAAGACACATTGGTACATGGCGGGATTCGAACCCAGGACCTGCAGATTGCAAGTCAAGTGCTTGACCACCGAGCCACCGACGCTCCGCAACAAATCACATAAATAAAGGAATTAGATCGACAGCAGGAAGACTTAGATGTTAAAGAATACTGAAAAAAGGCAATCGAATGCTTAATATTTTAAAAAGATTTTCCTAACTTTTATAAACCTGTTAATGAGAGTATAATTAATTAATTTGAACAAATTAGGATTTAATTTGTACTTATAAGAATTTTATGTAGGTCAATTTTTTTAACAAAAACGTTTTGATTAAATTCGAATGAGAGAGTATTAAATCGCATTGTGGAGAAGTCAAATTGAATTATGTTGACTAAATCTGAACAAAATGAAATAACGTTGAGTATAATTTTGCGATTGTGGAAAGTTATAAAAAAGAATTCCGCGGAACTTGTTTTGAAATTCGTGTCCGCTAAGGAAATTACCGAGCGCCGTGATTTTACTTGGTTAGTTTAATCAAATATCCAAGTCTATTTTTAAGGGAAATTAAATTTTAAAATACGTTTACAAGATAAATATTCAGTTTTCTGTCAAGTTTTGTTTACGACGTACCGGTAAGCCATCACGGGATGAAATTGGCAAGAGACGATGCTAACCGTGCAAGTTTTGAAAGAAGACAAATCTTGCCACATTTCCTAAACTACGAAGGAATGACATGAAATCTTCGATAAATAGGTTGCTCGGAGCATAAATTTTATTTGACGTAAAATCTCTTAGTTACACTTACAAATCTTTTTATTTGCCTTTAAAACAATTTAATCAGTATGGAACATCAGAAAAATTTGGCTACTAAATACTCAAAAAAAGATAATTTAATATTTACAAACTATTAAAATAAATTAAGAAAACTATAAAAATGTCTCTAGCATGAACAATATAAAACACTAATAAATGAATATCTACATCGACTATTGTTCCAAGGCGATATTCCAAAACTAGACCATTTTGTTCTACAGTAGACAAGGAAGGGCATTCTTCGAAAGACGCCTGGAGTGTAATGGATACATTGTACGCCTCTATGGATAGCTGTGTTCGTCCCAAATCAGGAATGGAGGACAAACAACGAACCTATTGTGTTGTATTTTATCAACACATAATATGAAAAACATTCGGAAAGATCCTAATATATTTAATTAAATTGTACTTTGGTTTTTATGAACTAATATCTGTTTATCGAAATAAACGTTATTATTATAATACAGGTACCTTCTTAAATAATTATGAGTATAGAGTTACGATACGACAATTTAAAGAAACGAATTCTTATTTTGTTGGATACAAAAACTTCTTTATTTTTCAAGTTCATTGATGTGTATAAAGGGTTAAGTTGAAAAAAAAACATCTAATATACTTTAATTAACAAAAATTACGAATAAAAATTTTTGAAATGGAAGTTAGGGTCATGGGAATTGAAATATGAATGAAAATTTAGATTTTCATCAAAGTTGCGCAACAAAACGTAAAACGGGGAGTCCCCTGGGTGCTACGGTACGGCAATCATGCGCCTGGCTGCATTACTGATGGCGCAGCACAACTGACCGCCTTTGTGTACTCATTCGAATGCCGGTCATATCGCCGCCGCCATACGCTGCGTTACGCCAATAACGCCAACAACACTCCATATTAAAGGCGCCAAATTGCACTTTAATTTATTCCGAACGTGTCTCGGCAACGGAATCGCAATAACCAGTAAAACAATACCGTCATTTATTGTGACCTGTTTGATCGCATTCACCAGTGCTGTATCTTGTTTTAAAACTGTTAACTTTATATCATATTTTACAGATTACTAGCTGTCGTCCGCGACTCCGTCATCTTACAAACATTCATCCATCCATCCATTTATTACATTAAATATTAGTAAGATTGTTTCGATAGCTCTTTTTGCAATATAAGCCTCATAGAGAAAGGTATACCAAAATATTTTAAAAGAAGAAAAATATCCCAACATTGTTTCCATACGTATATCCAACCGTAAACAATCAGCAGTTTGGAGTAAATAAACCATAAAAGTGTCGAGGGTGTCTCCTAGCAACACTACCACTTTACCTTCACGTATTTTTCTACATGTTTTCCATCACCTATCAATTTGATATGCCTATATCGACACAAAGCTCAAAAGATTAACTTAATAAGATTTAACTTTGACATTCACATAGAAATCTATATATATAAAAGAAAGTCGTGTTAGTTACACTATTTATAACTCAAGAGCGGCTCTGCCGATATGGCTGAAAATTGGTGAGGTAGCTTAGTGCCAGGAGACGGACATAGGATACTATTTATTCATTTTTTTTCGAATTAATGCCTCGAAGAGCTGCTTTTTATTTAACTTACTAATATAATAAATGCGAATGTTTAGATGGATGTGATGTGGATGGATGGATGGGTGGTTGAAGATATCTCTAGAACGGCTGAACGAATCTCGATTAAATTTGGCATACGTATAGAACATAGTCTGGTAGAACACATAGGCTACAATGATTAAGTTTTTTATACATCCACGCGGAAGGAGTCGCGGGCGACAGCTAGTGTGTTATAACAAAAATATACTGGGAGAATGAAAATGACTAAGTAACTATAATATTTTCTAAAATAGTCAAGTACAATGCAGTTGAAATGGTCCGAGTGCTTAAATAATATTTCTCCGCACAAACTGTTCAAACCAGTTACGCTGTGACTACTTTAATCCCAAAGCCGAGGTAATAAGTAATTTTTCCTGTCATAACAGTAGTTACGGCAAAGCTCATTTCATGAAAGCTTTCAACTGAGATAAAAGGTTATTAAGCTTCTGTCAACTGGACTAATTACAAACTCCTTCGCCATTCATTAATTAGCAAAATTTTGAGAACAGTTGAAAGTGCTGTCACAAGTATGTATTACTATAGAAGGAAATAATAAACTGCACAAAATAATTTGTGTACACTTTTATTAGGGTGTTTCGATAATCGTGAAAATTAAAAAATGTAATTTATTTTTACGTAGTGATTTAAAATGTGTTTCAAGAAAAACGTTTTTTCTATCGTTTTTATTCTTCCTTTCGCGACTACATGAATTATAGATGTCGTTGTTAATGAAGCTTGCACATATGTTTAAAGTAACCATACCACCTCTGTCGAAACATGTGTCAGAACAATATGGTATTAATTTGTACGAGAAAACGATACACGAAAAATGTCTAAACTCAGCCCGCGTTAGCTTCGCTTCGCGTTGAAAATGAATGTGGATTCGGTTTAATATACTCATGAGCTGTATACATTAATTTCAGGAGCTAATATTGTCGAGAGTCGAGGGGAAATTAGTTTGGAAGCGAAGTAAATTATTATTTAGAATATATTTTAGTTTATGAGAAGAGTGACAAGGTCCAATGTAAACATAAAGTAATTGGCAAAATACATACGACGGAAATATTAAGGAACTATTTATTAAAAAAAAAATCCATAAAGGTTCGAATTGCCGAAATTTCCAACATTTTTGTGCAAAAGTAGTATAAATCAAATTAATTCCATTACTTGAATCTCGCAAAATGCAAAAGAAGTAATTCAAATAAAGATTAAATGACACCGAAAAAGATTCACACCCAAAAAGATGCTAATGACTTGGCTAAAATAACATTTTTCGGTTTCGCGGTATCAGGACAACGCGGCATGGCGTAGCGCGGCCATCGCTACACGTTCTGTCCGCGCAAACCACTCGCACGTTAGTCATCATTTTTCATCTCGACATGCATATTCAACGCAACTATAAATCATTCGTAGCCATCGCCCTGCAGCCGTATGAAATAACCGACTGTCCCAACGTTAACAGCGAAAAATATCGAACAAACGAAAACCGCCGAAATATCACGTTAATAATTACCCATTCCCTTCGAGCGGTTGATAAATAGCGTCATTATTATCACCAGCGCTGTGAAAAATTATACTCGTCTAGATATTTATTCAAATGGCAGCCTCACGAGAATTATATTTATGGAGCTCGTGATTTTTTCTCGCACTCTTTCTCTTTATTTTAAATTATATACCTCAGCTTTACTAAGCTACTGAACAATCCTTTTATTAAATGTAGATTGAATTATTTCAGCCAACTAAAGGGAATTATTGCTTTGACAATACTAGCACTGCATAACTACGACATCGTTATAAGCTTCCTTCTTAGAAATGGAATTTATTAAGTATTGAATTTAACAATGAATAGTATTTAATTATTTTATTTAGCTGAGATTATTTTCTAAGTAAAATTAAATCTTTGTGCAAATCATCCTTCTATTGCCTTATTTAAATAAACCTAATTCTACAAAGCGGTCTGTCTATTCTTGTATAAAATGATACTAATATTATACTGGGAAAAAGTTTTAGCGGTTTATCGTAAACTTTGAAGTTGAATAAGGTTTTATTTCCAGTATTCTTAAAATTTATATGGTCTCAAAAAATATATATTTATTAATAATTGTAGACGGTAACTCTTATCCAACAATTCAAATCAATGTCAATCTTGTGACATAATAATCCAAATTAAATATAAAACCTTTTTGGAACGAAAATTACGATTATAAACGCAAAGCAAAGCTCAATCCGATTGTAACAAGGATAGTATTCATCTTTTTCTCGCACACAAACACACATCGTCGTGGATAATGCCTTTCACCACAAGACAAAGATTAATAAACTTATCGTAAAGGCAATAAATAATTAGAGCTGCTGATCAACTTAATTATTAGATGAATGTTGGTTAGCCGTATGAACTGTGTATATGAGACACCATACATTATGACAGTCTTTGACTCATATTGCACGGAGGAATAATAACTGAAGATCGGCCCCAAGAGACAGGCGCATTATAACGCATGTACCGGGGCCATTTGGCTTTTAAGAGACGGGATCTGTCATGCAAAAATTCCCCTCTCTCAGATAAAAGCAATAAGTTCTAAACTTTCATGGTTGTGTGCTCGTTTCTGGGTAAATTTTTGAGTCATTATGCGTTTATAAATACTTTTTAATTTTAAGTTAGCGTGATATGCACACGTGGGATATTTACCTCAGACTCCGGGAAAACTGGCAGAGTTTATCTGGTACAAGCGCTGCTTTATGCTTAGTCCATTGCTGTATAGTCAAAAGTCGGGACGTTATTTGCACATTACAAAGGTGACATATTCCATCAGCGAACGCTATATCCCATTTGCATAATTATTACCAAACGAGTAATACGTGCCAAGCCTACTGTAATAATTAAAATAATCTAATCAATATTTCATATTCGGCTTTTATTATTGAACAATTTAACGCCCGTAGTTAATTAGAGCTTAAATTGATACTGCAATAACTATCGTTGTTATTCAGAGGCGTAAATAATTTGCTTTTCTATTGGTCAAAATGATTCACATAAATTAGATATACTGTCCATATTAGGGACATTTTTAATCATAATTTTCAATTTATTCATTACTAGCTGTCGTCCGCGACACTGTCTGCGCGGCATTAACGAAAAAAAAACTAAATACGTAGCCTATGTGTTCTTCCAGATAATGTTCTACATGTGTGCCAAATTTCATCAAAATCCTTTGAGCAGTTCCGGACCTCCAAACAAACATCCATCCATCCATTTTAACTTTCACATTTATAATGTTAGTAAGATTATTAACACAACATTTTCCAGCCTTCAAAAACCTTGGTAGCAACACGTAACAAGTCGTTCTCCCTTTCTTCTTATTCAATGAACACGTTTTAAACTATCTATTGGTGTGTCAGCAGCCTTAGCAACCGAAAAGCACGTCTATTAACAACTTGTCTTAGTTTGTAAGTTAACGACATATTAAAGAATATTTATGGCTAATAGATAATACATATTGTCCTGACAAAATTCCGTACGCCTAAAATTACGTAAAAAACACGTAGCAGCAGTAGCTTTTAGTGATTCGTGTAGCGTCAACAAGCGAAGTATGACAATGGCCATATATTTTATAAAAAAAGTTACGACTACGAACAACATTGCTGGGGTCATAAAACTTCTTTTATCTTTTCGAAATAAATAGTTGCGAACTTTTCTGTTCTTATTTTATTGCAGTTGAAGTTGAAATTTGCACTTTTGCAAGTTTGAAAATTTGCACTTTTTGTTAGTTTACATTAAACCAGAGAAATAAAACTACTTTGAATAATTTTCTATGCTAGAAAAATACAACGATTTTTTTTTTAATTTTATTCTTTTAAATTCTTCTATTATAGTTAGTAAGCTTCTTAAAAATAACAGCTATGTTTTTGTTTAAAAAAAAATCCTTTGACGTCCAAACAAAAATCACATTAAATTTCTTGTTAGTACCAAAAGGTAAGAGTGATTCAGCAAAAATAAACGTGAAGTAATGATCCATGACACTACCTGTAGCCAGTGCGGGTACGCTGGAGGTATTTGTGAGGTACAATGAGGTCGACCTTCACTGTCCCCTTTCGACTTACAGACCTAAAGTGGGTGGGTACCTCTCATTTTCTAAGAACCTATACCATTAACTACGAAATAGACGATTATACGATGAAATAGGTTATATGTAAATATCGTAGACATTTCGTCGACCCCCAACCCGTTTTATTCGCATGATGACCGGTTCTTAATAAAATCTTGAAAGGCAGAATAAATTTCCATACAAGATATATCGCTACAAGGCCAACTAACAGAAAGTACTTTTCTTCTAAGGGTATATAAATTTTATTAATATTACGTATAACTTTACTCGTTCGCTGGATGAGAAAAAAAAGGATTTTGTTCGTTATCTTTGGGAAAATATGGGAGCTTTTATTCGTATTTATAAAAACACGCTCGCTTATATATTAAAGGAGTTTTATTAATAATGTTGTGACATATATAATAAACTAAAACTAAACGTCAAATTCGAAGCAGAAATTTAGCGTAATGAGTCACAGCCGCATCGAGACGTCGAGGCCACGAAGCGAAGCTAGTAACTTCGCTAAACCCGACTACAACTAATAAACGCAGTAAATCTCGCCAACCACTCCTAATGTTTGAGTACCGATTGCATTACTTCTCTATGATCAGAAATTCAAATTGACGGCTGGCCCTTAAATACTTTACCGGAAAACCGGCATAAACTTCTTCCAAGATAGATGCGAAATTAATTTTGTTACAATTATTAATTCTATCGATAAGTCACCCGCCGTTACATGAATTGCACATTTTGTATATACAAATACAAATTACATAATTTGTTGCATGCAAAGTTGCTTAACCAATGGTTTCTGAGACCAAAATCTCCGTTTCAAACATATTGTTATCTCCGTTATGTCAAAGATAATGACAGGTATGACGATATTTTTTATACAAAGATTTTGGTCTTAGAAACCCAAGGTAATAATATTTATCTATCGCCTTGTCGATATCAAATTCATAGTATAAAATCTAGTATTATATTGCTTTAACAATCTTCTTACGATACATTGAATAGTCGTATTTAGACTCGAGGACAATAGGTAGGCACGTATTTTAAACAAACTTGAATAGTTTTAATTGAAGCACCCTAGTAACGTTAAGGGTCGGCTGTGAGCGCTCGCCGCAGCAAAACTATCCACGCTTTGTGTATACATTAACCGAATTCGATTTAGTTTACTCCTGTCCCATAGATACACAAGGAAACTCCATAAAACAATCCACAGGTAAACCATAAACAAGTTAAATTACGTCTGTACTAATAACGAAGTCAACCGATTGTTTCAAACACTTTGAAAACTTGATTGTAAAACAACATGAGTAAATAGTTGCTAAGATTTTTTTTTAATATTAGACAGTGGCAAACGAGCATGCGGCCACCGGAATTCGCCGAAATAGCGAAGGGGCCGCTGCTCATAGACATCCCCAATAGCAGATGCGTGCCTACTTTTAATCGACGGAGAAGAGGACGAGTAGACAATATTTCCCCTTCATATGCATCATCTCTGCCTAAAATACACATCAGTGAAGGAAAAGAGAACTAAAATTAGACCTCGTACCTCGCAAAACACACACTCTTATCAGACAAAACGAGGAATTGCTTTAACTTGAGTTAAAAATAATCGGTATGTGAATTTAATACATTAGATAAACAACTAAATTAAAAAAAATAAAGAGTCAGAGTGCTGAAACGAGAAGTTTTTTTTTTTTAATGTAGAGGCTATTCAAATGTAAGGCAAGTGGGCTCAGATTCAGCGAGATGTCGCTAATTAATGGAAACGCGTCAACACACCGTTGTTGCCGTCCGACGCAGATTAATTATGTAAATTTAGTAGCGGCTGCAACTGCCGATAGTCAACGGATCGCTTACAAAACGGCTGCGAGGTCCCGAGCCCTCGTTCCTTCCATTTGTAAGTTCACTCAAGTTTCAATAGGTCCTCGATTAATCTCGGCTCCATTATCACTCACCGAGATCCATACAATTTGCAAAAGATTACATTCGTTTGGTCCAAGATAAATATTTTAAAACAATTTCATATATAACTTTAAAACAAAATTTGTATTAAAAAACATAATAGTTAATAAAGAAACCACGTGTTTTTCATCTATTTCTTAGAGGTATTAAAAGAGATCGTATTCATACGATTAAAATGTTTATATTGTATTGTAAATACGTATGTTCCGGTTATTCTTCGAAATGGCGGGACCGACTTTAACAGAACTTTCACTGGAATGAAGCTGATGTACGCGGAAATATCATAGTCTACTTTTTTATTTTTGTGCTGAAGAAATCAAGAGCGACCGCTAGTAAAAATATCAAATTCAATAAAAATGCACACATAAAAAGTAATCAAGCACAGAAAAGTTACTAAAAGCAAATTTATTCCTCGTAATATTTCAGCCTTATCGTGTAAGGTAAAAATTCAGATTTTACCTTGTGGCCGTTTAATACATACGGCAAAGTTTTCACAAACTTTTTTACTTAAGGTAATACTTGAGGTATCCTTTTACCGGCTTTACTACATAAGTTTACTTTATTTAAGTAAACGACGTAATAACTTTATAAAACTACCACCTTGAATCCAACACTTCATCTAATAACCTTCTAGCTTTTTTTGTACTAAAAATTTATATTACAATTACCGAGATTTTCCATTTGGAATTTGGACGAAACATGTTTTCGTCAACTTCAATGTAAATTAACGTAGCTAGTAAGATGTTTTTTTTAATTGTTTGCATCAGAAACAAATGAATATCTGCACTCTTAATTAATTACATTATTCGTATTCAAATTCGGTCGCGAACTGATCTCTATAGAGTTAATATCTGTTAGTTTAGCATTACGCTGTTCAATTATTTCCTATAGATTGTTATTTGATCCCGACCTAATCCTTCTCAATTACAGCTAGTAGGCTGCGCGACATTTAACATGTCATATTAGATGACGTAAGCACGTATATAATATCTATATACTTATATGTATGTAACTATATGTATAATTTAATCTACTTCACGGAATAATATCTAGCAGTAATGTCGGAACTTGAATGAGATCCATACCGACATTCCCTTGGCGAACGCAGGAATGCCGAAACCCTCTAAATTAACGTGACCAATCAAGGTCTTGCTACGGTTACTCAGGGAGACGCTTAGTGTTTGAATTATAAAGATTGTTCTAATCGAAATGACAACTTAAGTAATCGTTAAATGATTGAGTTCAATTAGATAAAATAAAAGTTAAGAATTACAACAATGTTACTTTTAAAAATCTTACTTCTTACGAATATTATAAATGCTAAAGTTTAGATGGATGGATGGATGTTTGTTGAATGGTATCTCCGAAACGGCTCAATGAATTTTCATGAAATTAAGTTTTTTTTTAATTCGGCACGGACGGAGTCGCGGATGACTGCTAGTATAATATAAAGTTATTCGAATTGAAATTTCTTTTGTGAGGATACTATGTCAGTTCATTTATATCAATTTCGAATTTAAAAACTTTTCCTTATGGAAAAATCATGAGATCGAGTACAAACTTAAAAAGCAATCTATATCAATCTCTCATCACTCAGTACAGATTCTGGACATAGTTTTAAAGTATTTCAGCGCAATTTCAATGTCACTTCAACCGCTTTACGATCTTTTTACTCTCGCCGTCAATAGATTAAACAAAATCCATTTTCATCAAACGTAAATGACAAAAGCATGCCTAATATAAGTGTTTACGGTCTTAGCTCCATTTCGACGACGTCGTTTATTTTTTATAGCTCTTAGTACTACGACCTTCAAATACGAGACTGAACTCAAATAAGACACTAAAGTTTACTTTACAAACGAATAAAATAGTTATATAAGAGTAGCTACATTTTAACCAGAAAAAATTGTATGGATCGATTTTTTAATACAATGTTATAACCTATACAAAAAATTCAAGCGAGCATCCTGACAGTTTAGTGATAAGGCCTGAGTCATTACTTTTAAAATTATCTTGTCAAAGACAGATGGAGTTTTCTATAGCGTTCGAATAAAGGTATATATCAAAAAATGATTGAATAATAACTTTCGAATAAGCATTACTAATTTTAACTGAAACAATAAGGCTATAATAAATGGTGTGTCTTAATCGTGTTTATGTTTTTAAAATATTGTGTCAATCTAGACATGGATTTAATTAATATTAAAATTCATTAAACATTTCATCATGTACTAAATACTATAATGTATTAGGAATAAGTTCTTAAATCAAAGTGTAGTATACTTAAATCGATAAGACAACTTTATGTAAATAAGCATTTAACTTCAGGTAGAAGGAAAAAAGATAATGAATTTCGGTGAACTCATTAAAACTCCTGCGAATGAAGAAGTGTGTTGGTAAATCAATATAGTTTTTGTATAAAAGTGTACAAGAAGTAATGGATACACAGCAAGCATAGCTTTTATAAGTTTTTTTACACTACCTACTCAAGTTTCATTGACAAAACTTTGTTTAATAGATAAAAAATCTTTCAAACATTATTTTTCTTTAAAATATTGCTCCTTCTTGTATAGTATATTAAAAATATTGGCATGACAGTGGACAGAATGGCAATATTCTTTCGCTAATTTGATGTAACATAAAGCACGATCAATCATGCGAGTGCGACGAGGTCGGGCCGGATCGGGCGGCGGCGGGCCGAAGCGGGGCGTTCCGTGCCGCTGCCGCTTCTAGCGACACACTCATTCATCACACTTCGAGCGTTTCTAAGTGCTTTAGTGCTGCTTCGAGCCAGATTCAACTCCTTATATATTATACACAAACAACCGCACTTGAAATTGATTACATCTTTACTTGATACTACAGAAAGGGTTGAAATTGCTTTTATTCCTCGTTTTAACCGAAAAAAATCAATTCCTCTTTGTTTGCTTTGCATGCAAAACTACTATTTTAACCAGTAAGATAATATATTTGGAGTATATAAAACATTTCGAGTTTCAAAAATGATAACGATAAAAAAATGAACACAACCCATTTCACAGATATTGAGTACGTCACAAGAGTTAGCTAAGGGTCAATCTGCAGGCGGTCGGAGATCAAGTTTCGATAGATATGGGCACGACAGGACCGACGTAAAAGTTAGTGAGGAGGAAGCGAGTTGTCTGTAGCGGCGGTAACCGCCCCATTCAACCCGTCACACTCGACTCGCTCTGATCAGGACCTCCCACGTACGGCTGCGACCGACGTGATTTAGACCGCTGTGTTCTATAGTTTGCGGATGAATAATGGCTTGGACACAAGTTTGCCGGAGTATAACGAGCAACGAAATCTTCCTGATAGAAAATGGTCTGATAAATTTAATTATTTTTAACATGTTCATATCACCACTCATACTAAATACAATGAGTAAATAAGAAGGTTTGAATCTACTAGAGTTTATGTGAATCAGAATAAAATGTTGGTAAGACATCATACTGACATGCATTTTTGTGAGAAAAGCCAGTTTATTTTGTCACATAACATTGCGCATTTTCGTTGTTACAATTTATAACGGGAATGCAAATTTGTTTAGGTAATTTATTCATTAGTTCCGGAATAACACATGTCTCTAACCTTATCTTTGTACAACAAATGTTTTCATTAAAATTATGAATAAATTAATTTATGACGTAAACATTTGAATATTTTTGAAAAAAATATCAGAGAATACGATGAAATTAACACATTTATAACATACCAAATATTCATACATTTTTAAAATTTATATAAATGTTAGAGGCGTACATTATTAGGATTAATAACTTTAAGAAAAGCGTTAGAAATATAAAGTGTGGCGCAATATGAGTGTGAATATTGTAGTTGCGGCGAGGAATACGTGACGTGATACGACGTGAACCCTTTTTCTAAACAGACAGCGGTCGTCGACGAGGGCTACATTATATGCATCTATCTAACCCCAAGCTGATATGCGCCTTTGCCATAACATTTATTAAATCTCGCATCTATACAATATGCATTACTTCAAATTAATTCACTAACATTAACAGGCTAGATTTACTATCACTCCACCCTTAAAGAGTCTCGTTTAAGATCCAAAGATTAAATATAAAGACGAACTAAGACATTACTTCAGCCTTAAGAGATTTACGAGCGCGCATAACTTTGCCTCCCTCGCAATATTAAAAGATTGAGTACCGATCCGCCAGCACGTGCATAATATTGTCAATGATACTACCGATACACGTGATAAAAATTAAACAAGCATCATATCATCTCATCATTTTTAAATCATGACTTTAAAAATTAATAAAAAAAAATCCGTAATTACTTTTAAAATAATTCTTCGTCATCTTTCAACATCAGCTCACTATACGTCCCCGCTGTGGGGCTCGGAGCCGACCCTAAGTTACGGGTGATTAGGCCATAGTCAACCGCGCTGGCCAAGTGAGGTTGGTTGACTTCACACATATCTTTGAATTTCTTCTCAGATATGTGCAGGTTGCATCACGATGTTTTCCTTCAACGTAAGAACGGCTGATAACTGTACATATGTAAATCGGAAATCGAAAAACAGATTGGTACATGGCGGGATTTGAACCCAGGACCTGCAGATTTCAAGTCAAGTGCTTGGCCCCTGAGCCACCGACGCTCCCGTCATCTTTATTGTACAAAAATTCCAGCCTGTCATTTTTATCTTCTTCATAAAGAAGTCTTTAATATATTTTAAATTCTTAACCGGTAGATACAAAGGTAAAGAACAATAAAAATACTTTACTAGAATAGTTAATCGAATTTCAATCTTTTATTTAAAATAGCGCACTGTATCGGGTAGGCTACAAATAAAATTCTCAAAAGGAAACGACTGCAAGTTCGTTTAATTGCAATTTCGACTAAGCCAGTGATCGCCACATAAGCTGGCAAGCAGATAGGTCGAGGATCTGCGGGCGAATTCAGATATACTGGACCGCCGCTTCAACAGCATAGGAATATATAGTTTACTAAGTTCATAGTTACAGTCTACAACATTGAAAACCACAGAGCTTTGTTTAAAAGACCCAGCTTGTTATGATAAGCTTTGTAAGTAAGGGAGCTCAGAGCTAGAATAGAATCGAATAAACTTTAATATTACAAATGCTTCGTTGCAGCAGAAGTAGGTAGTAAAGAATTGTTAAAATCATTTCTGTCACGTATTCGAATATCGCATTAAGCAATCCGCCAGTTCACAGCGGAAACGAGATTGGTGAAATAAAATATACTAATGATTGTCGGGTTTGAAAACGATATCGTCAGAGAGAATACACTCGACGGACTTCTATATTACCATTTTTTGCAAGTTGCATACAGAAAGCATGGAAATTGACGCTAAAGAAATAAATGAATAATATAAAAATCTGATAAAAATTATCCGTTAATGTAAGATATTGATACATTGCTGTGATTTATATTAACGAATAATTGCTTTCAAACCTATTTTTTTTAATCTGTTCGATTTCTTACCATGAACATAGATTCAATTTAGATAACTCTTATTTTTCTTTTTTAAATACAATCGAAACAGAAACACAAAAGGATATTACAAAGTTTAATCATCAAAGCATTCACAGATAAAATCGCAATACGTGAAGTAATAAATGTCTTCAACGTTACATCCCTTTAAATAGCAGTGGATTTTCATTAAAAAAAATCTGGGTTACATTTTCAAAGCTGTATTCGAAATCTGATACATTGAAACAATCTTACTGGTAAAACATTATTTGTGCCTTGTCCATTCTAATGATTTATAATTACTTAATTTGTTAACTATGAAGTATTTTAATTGCCACTTGATATTATAACAGGTTCTATAAAAAGATGGGGAAGTGTTGAGGCACCCAAAACGTACTGGTAAATTAGATAGAAGAGAAAAGCTGTAAATCGAAGAGTAATTTGTTCGCAGCGTTGCTTCCCAACGAGAACGATTCTCGCGATACCGGCCCTCCATCCTCCAACTCGGTCGTAAAACCGTTCAGATATATAGCGTACACGTCGCTCTTGATTCAATTTAGAACATCGCCGATTTTCAAACTTAACGATTAAAGGCCGAAATTGTTTCGATTCTTGAAATCGATCGATTATTTCGAAACAAGAAATTATTCCAACGATAACTAAACAATTCATCGTATTTTTTGCTATAGCAATCTTTAAAAAATGTCGTACACGTAATTTTTGATTCGACTTCAACGATCAGGGATTTTCAAATTTTACCACTAAACAAAACGTTTGAAGTGAAGAAGTACGTAATGAAATTTCGAATTACGATTTAAATTCGTTATAAATGTTCGTGACAGAGGGTTGCGAACCTGTCACGATAACCGCAAAAAGAGAGAGGGGTGCGCATCACAAACGTTTTATATTTTTTTTATTATAAGAACAAAAAGGAAAGATAATTAAATAACTTTTTGCGAAATAAAAGTTATAACGGCTTTTACATTTCTCTCTTTTGTTAATAATTCACATCACGAAAGCTGTACTTTTTTTTACTAAATTCACACAACAAATTAAATAAAACAATATTAGTGTTGGTCCAGGTCCATTATAAAAAACTTTATTTTATCGTTAATTTTACACACTATTTATCGTGTAAAATTATTTTACTAAACAAAAATGACCGCAATATTTTTTATTAAAGCTCTGGTCTTATCTTCGTTGATATTTACCACACTTTGCATAACAAGAATAGAAAATGAGCACAACAATAGCAAATATGCTCTTAATTTAAAAAACAAGGGCACAGTTTAAGTGCCTGAAATGAGTTCAGGACATTGTTCCATAACAATTTTGGCAACAAGCCTCCTGGACTATTAACAAAAGGAATTAAACTTCTATTTCAGTTGACATTTACAAATGAGTTTTAGTTCCGGGCAAAACATATGATACTATAGGAAATGGAAAAACTTGTAGAAATATACATCACTAGTGATGCCCGCGACTTCATTTATGTGAAGTTTTAAAAAAATAGTTACCGCGTTTGTTCTAGTAACTTAGGCTACTTTATACTTCCGTGTTTACAAAATATCTGGCAACCGCTACTTTCTAAAAAAATTCCGAGCAAGAATTGTGGTAAAAATTATGAAATTTTATTTTAGTATATTTAGAAAAAGGCGATAAAACCCTATACAGTCAACGAAGAAATCTCAGTGCAATTATTCTGATATGCGTATATATCTAAGCAAGATACTTTTGAGTTGAAATCGTACCATTAAGGGTATTAGAGCATTTTGCGCACAAGGAAGAATTATTGTTCTACTTAAATTTGCATTGTGGTGAATAAAGAAATAACAATTACTTCAAAACTTACAATTCAAACGTTGCAGTTATAGAACGTAAATATCGATTCTTCATAAAAACAGGCAAATCTTCATGAAAATATTTAAACACTAATGTATTTGTTTAGTCAACTTTTCGTTTCGAACCGTATTTGAAAAACGAGTGAAACGCTAAAAGTGTAAAAAGAGATTTCTTTTTCTTCCAAGTTACTTCCTAAAACTTGATATCATTCCGTGCATACAGATAAAAGGAACACGGGTACTTTGCAAGTTTTCATGCTCGTGAACTTTAGCATAAGCTTAACGTTCTGTAGGAAAGTATCATTTGTTATTGTGACTTCATCGAAAATGATGCGTGAAAAAAATGTCCCGTTCATAAATTTTTATTTGTGAGTGTAAAAAAATGTTTTTTGATTTTTTCCAGATCTTTAAATTTCAAAAAAAGACTTTATGCGTCCATATATTGCAAAATAAATGTTACATAGCAAGAATTGACATTAGAAAAAGCCGCAATAAATAGGTGCGACCAAACGTTAAACGGACGATTACGTAGGGCCCATAAAGTACCAACCCAAGCGGTTCCAAAGGTAATAACGGGTTACGCATGTAAATATCCGTATTCTGCTCAAATTGCCTTTATCATATATTTTCAAGCAAAACAAATTTAAAGGTCTAGAGCTCTAATTTAGATTTAATTAATAGGGACTGTAGGTAAACATATGATTTGTCAAATAAAAATGGCTGCACATGAATACATTTTTATAAAATACTATCTGTCACCCGCGACTATATCCTCGCGGAATTAAAAAAAATATGTATATTTCATAAAAATCGGCCAAACTTCGTAGGAGTATGGTAATTATCATTGTGACACGAATATTTTATATATTAGACTAGCTGTCACCCGCGACTCCGTTCGCGCGGAATTAAAAAAAAAACTTAATAAGCAGACTTTGTGTTCTTACAGACTATGTTCTATATGTGTGCCTAATTTTATCAAAATCCGTTGAGCCGTTCCGGAGATACCTTCAAACAAGAATGATCCCTCCATTCATCCATCCATCTAAACATTCGCATTTATAATATTAATAATTCAGACATCATACTCCTTTAAAATGTAGTTTCCAATTTCTAGATCTCCTGTGATCAAAAGTGACTTTTAATAAACCGCTGTAATATTTCAGTTGGTGTAATTTAATAATACTTAAGGCTCAAGAAAGTTCTGTTTGTTAAAGATTTCGGATGCTTCCAAGTTTTTGGTACTTCAGCTTTTGTCGAGTCAGGCGGTTAATTATTTTCGTAAGACAATGAGTTGCGGAACTCAACTCATTATCTTAAAAGGAATCGACATATTTTTTTGTTGAGTTTGTAAATGATCTTAACAAAAACAGATTTTAGAGTTTCCCAGAGTACGGAATAAGTTATAAACAGGAAGCGTGTTTGCAAAGTCGTGCTGTGGTTGCTTTGCTAAATTTTAATGGTATGTCTACAACTACAGTGACTTACTAGTTACAGTTTATAACCGTAACATAGCTACGGTCACGAATAATTTAACTATTGCAACCTACAAGAGATTGTTATGTGTACAGAAATTAATGAGGCAACGTAGACGTCCACAAGAGAAATAATAGATGCCTCTTGTAGTTCATAAAATGATATATGACCTTTTCAATTACATTTTGTAAACAGCCAAAACTTATTATCAGGCTAGGGCGAGGGGCTCGGAGCCTACCCTAAGTTAGGGGTGACTAGGCCATAATTAACCACGCTGGCCCAGTGCAGGTTGGTTGACTTCACACATATCTTTGAATTTCTTCTCAGATATGTGCAGGTTGCATCACGATGTTTTCTTTCGCCGTAAGAGCACAACCGGACAAATGTACATGTGTAAATCGAAAAACATTGGTACATGGCGGGATTCGAACCCAGGACCTGTAGATTACATGTCAAGTGCTTAAACCTCTGAGCCACCAACGCTCTACTAGCCAAAACTACGTGATATTAATCCTTTGTTATTACACGTATTCAAAAGCATTATATTTTGCAACTTCATCTTGGTGCAAAACCGCGTAGACCTCTTTAGTTCGTACTATAAAAATTACATTTTCATCTTCATTTTATCATTATCTAGGATATCATTTAGTAGCTCAGTATTAAAGAGAACTTTTGCAACCTAGGTATAAAACCGCAATTATAAATGGCATTCTTTTTCGGAGTTTTAAATGCATTTTAAGCATTAAAGCTGGTTCTAAAGCAATACGTCTTCTAAATACACGAACAATTTTTAACGAAAAGCTTGAAAAGAAACCCTTCCTCGTTTAGCATTGCATCTCTTTTATAAATGCACTTTTAAAACTAGAACAAGAGGTAGAACAAAGAAATTGGATTGTAATTTTTTATGCCTTAACTTTTCTGGGTTGCAATACATTATCTGCCACTTTCCTTGTATTTGACAAGTAACATTAATAATGCAGATGAAAATATTTTTACACTTTATTCGTTACAGATTATGTGTTGATATAGAATAGAATTACCAAATTAATAAATTATTTGCGTTGCGTTACATTGCGAATATCTACAAATTTAATTAATATTATCTCGAATATAAATTCACATTATATAAATAAAAACATTGCAAAATGAAGCTCAATTATAAATGTCGTATTCCTTTAAAATATTCGTATCCAGTGTAATATTTAAAATGTATTTATTTCAAAATACAATATTATACTTTCTTAGATGTTCTTTTCGTCTAATTACCTAATTGAAATTTGTAGCGATATTACTGAGCAAAATATATTTTTAAAAGGTTCACTAGAGTATTTCAGTTTTATCAATGTATAAAAGACCATTTCCGTCTTAGAGACATACTCGGCGAAACAGCATTTAATGAAACATCTGCTTGCACAAATCGATACGAGCAATTTCAAACCCATCGGAGACTATTGAACGTGTACAGCGCTGTGTTCTCCACTACAACGGCTTGAATCCAATTAGCAACGCAAGCACTGATAGTTTTATGTGTCGATATAAAACCTTTGCTGACGTAATAAAAAATAAATCATTGATTCTTGATTTTTTTATCGTTAAATCTACATATGTTAAATTCGCTTTACAATTAGAATCGAATATCGTACAGTAAGCTTTCACCATAAGACCTACATGTCGCTATGGCAACCAAACTGGGTAGGAAATTAAACTCATCGGCTACGTAATGACGTAACGTAAAATACGTACTTATCAATTATAGCTTTTTTTCTTTACACAAATGTTTATAGTTAATAAAAGAATACGTTGTAAGTTTGTTAACGCCACATATGTTACGTTCGGAATAAATCCCGTATTTATACCCAGCAGCTTAGGCTGCAAGCGGTGACCGAGCTAATTTCCTTTGCACATTATAAATTGCCGCGCTAGAACAATGAGAGCACGCTTAAAACCACCTAATTCTTGCCACCGCACAATTTACGTACTGTTAATAAGCTTGAAATTACGAATAATCACTTTGCTTAAATATTTGCATATGACAAGGAACAAGTTAAATCTAATGTTACTCGCGAAACTAACAATGAGAAAGGAGATCTTGAATCTTAGACTTGTATCGATAAACTATAGAGCTTTCTACTTCCGATAAAAATATATAGGGCTAAGATTTGTACTTTTAACTCACCGGTTGTAGAACATGTTGCCGACAGATACGGAACCTTTTTACACGTTTTTTAATCATAATTTTTATATTTTTGTATTTGGAGCTTTATATATTTTTTCTTCCTTTTTCTCTGTATTTTATATCAGTGGTAAATATATCATCTAACAGTGCGTGCTGATCTTATAATTTCACTATTCTATTTTATATTTTAATTTCGTCTTTTTATTTTATTATATAAATTCCAAAATTCATCTTAATTCAATTGCTCTTTCCATCCCCATATTTCCGTAGTCTTTATTTGATTCATTTATTAAATGAAAAATATTAAACAAAAAGAATATCAGCATCCCGAAGAATATTATTTTGGAATAAAAAATAAATAACTTTAGTAAAATAAAGCGGTACGGTAAAAATAATGATAAGTAAAAAATAAACATGTCTGATAATAATGAGTAAAGTTTTGCATTGAATGTTTACTCGCTTAATTATTATAGTAACTCATTGTACTGCGGCTTAATTAAAACCGGTAATAGCTGTAAATCTTTTCACATTCGAAATCCCATTATGTAAACAGGATTTAGATTTATGCAAAGTGCAAATACAACAACGGCAAAATATAAAAAAAAATCCATAGTTTTAAATCCTCATATTTACAGAATAGGCTGATGTCAAGAACATTATTCATAATAATAAATAATATAACCAACATCTTAGATAGTAATTCTTTATAATAATTGCTTTGCACGTCTACCAAATACATTAGTTAATTATAGTATGAATTTTAAATCTATAAAGGCTATATATGCAAATGGAATTGTATAAAATAGTCTAGGGCGTAAGACAAAGTGCATTCGCTCCGAAGCGATTCGTTAACGAAATTCAAAAATGTATGAAACGGACAATAACTTTCGAAAAGTCACGTGATTGTCACACGTCATTTCCATTGAAGTTCGCTATGGAATCGCTTAGAAGCGAATGCATACTGTCTAACCACTCTAGTGTAGCGTCTTTACTAGCCAATCGCCGCATTTCATTGAATCACAAACTTAGTTTAGTTGCACAGATACACGATATAGGCTATTGAAATGTGAGTAGGCAATTTAAATGCACATAATACCAGATTACAGAATACGTAGAGCTGGCTTAACATTTTCATTACTAATATAATAGAACGATCATAATATTTCTCAGAATACAAGTCGAATTTGGTATTAAATCTCCGCCTAGAATTTCACAGAACTTCCCAGAAACGGATTTAATTATTTTAAAATCTACAAATTACAACTGTTATAAGCCCTTGTTAACGAAGCTAATTATATTCAAACAAATCTCGTGGTATAGTTTCTGTTCAAATTATAATTTTTTGTATGGTTTTTAATTAGTGTAAATAAATGAAGTAAGCATTTATCTTTTATAGGAAATAAAACATTGTTTTAATGATCAAAATAAAGACTCATGAAATTATTCAATTAATTAAATTAAATAGAAAGTACTGATTTTAGAATTAAATAAATAGAAGAAATACTAACATCCAGATTTTATGGCGTAAATGTTAAAGTTAAATTCGTAGACATGTTAGTTTTCATTTTGTGGTTGCTTGCGGTGTCTTTCCTTTATTTCATATTTCCCCAGAGCTAAGAAGAAGCAAAAGTTGAACATTGTTTTGCCCCTAACAAAAGCGCTATAACATACAAAAAATATTCGCCTTTTATACTTTCATATTAAATCTACCTATATCACAACACCGTACAACAGAGATGTTTTCTTTATAATGTTATTAGAGAAAAGTTTGCGAAACTACTCTACAGGGAATAAGAAACATAATGCTTCTTTTTATTGAACTAAAAAATAAATTTAACAGGAACAAATTCGAATAAAAATGAAAACAATTTCAAACTATGTAAGCACGATGCCACCATAGTCACGGGATAAAAAAAGAAGTTAAATTTAGGTTCGAAATTACTTTGCTTTTTATTTAAAACTAGCGGTCGCCTTCGACTTCGTCAGCGCCGAAATAAAAAATTAGCCCTATAATACGCCCGCATCATCAGCTACCTTCCCGTCCGTCTAAATAGGTCCAGCCGCCCCAGAGATTATATGGAACAAACGCGACATTGCAAACAGACATACAGACAGACAGAAAAAAACAAAAAAAATTAAAAAGGGTTTTCGTTATCAGCAACGCAAATACACCATGAGTATGATTTTTTTTTTGTATTTCATACAGAAACTTGTATTTTATCGATATGTACAGATTAAAATTTACTTTTTAATAAAAGTGGAATAACTTAAATAAATAGGATTTTATAACTGTATAAAAAGAATTTCAATGTATCATCTAGTGCCAGATTCGAATTGTATCCTTTAAGTCTGAGTTGATATGTGAATTTACTTCTATGAAATACTCTCAGCCATTTCAACGCTATCATATGTGAGTTTGCTAAAACCGTTAATCTCGTTAGTTAAGTAAAGCTTACAGTTCAGTTGGAAGTTTCAGTTTAAACGCTTTACAGACGAGTTTGGACAAAGGCTATTTAATTGCATTCTCTTTTAATAATATAAAATACTCACAAATATTTTTATGAAAATATTTACGCAATTGGCAAATCTGTTCGTATTATTTTATGTGTTAATTTTACCTTGTGCTCGCAAATCAGAAGTTGTATATAAAATATGTGATCTCTGTTTTTGTCAATAATAAAAATTAAACGACGATATAAAAATTTTAATGCAAAGTTCAAACAAAGATTCATTTCGTAAAAGTCGTCATGATTGATTTTTTCTTTTAAGATTATTTTGAAAAAGTAAATGTCGAAAAATATCGATATTTCTTCGAAAGCACATCCCTATGAAAAACTATTACTCTAGTAACATAAGGGTGAGCTCGTGAAGGCTGCGTTTATTGGAACACCTGATTACACGCAGTATTGGCTGCAGCTGCTTCAACCGAACCGTTGCTAATGAATGTATTTCTACATGTATATTGATGCAGATGTATTGAGACTTCGCTTAAGATACAATTGCAATTATTTACAATCGATTAAATGATATTGTGCGCTTCACATTTACTATAAACAAATATCGATAAGTGTACTATATACTTCAGATATTAAAAAGTACTTTTTCTGGGTGTATAAGGAATCCGAAAAGAATTTAATAACTTATGGGACGTAAAAGTTAACGCGCGATAGGTATGAAAGGTGATACCGTGAAGGAAAACATCGTGATGCAACATGCACATATCTGAGAAGAAATTCAAAGATATGGGTGAAGTCAACCAACCCGCACTTGGCCAGCGTGGTTGACAAGCCTAGTCATCCCTAACTTGGGGTAGGCTCCGAGCCCCTCGGTAGGGACATATAGTGAGCTGATGAAGGAAGAAATAGGGGAAGCCTATGACATGGTACAGCCTGGCACGCAAATAGATGCTGGATAATAAACACGAGTTTTAAATGTATTATTATTAGGAAATAAAGGCTTTATCTATACATCTAACCAAATTAAGAGAATCCTTAATACAATTGTCAAGACGTAATTTTTTAAATAACTTAATGAATCCCAAGTTTTTCATTGCTAGAGCGAAGACGAATGGGCATCCTATAACAATATAATCATTGTTTATAACATTTAACGCCATCTAGTTTTCGATAGAGTAAGTTCAGTACAATAAAAGGCTGTCTCATATTTTTATTACTGGCTACGTTTCCAATGACCCATCGAATACATAATAACACTGCCATTGCAATCTAAATTTATATCGATGTAATAAAATTTTCAATACGATAATATCGATATCGTGGCACAGAGAACATCGTAAATTCCGATGGCGCATTCGAGTTAGTTATTGATTTGATGCAATTTCCTTTTGTACATGTTATTTTATTTATTCATATTATATTGTAATACTTACAAAATTGTATTTTTAGAATGATAAAACGATTTATTACATAATGTTTTTAACATTAACTTAATTGAATATTATTTTGTTATTTTACATTTATTCTATTAAAATAAATCATAGTTTCTATCGAATATTAAACTCTTGTTCCAAGTCTACAAAGTCTTGCTAAGCTTGCAAAACATCAAGAGGAAAAGATACTTGATATCCGACTTAACAATACTAAAGAGGTTGTTGGGCGTTTGTAGTGGATAATATACTAAAATGGCCATACATCACAGAAAGAATAGATTGGAGATAATTTTTAAGACAACTAGGAGTTTATCATAGGACATATAAACAAAGTTTAAAAATATGCATTATACATTTTTAGTTAAAGGTGTAAAAATCGAGTTATCTGTGCTTTTAATTTTTGGTACTAAATGTTCGCATATTTTATTCGATATTTTGTTATAAACTCCATTATGACATAAAAACCAAGTATATATAAAAATCGACAATCTTTTTATTATTTATTTTCAACATAATTTTCAATTTACAAGTCGAATGAAAATAATAACTGCAACACACGTTACTGTTTTATCAATATTGAAATGCACATGCATCTGTAGTCAACAGCTGCCCGTTAAAGCTTTATGCTCTTTTGAATTAATTTAACGTACTTGTTGCGGAAATAATCAGTAGGCTCCACGCGCACCAGTTTCACCTATATTCCGTTTGTAAACGTCGAAAACTAATTGCATTATAAGCGATTGGCACAGTAGTCGAATGCTTAAGTACGGACCATTATTAGGCACACGATCGCTCATTCGAGCAAGCAATTATAGATTTTGCACAATAACCCTGCTTTGACCCATATATTCTAAATATGATTGCACAGTAGTCTATTCAATTTATATTTTATAAGATTAAAACTCATTCAATTCTAAAGTAAAATTTATGAACCAGTACAACATGTTTTTTTTTGTAGAAAAAAACAACATCAAATATCATTCAACCATAAACAACGAGAAGAAAGAAGAAGCCGTTAAAAAAATAAAGAAAATATAATATAGAAGTACAATGATAAATGAAGGAGGCTTGTACCAAACAGGAGACGAGACATTTCATACTATATTTATTTTTCAAAATGTCTAAATATGAAAAATATTATGTAAAATTGTCATTTCAATAAAAGTGCTTATTAATAAATAAAAATACGAAGCATTTTTTTTTTACTTTGCAAAGATTGTTGCAAGAGTTGCCCTGCTTTTATAATGATTAGTCACAAGGGTACCTGAATTAAAAGGTTCACATGTTATTGAAAATGAAGAAAATAATATTTACTATGAGACGCGGTAAACGATCAAAGTTATAGTTGTCTTAATTGAGTTATACTTTTAGTACCTATCCTTAATAATTCTTATTTGTACCAGAAACCTGTACCAGAAAATATGTCTTTTGGTTTTAAAAATTATGACTTACCTCTTGACTTGTCATATATTTGAATAAATAAAGTTACCTGTAAAAAAAGAAAACACATATTTAGTAAATTGAAATCATATCTGAGACGTTACACAATCACAAAAACCTCACTTGTCGTATAAAATCTTCTTTTATATAAAAATCCATTACCAAAAATCTAGTAAACGAAATAATGTAAATAAAGTTAATATGATAATAACATTTTATGAAACGATCCTATTTAATAAAGAGTATAAAAGTTGTTGCACATTCATACAAGAAGAAAATATACTTTAAATTGTCATAACGTTTAATGTAGCAAGCAAACCACAAATTTGTACAACGACCAGCTCGTTGGAGTTTATATGACATTTTACCCGGCAATAAGATGAAACCGTCGCGTCTTTCAGCGACGAGCTAGCCCACGTCCCGACTTTTGCCCATACGACGTACTTAAACCCACTAACACGCAACCGCCACACATTATACCGACCCACATCTGACTTAATTTAAGTTCTTATTATCCAAAAAAGGGTTACTTTGAATATAAATTTTAGATTCTAGTTATAGCGGCTAAAAGGATATTTTCTAGGTAAAAATCTAGAAAATACAATTACTAAATAAATATAATTATCAGCAAATATCTATAAAAACGAAGGAAAATTCTACTACATAATTAATCTTAAAAGCAAAAATGTAGCTTAGTGGACCATATGTTGACTAAAATTTTACACACTGCAGTGAACAAAAATAAAAATTTAAATTTAACTTTGAAATGTTAAGAATTTTTGGCAAAATTTCTCGTTACAAGTGACTGAAGAGAATGTGTTGGGGTAGGGGATTAGCCGGCTAAACAGATTTAAGTGTACATACAATACGAAACCACCGAGTTTGTGCGCATTGCGACTTGCACGTACCCGTAACTAGATATACAAGATTTACAATACAGCGACATCTGTTGTACAATCTTAATACTTTAACATTTTAAAAATACAAAAGCTTAAACATTTTCATCAAATTCTTAAATAAAAGTTTAATTCTTATAAAAATAAATGTTTTCATAATTAAGTAAAACAAACAAGTTTTTTTAGTAAAAAAATATATTAGAAATAAAACGGGCAAAGGCTACTACATTATTCTATCCATTTTCCGGTTCCATGCTCTCTAACACAGCTTTTTCGACTAATAAAATTAAAGTTAGAAATTGGACTTTTAAATTAAAATTACAATAGAATTTTGTTCTATCAAACGTACGTAGAATCTTTATTTATCATACTAGCGGTCGCCCACGTCTCCGGCCGCGCGGAATTAAAAGAAAATCCAATTGGTAGCCTATATATCCATCCAGACAGTGTTCTATATGTATGCCAAATTTCATCGAGATCCGTGCAGCCGTTCTAGAGATACTTTCAAACAAACATCCATCGATCCATTCATCTAAACATTCGCATTTATAATATTAGTAAGAAGATTAGTACGATTATGACTATAATATTTTAAATAATTTGTACATAACCAAGCTGGGATAGTTGCGCTTGCATCTCTATGTTTAGTGACTTTATATAATATGTTTATATAGAATTATTATAGTTATAACAATGCAACAACATATAAAACTTTTAATGTATAAACAGTGCTGCTATGTTTGAATTTATATTTACAGTGAGTGAGTGCGCTTGTATAATTTATGTTGGAAACAAAGTCTAACAGCTAACAGAATGCTTTAACTTATTACTTAACTATTTTTAATAACCAAGATATGTAATAACTGTATTTTCAAAAATAAATATCTTTAATTACTTAATATATTTATCTATATCTTTAACTCTTTAGACATTAATAAAATGAATGTTTAAAATTTAACCGCTTAAAAAAAGACGTAATAAATTTTTGATTATTGACCGTTTTATATTTTTATTAATATTATATATTACTAGATATGCCCAAACCTTATGCCCATCAGCCAGGGACAATGTAGTTTCCTAATGGTGATTATTTTTTTTTAATTAGTCAAGTAGTTTTTGAGTTTATTCGTTACAAACAAAATTACAACATTACTAATATGAGTACAGATATCTAGTGTCTAGTTATATTATAAACTCGTTCATTTAAATTTATTCTTAACCCATAAGATGTGGAAATTGCTTAATGGAATATGCCTGGAACGAAACTTAAAGGCTATTATTATTTCCACTCGATTTACGTCTACATTACTGAACCAAAGCATGCCAAGTATCATCGTGTCTGTACCTATTTCTTTCTCAATTCTACTTAATGTTATTTTTGATTTATTTTATTTATTATTAATTTTAAAACATTGTATTTTTAAAATGCACCATTTTCATATCTTACGCTAGTAGAATTATGTGAAAAACGAATGCTCATATTATTATTAAAAAAGCTCTTTTATAACATATAAACTATCGCACGAGACTCCGTCCGCGAGGAATTAAAAAAACTTAATTAATAGACATTGACAATGGCCTAATCACCCTTAACTTAGGGTAGGCTCCGAGCCCCTCGGTGGGGACGTATAGCGAGCTGATGATGATGATGATGAATTAATAGACAATGTGTTCGTCCACACTAAGTTCTATGCATATACCAAATTTAATCGAAATCCGTTGAGATACCATCTGACAAACCTACCTACCTAATATATAATCTACCTAACTAAACAGGTAGATAGCTGGTTTGCATGCAGCACAAGATTGCTACAAATAGCTACATTGGAAAAGTTTGTAAAATACTATCTTACTAATATTATAAATTATTAGCATTTTTCCTATTCCAGTGTAGCTATTTGTAGCAATCTTGTGCTGCATAATAACAGGTATTTAATTAAACGCAACAACTATTCAGATTGTTAAAATAACTGAGGAATACGTCGGCATACATGTAAGTTGTATTCCATTTCTGCAGAATAAATAGCAATCTATTACAAACAAAAAACATAAATATATGCTTGAATTTCAGTGTTTTGTAGATGCAGCGAAGTGACCGTTGCCCATAGACATACACAAGTGCATATGCGTTGCCTACCTTTAATCGACGGAGGAGAGGATGCACAGAAAAAAATGTTTTCCCTTCCCATGCATTCTCTCATCCGGAAAGTCCACATCCACTTCCCATCCTTTCCTTATAGAAAAAAGCGTGCGAAGGGAAAGAGGACTAAATTAGGCCTCCGGAACGCACACTCGTCAGACGAAGCGTCCCGGAGGTCGTGGTATTTCACCGGGCGAGCCGGGCCGATTCCCGCCATGTTAAAGCGGGCTCTGCCACTGTTATTATTGTGATATTGGTTCGAAAAATCACATATAAAATTAAATCGTAAGTTGTTGAATTTTAAAAATGAACCATTTCTTCAAGTAAAGGGCAAAGAAATACTCAATAAGGTTCGTTAAGTTTTTTTTTTCAATTTCCGGCAAACACCTTTGAATACGTAATATTTAAATATCCAATCTAAATTCTGTACCTTGGTCAAACCTTGACAATTTTTTTTTATAATTTTCAGTTTTATTTTCTGTGGCTAACTAATTTTGCCAATTTTCCGACGAAATTTTATAAAACATTTTTTAAATTGATAAAGTCACAAAGCACATTTTAAATTAACGAACATTTTTTTGTGAAAATTCATATTATTTGGCGAATTAACAAAGGTTCTAGAGAAGCCACAGAATAAAATCCGGAGTTAACTGTGTGCCGCAAGACACCTGAGCACGAAGAGTACTTACTTACACCGCCAATTACATACTATAAGGCCAGTCGACACACGAGACAACACGTCAATCACACGCTGACTAAAACATCTTTATCTATATCTTTGTAAATATATATCTATACATATCAATAAATAAGAGTGTCTGTATGTAATATGTAAAAAAATATATATTCCTCATACATGATGTCTTTGCGTTGCTCATAACGAAAAACAAAATTTTAAAATTTCGCCTGTTTGCAATTCTTTAATTCTGCGTCGAGAAGTCACGGGGGATCACTGGTGTAATAATAAACCTATTAGTACGTACTTTTAAGTTACTGAGAAATAATATTATACAAATAGTTAACGACAACGATTATATAAAACATATTCGTTTTAAAACATATCAACAAAATTATCCAAAATAAGTTGGAAATATCTAGTGCCAAAACATAGGTGATGTTGAGTCACAGACGAAGAGTTGAAGACAGAGCGACTTGTAAGTAACCCACTGGGAAAGCTGACCATAACACCAAATGAGATATAAGCTAAAGAAAGAGATAATTATTGTAAAACCTCCATAGTAAAACTTTCTTTTAATAAATGACATTTAAATACCCGTTGTTTTAAATAAGTTTATCCAACAATTAAAAAGTAGAAAGTGAAAAACAAGTTAATTAAAGAAAAATCCGTTTTCAATACAAAGAACTTCGATCTGTTTGTTTGGTCAACTCGATAAACAAAAGAAAAAAGCACTGAGCGTGCATTTTACTTGAATAAAGTTGCAGAGCTTAATTAAGATTAAGTTCATAGTAATCAGCGATAACAATATTTGAAGTTGAACAAGTTAATATGAATTCATTGCACTTAGTTATACTAACTAATTAAAATTCTTGAAGTGCAGTATGCATCCACTATATTTCAAATTTAATTAATCTTAAAATAATAAAATTCAGTACTGAATTATTTCAAAGATATCAAGATTTATTTACCGTTCTGTATAAAACATAACGTCGTTGTCTTTAACTTTGACATAATAGAAAAAGCTACATGTTTTAGAAATGACTTGTTGTCTCAGAAACCTACTAATAATTATGATTGCTAGTACGAGATGTATGACCAAAAAAAACTTATCTTTTATTATCATTCCAACAGATTGCAAGAGATTTTATATGAGAATTAATTGTGATAAATTACCGACACCTATCTTTGAAGAGAATAATATTAATTAGCGTTATTACACAATTTCAACTACTGTTTTATTACCAGATACCTAAAAGGTACTTCAAAAGTGCAATAAATTAAAGGAGCGCAAAATGTAATTCAAACGAGTCATTTTTAACATATTTAAAAGTATGATAGTAAGTACCTATGAACTAAAAAACTGCGGAAAGAACTCCCAGCCATTAGTATTCTTACTGGCAAGGTGTGACTTTATTAATTTGCATTCCTTCTACAGAGTATTTTACATGAAACATTTTAAAACGTCTGCTTATTTAACATTTGACTCTATTTAATTCAAATTTACTAAGTTTTATGGAAGACTAGCTATCGCCCTCGACTCCGTCCGCGCTAAATTAAAAAAATTATTAGTAGTCTATGTTTTCTTCCAGACTATCTTCTATATTCATACCAAATTTCATCGTGATCCGTTCAGCCGTTCTAAGGATACCTTCAAACAAACATCCATCCATTCAGCTAAAAATTAGTAAACTAGTAGGAAATGTTTGTAATTTATCTATACATATTAGTAATATGGATTTTTTTTATATCATGAGGTGGCAAACGAGCGAGCGGCCACCTGAAATCGCTGAAATAGCGAAGTGACCGTTGCCCACAGACATACGCTATTGCATATGCGTTGCCTACCTTTAATCGACGGAGGAGAGGATGCACGGGAAGAAAATATCTGCCCTTTCCATGCATCCTCTCAACCGGAAAGTCCACTGTTGTGTGTAACAGCCGACAGCTAGTTAGGAATATTTTATTTTAACTGATGCCGAAAAAACTTTTATCATCCATAAACATTAGCTGTAACAGTAAAATTATTTCGAAAATTATAATACTAAATTTACATTTCTTAAGGACAATTTGCTCTGAGAGATTATTCATTTACATAATACAATTAAATATTGATAAAAACTTTATATTTTTACAAACTCTACGTCGATATCCAACTTAAAGTTAACTAACTATTATAACTTTAAGTAAACTACAGTAAAATGTTTATGTAAAAATTTATTATTTTATTTAATCCGTTCTAAAAAAAATTTATACTTTCCATTATAAAACTATATTTATAGATTTATCTAAAGATATTTTTTAATAAGATGAATAAATGTTCCTAGCACTTAAAATTATCAACATAGCAGTTCATTCTGAGTTAAAAAAAAAACTAGTTAAAGTTAAAAGTTATTTCTTATTCATACAAGTTGTTTATTTTTATAAACGGTTCTGCGATTTTCTCCGAATGATTACGTTATAAATAGAAATTTATTTTAATGAATATTTAAATATTATCAGGTGGACTATACTATTTGCTTTATATCCGTGTAAATAAATTTTACATCGAGTTAATGGAAACGTTAATGGAAACGTCTCGCTCTGGGAAATCTTTTCCCCAGCTCTGAGCACCAATAACTTTTAAGTGAACGAAATACATCGACAAGTAATTTCTGCAATTGAAATTTTTTATAATTCATAATAATATTATTGTGTATTTGTAAAACAAGTGAGACAAGCGTGCCTTTAATTGAAATAATATTAAAAATCGTTTAAATTATCTCGCTTTACGATTATAAGAGTTTAAGTAATAACATTAGTGAACTTTTGATTATTTTTAATTTATATGTTGTTTACGAAGAAAACAGTAGTAATACAACAACAAAATTCAAGACCGTTACCCAAAGAGGTAGGCAGAGATCACAGACCTCTATTTAGCGCGATCCATACCTCTCTCTCGCTTCTTCTACATTCATACATCTACGTGTAAATGAACGTCGGTTTCGGGCCCTTGAGTATTTCATCGACTTGAACGATGAATGTCCGTCTGGGATGGCCCGAACGACACTGCCGGTCTCTTTCACACCATAAATTTTCTTCGTTAATCTCCTTTAGTTCATCCTTTCAACGTCCCCAAAACGATCTAAGCACACCTTTTTACACACATTTATAACAGTAATATGTTAGTAAACATGTCCTTTAAAAATTACACCATTTTTCTAACAACATATTTCTCTCTTTAGCTCTACGATAATTTCACACACTGACGTATTACAAGATTTAACGTTTGCTTTGTAAATACAGAATACAATGCTATAAATAGTGTACATTACTCTCATAGCCACTTCGGCCATAACCTACAGCCATTTCGCATCTCTATCGCAAATGTTTCACGTGTTAGTGAGTTACACTCTCCACTCCAAAGTGCAAAGATATATGATAATATGAAATATTACACTTTCCGCCGCTACTATCTTGACATTCAATGAAAAATTATCCAACCACTAACGCTGGAAATAAATGGAATAAGTTAAAAGATACAATAATGTTAGGTTTTAAAAATAAACCCAAATACCCTAACTAAGTTAGTTATAAAACCTGCGCTCGGCCACCTCGACCCCGGTGAAGCTGTAAATGCCTCTTCAAGGCAAACCGGGGACTACTCAGTCACAAAAAAAATAATGATGATTATTTAGCTTGAGAAATCTATACTAAGGGTCTACCTCAATAACGAATTAATGACTGTAAGTACGGTGGTCAGAGAATATGTTTGGTCTCTTTTTATATCGATTGTAATGCTCGTATTGCCGAGTTTAATTAAATTAAAAAGCGAACAAATGTTCCATCGACATTTTAAGAAAATAACGCTTCTGCGATAGCATTTTGCATCTCGCTGCGGCATTTCCCCGGCGTCTTCAATTTGCCAGCTTTCATTATCTGAGCAGCATACTTAATGACCAGCAAAATCTGTTACAACCGATACTATTAAAGAGATATCTACTGATTTATGAATATTTATTAAAACTTTACTAGAAAAACTATAAAATAATAACTTCAAGGTGAACGTATAAAATATAACTATAAAGTCGTTGTAACATATGATGTCTTTCTTGTCTCGCCAATTTATAAAGATCCAAAGATAATTACTATCAAACTTTGCAATTACTATAGCGTATTAACGTTATTATCTTCGCGTCGTAGCTATTTAACCCTTGTAATACCGTTGATCCATATCTATGTAAAACATACTTCGACTCTCGGGATGGACAATTTGAGTATGGTGCATCAAAACATTATTATTCGACTCGAAGCATTGTCATGTAGACGTACAACCGCACCTGCCAACGTGAATTTTCCCAGAGGACCTCCTCCACTATCACTTTGTATTCGTACTGCACGACACGACTTAATTTTTATTTCATTTGTTTCTATTGAAACGATAAATACCATGGCGTTTGTATTTAAAGAAATTTGAGTAGAAAAAACTTTTTAAATCAATTAGCCCGACTGACTATACCCCTATAATATACTATAGAAGATTATCACTCGCCATCGCCGAAGAAATCGGAAAAACAAAAAAGATCTATACTATATAAAATCAACATAAGATAGACATATAACAACAGAAAACTTATGTATATATAAACCGATTGTTATCCTTGTCATTATCTTTGATAAAACAGAGATACCAATATGTTCTAAACGGCGATTTTGGTCTCATCAACTCACGGCAATTCATTATTATTATTATTTATTTAAATACATTTCTAATATAATACATGTCATATAAAAAATATACAAAACATATTATATTAAAAAGAGAACACCACCGGCTGCGGAATCCCATGACTCAAACAACCAGTGGTCAGGGCTGCAGAGACAGGAACCTTCTCACGATGCGCGCGGTTTCTAGGATAACTGCCTTTTGTATCGGGCCCTTAATCCAACTGTTTAGCGAGAGCTTCTTGAGATGTTGGAAAAAATAAAATTTAAAAATATTTTAGTAGCCTATGTGTTCAACATCTTTGTCAAATTTCAGCGCTATCCGTTGAAACGTTCTACAGATACCTTCAAAAACACCCATCTATACGTCCAAATCCTCCTATTTATATTATTATTATTATTAACTCTACCTCATAAATTGCAAAGCTTTAACTTATTTAGCCTGCTTTTGTTTTTAGTGCATACCCAATTCCTGCATACCTTATATAAATTTATCCTGTTTCCTTATTCTCCGTATTGTCATAATCTTAATGAAAAATGCATTACTTAGAAACTAACGCCGAAACGGAGTTTAACTTTAAGTAATTATGGTAAACCGTTCATTTTCAAAACTCTATCGTAGGTTGTTGAGGTGGACCAAGAGCAAACTTGAACAACTTAAAATCTCATTAGCATTCGTATTAGCAGCGGGTCGGCACAACTTTATTAATTAGTACCAAACAATATAAACTAAGATTATTAAAAATATTTCCACGCAAATAGATCTAGTCATACAAAGGTAGAGGAAGACCAAGAAACGATGGAATGACTGTATGAAAGAGGATATGCGTAAGAAGGGAGTAGATTCGGATATCAGGGCTGATTCAGATTTATGGAGGAGTAGTACTTACTGTGCCGACCCTCAATAGGGATAAGAGATAAAATGATAAAAATTGTTTTACTCATTTTAAGTATTAATAAAATTTACGAAACATTTGTAATTAACATCAAGGATAACTCATTTTCAATGTCAACTTATTACTTTTTATTAATAAAGAGAAAGTTATTTTTGTCTACAAGCAAATAACTTTAGGATTGTAAAATTGGCATACACATTAAAGAACTTCAATTAAATAAAGTGTTTCATGCATTCAATCCTTTATAGTTTCAATGATATGTAGTTTCTTAATAATTGTATAATTTTAAACCATTTTAATTAAACACCCTTACCAAGTTAACGTCTGATAACAGAGGGCAGGTGGCGCGGTTACTCCGGCGAGCCGTGTTTTGTTTTAATTAATCTTACGCTTACGATATTTGACGGCTTGCTTAAATTTGTTTTTATGGAAACATCAATAGTATTAAAAAATAATTGCTATGCGATTTGACTCATCGTTCCTTGTTTGTACATCAAAGGATGCAGTGCAATAAGTTGCCAGCGTCAGTTTTTCTATCCAAGTATGATGGGGTGCCTTCTAAAGTATGGTGAAGATTATGGCCACATCAGTGAAGAGTGAGACGATCGCACGAGGTTAACCGCTGCGTTATTTATTGTAAAGAATGTAATGCTCCCAACATTTGTTAATGTTCGTGAAAACGACCACGGCCACGATCCACGATCGTCGACCGTTTGGGACGCGTAATCGAATCGTTGGATTCAGCCTTTGGAGATGAAAAAAAGGAACCAAACGTTTAAAAAAAGGACCAACAAGTTACATGCAAATATTATGATCACTAAAAAAAAATAGAGCAAATTGTTGCTGTTATGGAGTAACTGGAGACGATATTAAGCAAACGAAACTTAAAATTACTCGAACATGATCAAATTCAATGACCTTAAAATAAAGTCAGTCTGATAGAAGAAATTTGAAAAACATACTTAACTTTATTCTACCCTTTGCAACAATTTAGCGTTGTATTCAATTTGCAGGGTTTCATAAGGCCGCGTAATGAAAGCTAAACTTGTTACGTACGACATTCTACAGTAAATTAAGTTATTCACGGGCACGTGGATGTGTTCAAGTATACGGTATCAGAAAAAAAATTACACTCAAGCGGGCTCGTGATACAACATGAATATTATTATAGAAGTTAAACGGATTCCACACAGGCAACATGATAGGACAAAGTTTTTTAAATCTCAGAGTTGATATAATACTAACATTCTCCGTTAATGGCAAAAGCAAAACAGGTAATAATGATATTAAAAAGAGAGACAATATTCAGGCCTAATTAGAATTTTTTTTATAAGAGAAGGGGGAAAAGAAGCGGCGGGGACACCGAGGTGATCAACGATACCCATGGACATCTGCAACACCAAAGGAACTGCAGATACATACGTTGCCAGCCTTTAAGGAAAGCAAGAAGCGAGCATACCAGTCGCTTCTTGAAGGTCCCTAAGTCGTATTGGATTGGAAATACCGCCGAGGGCCATGCCATAACATGCTAAGACCAAGTCTCCGAGCAGAATTTAAAAATATTTTAGTAGCCTATGTGTTCAACATCTGTGCCAAATTTCAGCGCTATCCGTTGAAACGTTCTACAGATACCTTCAAAAGTACGTCCAAATACTCGCATTTATATTAGTAAGATAATTGAAAGTAACATATTATATTGTTTATCTAAAATATGATACAATGTTAAGCGCTTTTACTATATTTGTATATGATAAGTTTAACTACGATTATTGTACCTTTATTACAATAGAAACTATTTAAAGGTTCGTGTGGTAGAAATGTATTGCTACGGTGAATGTATCGCAGGCTCTTGTATAAGAGAAAGACCGCCTCTCACCTGTCCGTGACATTTGCCGCTAGGGTCCTTTCACTACACACTATTGTAGTATATTTCAATAGCAGTTTTCAACAACATTTCATTACTTTTTCAAATTCATTCAACATAAAATTGTTTTTTTCAAAATCTAGAAAGTATCCTTAGAGCATACAACTTAACAAAAAAATTCAAACATATAAAAAGAAGATAATTCATTTTCAACAGTGGAACAAGAGTTTACAAAGTTATATAATAATTAAATTATGTTATTAATTCTTTTTTAAATTTTATATCGTAATAATATTGCGTTGTATCTCAACAATCGGTCGTGCAATCTAAATGTTTCCTAACCGAAGCTTCTGGACCGTTTAAATGTCACCTGTAAAAATCTATTGCCGTTCCCTATTTTAGGTACCGAACAAATAGTTATCGTTGGGAAAGGGTTGTTTTTCTTACATTACGGAGGTCTACCTTTCTCTAGAAAGAGGTCCTTGACATTGATTCAAGTTTCTAAGGTAAATTCACGTGCCCCCCCACCCCTATATAATCAGAATAAAGGCTACAAGGTTACTTAAGGAAAAGGCTTCATGTTATTTCCTTTACCTTTGTACTTTTAATATAACGCTAAATGAAAAGATCTTATCCGAATAACTTCATGAGTAAACAAAAATAAGGAAATCAGGATAATGAAGCGATTAACAAGTTTTTTGTTATTTTTTCCTTATGCAAAACCTATAAAGTAAAACCACTTATCACCATACCATTATCCTACTAATATCATAGATGCGAATGTTTGGATGGATGGATAAATGGATGATTGTTTAAAAGAATCTCTAGAAAGCTGAACGGATCCAGCTGAAATTTACCATAGGTGTAGAACATAGTCTAGAGGAAGAAATAGGCTACTATTTAATTTTTTTTTTAATTCCGCGCAGACGGAGCCGCATTAGACATCTAGTGAATTCATAAATGCTTCCTTTATTTAAAAAAAAGTATCACTTATCCTCAAGGTATTCTCTAGTTACATGTTCTATTATTTTCAAGCATAAACATAAACGTCAACAAGTTAATGCACTTTCTACTCGCGGGGGAAATCTTCTAACCAGTTGTAGACCAATAGCAAAATCTTATTACATCAAATAGATATACAACAATGCTTTTTATATTTTTTTTTCTTTTTTTGAACTCTTCGTCTAAGTTATTATATGAAAATAAAAATATTCTTGTGTAATAACAATATAATAAACAAGGGAAAATATGGAGAAGTGATCGCCAATCTTCGTTAGTCGGAGAGGCACCTCAAGAAGAATTATAAATTAGATGTAAAAGAAATGAAACTTTATAGTTGTATAATTTGATTAAAATTTTCCTTACAATCAATACTTTGTTAACATTGAAATTAACAAAGTCGATTAATCATTAGCCAAACTGGATTTGACAGGGCCGAGTTGATTACATCGGCAGAAATTATTTAGAACATTACACGCTAAACGCCTGCCTAGTGTTATGATAACGTAACATGTAACATTTAAAGTCACATAGTACTTTTGGTAACAGAAAATTCGCTACTGAGAAAATACCGTACAATTACAGATACAATCTTACTAATATTACAAATGCGAATTTCTATACACGGATGGATGTTTGTTTGAAGGTACATTCAAAACGGCTGTACGGATCTCGATGAAACTTGGCATACATATAAAACATAGTCTGGACGAAGATATAGGCTACTAATTATGTTTATTTTTAATAATAATTATCACTTCTCTTTTCTATTTATGAAAAATGTATTTTTTTATAAAAATAGCAAAAAGACATCCTGTTTGTACAGCATTTTACGGGTTAATACACATATATTCGAAACGATTTTTGTTAAATTATCATTTTGTGTAGGAGTCGCGTTTGGCACGAGTCGCACGGACGACGCGACCTTGCTCAAACAAGACTTGCGTGAAAATACGCTGTGACGTTGACAGCCTCTATTAGTTTTACTCAATCCTCTTTAATACTCGTCTCTTAGCTTTTTTCTACTTATTCGTGTTTATTCGAGATTTAAAATATTACACACACAAACAAGTTGTGTGTTAATCTGTTAGAATGAAAACAAAGATATAAAGATATCAAGTTATTTTATATGATGATAAATTATGATGCTTTTGTGTTGGTAAACAAAATACGCATAAAATATAACAATATCATGCATATACTAAATGAAACAATGCGTTCACTTTGTAATGCAGATTAAACGTAAATTTTGAAATGGTTAAATATAATAACGCTTAATGTAAATAAAAATGGAAAATTTACGACGAAAAATTGGTAAATTAGTTATTTATATATCTAAATAACGGTACCAGCGGCCTAATATTAGTCCTCTTTCATTTCCAAACCTTTTTCTTTTAAGTAAATGATGATAAGTGAAAGTGGATTTTCCGGATGCATCCCCTATGCATGGGAAGGGGAAATATTCTCTTTCTGTGCATCTTCTCCTACGTCCATTAAAGGTAAACAACGCATCTGTAATTGCGAATGTCGATGGGCAACAATCGCTTCGCTATTTCAGCAGTGTCAGTTGGCCGCTCGCTCGTTTGCGACCAAATATAATAAAAAAAACGTGAATTTAAATAATTTTGTAATAAACGCTAATAAATTCTTGCTTAAACTTTAATACGGTAAAATCAACGTAAACATATCCATCCCTAAATTTAATATCATTAGTTAAATGTACTCCAAGTTAAATGTATACAAATCTTAAAACACGAAGTGCAAAGACAATGAAAGTTTACTCCAAGCTACAGTAAATATTCTTAAAGTTAATTAGTTGCACTGACTTAGCAAGAGTCTCGAAATGTATTAATTAGACAAGCTTCCCTATTTGCAAGAGTCTAGATCTAGATTATTAAACGTTTCATTCAAAGTCAAATAAAAAAATAGCTCACAATATTTTAGATTAAAAAGAAAGCAGTTACAAATGAAAAAATACATTGTACTAGCCTGAAGAAAAAAAGTCCTCTACGAAAGTTTTAAATAAAAACCACTGATAGTTAATATATTAATTTTAAATTATTTACGTTTTATTAAAAATTAGAGCTATTTTTAAAACATTGATGATTCAACAAGTCTTTAATTTAAGAATGTTCGTGTTACCTAAAGTTAAGTGACCACTGCCAGGCAGTGCTTAGTGTCAGGTAGATATTGGCTGCGCCAAGAGTATCTTCGGAAGTGTTTTTTTAATGTAGTACATGGTGGCAAACGCGCAAGCAACGACCTGGTTTCGCCAAAATAGCGAAGCAACCTCAACCTATTGACTTCTCCAACAAGTTTTCAATAAGTTGCCTACATTTGTTGCCTCCCTTAAATACACTATCAAATATAGTGGTTACAGGTTGTATTATTTTACATTTTACATATTGTCATAAAAATTACAACAATTCCATTCATATAGGAGAACGTTGAATTGTCTTTCAACACGTTTTTACAATCACTATCCTGAAATCGACTATGAAATTTTAATCATTGCAATTGGTTTTATATACCGTGTTCATATCATATTTTTGTTCATTTATAATACTAGTTTTTTAGCCGACTTATTTATAAATTCTGAACTACAAAATTCTGTATTAAAAAAAAGGGTCTTGACAGATGGACGGACAACAAAGTGATCCTATAACGGTTTCGTTTCTTTCCTTTCGAGGTACGGAACCTTAAAAACAAGAATGATGAGATCTTTTTTTTTCTATTATTTAAACCACACTAAAGAAAGTCTGTACTTAATAACATTATATAATAAAATCCGCACAAATACTAACCAACAACATATTATGTACATGGTCATGTATAAACATCTTTCAAATTGTATTTAAATTGTGATTCAGTCACGTATATGCATTGGTAAGTGTTGCTCTCGAATGCCGTCTATAGCATTTGCCACAAGGGAATTCTCTTCAAACTATTACTTTGTATTTGTGGAAGTACAAAACTTTATTTCATTTTATTCCGTCCTTAGGGAGAATACAGTCAATTTCAAACAACCAACTTCTTATAAATATGGTGTACTTTGATATTGCTCAGTCATGCGATTCACAAATATATGCAAAATTTCAGCTAAAACGGTAACAGAGAATTGAATCAATTTTACTTGTCAAGATTAGATGGCAAGAAGTGTAACAAAACAAAGAAAAATGATAAAATAGATTTAATTAAAAACTAGCTGTCGCCCGCGAATCTATCCGCGCGGAATTAAAAAAAAACTTAATTAGTAGCCTATGTGTTCTTCCAGACTATATTCTTGATCTATGTCAAATTTCATCGAGATCCGTTCAACTGTTGTGGAGATACCTTCAAACAGACATCCATCCATCCAAACATTCGCATTTATATTATTATTAAGATTAAAGATCTCTTTACTGGCAATCCAAACGTTATTAAGAAAACAAACAAATAACATCCAAAGAGTTGCAATACGAAAAATAATTAAAACTTTACAGAATAAACACGTAGAGAAGATAGCATTTAAAATGCTGCTTACTAGTTGCGTATTCACGGGGCTTACGTAATCTATAAAAAGGTATTTCATATAAGCACAGTGTGTACCCAGCCTTACGGGGAAACGTGAGCTGCATACAGACTAAACGTCGTATATTGAAACACCTGTTAATACGCTAAGAGTCACTACAAGCCCGTTCAATATTAAATTCTTAAAGTATTGAACTGCACCGACGTTCCAACTTATAAGGAACAATTTAATAAAATATAAACATTTAATGAAAAATGTCTCAATAACGTTTCAGTCAACTACTAAATGAACTAAAGAAAGTCAATTTTATGTTACTCTTACTAATATTATAAATGCGAATGTTTGGCTGGATGGATATTTTTTTGAAGTTATCTTCAAAACGACTGCATGGATCACGCTGAAATTTGAAATAAATGTAGAACATAGTCTTGCAGAACACATAGACTACTTTAGTTGTTTTTTTACTTTGGATCGCCCGGAGTCGCGGGCGACAGCTAGTAATGTTACAAAATCTTACGTTCACAGTTGTTACTTTAGCTGTTTTAAGTTTACAAATTTTGAAAGTGTGATCAGTCATAATATTTTCATACTAAAAACGGTATTGTTATTTTTATTATTTTCATTCCATAATAATACGAATTATAGTCACAAATATTATATTTACTCCAGTCGGCAAGCAAATAATTTGATACACGTGTCTGAAGACGACATGCGTGAAATTTTTCTCCGATCTTATCAAGTTATATTAGCTTTATTTGGTTAGTATCTCTAATACGTATTTATCGCTTTCTTTTGTTATTTCTTCATTTTGATATTTATCATGGACTTTCACGGCCCGATTCGTTCTACCATTCTGTAGATACGTGATAATAAACAACCATACAAACATTCTTAAATCCAAATTTACACATTACTTATTACTAGCTGTGGCCCGTGACTCCGTCTGCGCAGAATTAAATAAACAACTTAATGAGTAGCCTATGTGTTCTTCCAGACTATGTTCTACATCTATGCCAAATTGTAGCGAGATCCGTGCAACCGTACTGGAGATACCTTCAAACAAACATTCATACATAGAAACTTTCGCTTTCATATAATAGGACTTATTAGTAAGAAGTAAAATAACTACTGAAAGAAACTTTGAATTATTAAAAACCGCAATGGATTTTGGACACTCGTAATTTTTATGTACTCGTTTAGTTCGTTTTTGTTTATTCGGCATGCTAATGATTTGAATTTTAAAAGCTCTGTAAATACACCTCACATTGTTATTACTGCAATTGCGAATGTGGAACGAAGAGAATATGGTTTTAAACTTTTTTTGGTTTCTAGTTAACATTCTGATTTACACGAACAAATTTTAATGAGCTATTTTATTCTGAAAAATACAAAAACGAGGTATACAATTAAAAGGACTTGTGGTTACTCTTTTGAACCTAGTACGGCCTGCAGTCTTAAATAAAATAAGCACATCAATAACATCGATATGTCATAAATCGCTATAAAAGTACAAAAAAGAATTGCTTTTCCTCTTATGTTCCCCTGGAGTTAAGTGGAGTTTAAAAAAATCGATTTAGCTCATCATCAGTTCACTAAGGGACTTGGAGCCTATCCTTAGATAGGGACAACTAAGCCATAGTCAACCATTGACAAACGGCGAGTTGTTTGACTTCACCACATATCTTTGAATAGATTGTGCTGAATATAATTTGACCGGTAGACCATAATGTAGATTCTGAATTACCATGTTATAATACTAGGTCAACATAACATTAAATAAAATTAACTAACATCATCATCATCAACCTGCCCTTATCCCTACTGAGGGTCGGCACAGCATGTACTACTCCTCCATACATCTCTATCAGCCGTCATATCCGAATCTACTCCCTTCCTACGCATATCCTCTTTCACACAGTCATTTCATACTTTTTTGGTCTTCTTCTACCTTTGTAGCTATCCATATTCAATCTGATCACTTTTTGCTTATATCTTTCTTCTTCTATCTTTTATATTTTACTCCTCAATTTCTCGATCACTGGCGCTACTTTCAAACCTCCTGTAATATACACATTTTTAACTTTATCCTTTTTTGTCACACCAAATAAAATTAACTAGCATAGTAAGTATTTCATGTACAATTTCATTAAATTAAATCAATTTTGCGTAGACATTTAAAAAACCAATTAACATAGCTTTTATAACTTATTTCATGTAACGTCTCATACCGACCTAGTCTGACATTGTCTAGCCCTTAATTTTGTGACTTTCTCGATTTGTAGCATAAAAGTACGTAGCCAGAGTAATTTATCTTCAAACACTGTCTTGTTAATAATTAACGCTTTGAAAAAGAAATTTTCAAATACTTGTCTTTATTCTCTTTGAAAAATCCAAAGAGTTGAGGCAAATCGGAGCTACTGTTAGAGAACTAAAATTTATATTAGTAAGAAACAAAACCATTTTAATTGCTCGGTAGTATCAAAGGAATGTAATAATTGGAAACATAAGGTCTCTAAATCAAACTGTAACAAGATATTAAATTTTACAGAAGCTTAGCAGATAAAATATTCTACGAGGGATATGAAAAATTAATTGTTCTTGCCGTTTCATTGCGTTATTCTACTGAAATAAATTGTGCCGTGTTAAAACTTGAACAATTTAAAATACGACTGTGTTAAATCATAAAATAAATATTGCGTTTAGCAGAACATAAATGTAAACAGGTGAGTTTAAATTATTAGATTTCGTATAAATTTTACCATTCCAATTTACCCCTTAATTACGTTATTGGAGATTGTATAAGCATTTACTTTCTTAGATTATTATGTTGGAATTTACGGACTTATTCCGAAAATCATTTCGTTTGTATTGCAATCTTTCTTGTTTGTACGGTTTTCATTATTTGAAATTTATCTACGAAGACTTTGGCTTTGAAAGTTGAAGTAACTAACACGTTTAACAAATAAAATTAGTAATAACACGCGCGTTCCATTACACAATATTATTATTCGTAGTATCACGTCCATGTGTCAAGTTTAATCGCAAGCCTAAAGGCACGTCATATACATTGTTTGCAAACTATTAAAATAAACTAAAATTGTAGTTACTGTCAAATTGACAAGTGACATTCTCATTTTCCTATTTCTATAGTATTCAGTATCCAAGTATAAATTCAGTATAGAATAAAAGCAATAATAAAAAGAAACCTTTACTTTTTATATAAAAAGTAAATAAATTAATAAATAACCATAAAAGAGACTTCAAGATAAATACATTTTTTTAAAAGAAAAATGATTACAGTTAAAATTTTGCAGATTTATATTTTCACTAGCAATTCAAAGATAATTAAATACTCCGGATTACTTTAAAAGTTCGACGCATTTAAATGAGCTGCTCGATACAATTGATGCATTAACTTTTTAAATAGGTTAGCTGTCCCACAGTTCAACTGTCGACTGCACTCCAGTGTAACACCGTGCACGTGACATAATCTTTAAAATAATATTTTTAAACGTTATATGACCAATAAGTCATTATAACAAATAAAATAAAAATATTTTATCATTTCCTTCCATACTAGTTCTAGCTCGCAACTTCGTCTTCCAGATTGTGTTCTATATCTGTGCCAAATTACAACAGAATCCGTTTAGCTGTTCTAATACCTTCAAACAAACATACATGCATCCACCTATCCATCCATCTAAATATACATTCGCATTTATAATATTAGTAAGATAGTAAGATAAACTTATATGAAAACGACATGGCGGCACCGGACGAATATACGTGTGTGTTGTGGCCGTCTATAAGTTTATTGAAATGTCTCACGAAAGTTTGAATAATTTAAGATAGTAAGATTTAAAAGGGTATAACTGTATTACTGTCATTGTGTTGTTTAACATCTAAGAAGTAATGCAGAACTAGTTCACGATATTATTGTAACAGCAGTGAATTGAAACAAAAGAAAAAACCAGCTATTTAAATCGCGCTTCATATTTTATGCGAAGCAATTATATTCTATCTTAACCCGTTTTCATTTACCTTTATATTTACAATGCTTATCGTTTGCATGCATTTGTTGTTGACACGTTTCCTAAACAATGAATGAACTAGTGCCTGACCACGATCTTGTCTGATGCTAAATGGTAATATTGTCAAAAGATAGTACACAGTTTTTACCTTATAATTATTATTTTTGAGGGAATTTTAACGAGGTCAGTATATGAGTAGATATATGAATCTAGAAAAAGCGAGAGGGGTGTTTCAGACCTCCTGTAGGTTACAGGCGTAAGTAATATTGTTGTTTCTGTATAAACATTTTAATTTAGACATTGTAAATGGATGTACGGAGGAGCTCGAAACAAGTGGAATATAGCAGGATTATGGTCGGCTTACGTAAATTTCTATGCGCGTCACAGAGTCACCGAGACGGCACACATTGCTGCTCAAGTTTATTCGCAACACGATATTCGCGTTTTAGCAACCAGAAAGTGTACGAAATTCGAATTCAAGCATGTTAAAGCTCCCTCTAGCGGAGCTTTATGTACGATGGTGTTTCGATTTAGATATGTATCGCGTATAAGAAAACAGTACAAAAACATGACACATATGTTTTTGCCGACTTCAAAAAGAAGGAGGTTATCAATTCGCCTGTATTTTTTATGTGTGTTGTTGAGAAAATAGTTATAATTTTAAATTTACATAACCAACCAATTTACATTACCAAAGGGTAATCTAGAATCTTAAAGCCACTAAACTATCTTACAATTAATTCTATGACATATTTTAATAAAACTCTTCTTCTTCTTGAGGTGCCTCTCCGACTAAGTTCTCAGTTCTCCATATTTAAAAAAAAATTTTTTTCAAATACATATTCTTACTTATGAAGGTCCAGTAAGGTACTTTATACTGATATTTATATACAAACAGATCAGTCTGTATGTTTTTACAACGTGAAGCATTATCAATCATAGCATACCACTTGACATAAGTGGTCCCTCCTAACGCGAGCTCAAAGTTCCATTATTCACTTAGACCCGCCCATAACTGATTCCTTACCCTTCGGTCAGTTCAATAATAAGCTGCCTTTTCACGTCTCCGTCATTGTTATACGTATAAATGGTATTGTAGCCTCAATGACGTTTGTAATATAGAAGACAAATTAAAGATATATTCTTCAATCACAATTTAATTCGTGTATATTTTTATATGAATACTAGCTATCGTCCGCGACTCGGTCAGCGCCGAATTAAAAAAATATCAATAAATGAAATAAAAACTGCCCTTTCTCTCTGACTAAATAACAGATGCTTAAAAAATATAATAAGAATTGGTTCTGTAATTTCGGAGTTTATTGCGAACATACATCATGACACGAAATTTTTATATTTAGAAGATTTTCTATTCAATCTAATTGATAAAGGGTTACTACATATTTTCAAAATTAATCTATGTAAATATTTATACTGCTAAACGGTTCTCGCTGAGAGGCAAGATGTAGATATAACATTGGTTAGATAAACACATACAGTACTTATTAAGTTTTTTTTTTTTTATAAATCCAAGCGGACAAAGTCGCGAGCAATATCTAGTTGAAGTAAATCCTGTCAGAATATCAGTTTTCCTTAAAGAAATATAATTCTAACGGATAGTTTCTTGTGTAACAATCGTCATGTAACTGAGCTTGCCAGCATTATTACAACTTTGAAATTTGAATCTGGCACATACATATATAAAGGGTTCAAAGCATAGAATAAGTACAATGATATGCATCATTTAAAAACATATATAAATTTTATATTCGGTTACCAAGAAAAACAGAGTTTCAATTGTTTAGTGTTGTTTTGACATTGGAAAATTAAAATTACTCCAAGAATATATTATAAATTGTTTATTTATGATTAAAATGCAAATCAATAAACTATTACAAAATCATTAGAAACATCTCAACATCAAAACTTTAATTACTGCCGCTTACTAAATTGCCTGTTGACAGGAAAGCAATCTAAGCGCCGTCTGATCACGCTGATCTAGTTTAATGAAATACTTAGTGACATTCCCTTCACTCTTATCCAACATTTACCAACAATATATATTGCAGATTTTTATATATATAGAAAATCAAGACTTTTATTAATTCGTATTGACACATGTTAAATGTGAACTTGATTTTTAGCAATAATTATTTGCTAATGGGAATAACAATTGGTTTTTGAGACCAAAATCACTGTATTAAAAATACGTTATGCGTCTTTGACAAAACTAAGATAACGATATATTTTAAAAGGAGACATTTTTTTTCAAAAGGTGGCAAACGAGCGAGGGGCCACCTGAAATCGCTGAAATAGCGAAGTGACCGTCGTCCGCAATACGCAATTGCATATGCGTTGCCTACCTTCAATCGACGGAGGAAATGATGCACAGAAAGAAAATATCTTCCTTTTCCATGCTCATCCGGAAAGTCCACTTCCACTTCGCATCCTTTCCTTATACGAAAAAGGGTGGGAAGGGAAAGAGGACTAAATTAGGTCTTCGGGACGCACACTCATCAGACGAAACGCGGAATTGCCTCAACTTCACGCCTGTCTTCTGTGTGGTCGCGGTATTTCACCGAGCGAGCCGGGACAATTCGTGCGAAGATGTTAAGCGGGCTCTACCACTATTAAATTGGACATTGGTCTCAGATATCTACGTATAAACCATTAAAGGTGTTGGCGTTAATTATATTAATATTTAGTCTATGAAGAGAATATGAGAAATAATTACAATAAAATTTTACTGTTTAACTCTTTGTCTGTCACTAAGTACAAATTAATTTTAACATTGTAATATCGACAATTTAAGTAATACTAAGTTAATACGATCACCTCAACTTTCATTATAAGAAATTTTAATTATGAGCTATTATAAAATGAATGCAAACTCTGCCATTTCAACTGTAGAATTTAATGCTCGCTGAGCGCGGTGCTTTTTTTATTTTGTAGACTTTTACGATGGCGTACTTTATTTGCAATTTCTCCGGAAGCTAAGGAGAAAACAGCTAAGAAAGGTTGTTTTACCTCTAATGACGACTCTAGAACAAAGAAAGCAAGAAGCTAAATGTTTATCCATTCGCAAGTCGTGCTACAATGCGAACAACAAAAATACTTTTGCTAAATTATACTGACAAACACATATGCAGCTAACTTAGTAATTGAAAACAGAGCTAACACTACCTCTTTAAAATGTAATATGTTTATAATCTTACTAATCTTACTGATATTATAAATGCGAATGTTTGGATGTGTGATTAGATGGATGTTTGTTAGAAGGTATCTCCAAAACGGATTCATGGAACCCGCTGAAATTTAGCATAGATGTAGAGCTTAGTCTGGAAGAATGCAATTAAGTTTTTTATTTCCACGTGGACTAAGCCACGGGCGACTGCTAGTAAATTATATTGCTACTAGCTGTCGCCTGCGACTCCGTCCGCGTGGGATTAAAAATAGATGTTGGCCGATTCTTTGACCTACTCAATATGCTCACAAAATTTCATGAAAATCGGTCAAGCCGTTTCGGAGGAGTATGGAAACGATAATTGTGACAAGAGAATTTTATATATAAGAAGATAGAATATTTGGTAATTTTATCATACCTTATTTCAAGAATTGAACATGGATGTATCCAAAATTCCTCTACTACGTTATTCATTCAATATTCATTTAATTAAATCATCGGAAGCTTTGAAACACGGCACCTGAATATGTGGGATGTAGCGGGATTATGATCGGCTTAAGTGGATTTAAAGTGACGCCACCGAGTCAGTTAGACGACAGATATCGCGACTTTGGCTTAGACGACGTAAGAGGTTTAGCACATAACAAATGTACAAGACAAGAATTTAATCATTTTAATGCTATCGTGTATACATAAACCATATTACAGTGAGCCATCGTTTAGGCTTTGAATGTATATTATTACCTTTATTTTAAAGAATATTTTTTTACCCCAAAATTACCTCGTTATTGTTTTTCGGACAGCAATATATTTTTTTTTCAAATCACACTCTGCTTTCCTTACAACCTTTGTTACGACTAAAAATTCTATTTTGTTATTGTTTGTTTAGTGATCAACCACAGGCATCAAGTTACATAAAACTGACACAAATTATTAAAACGTAAGAAACACATCAAAAAGCTTTTGGAAATTCTTGCAATGAAGCATACTTAACAAGCGTGGAAAGGGAAAAGGGGAACAAGAATTATAACCATAGCAGGAAAGCAAACGATTCGGTCGTTAACGTTGTAACAGATTAATTATTATTAGCGTTCAATTAGAGACGCTTATTGAAGTGTCGAGGCGAAGGGAGGAAGGGGAAGTGCACCCGCTCAGCTGGACCTTCGTTTTTAATTAAATGTACACAACGAACTTAGACGACATCCATCTATAGTACAAAGGGAAAACATTGTATTGAATTAATTAGAATTTACTAAACAAATCTAAATCTTAATCATAACTGAACAGGGACCAATTTAGATTAAACCTATAGTGCTTTTATCGGGTAGTAAATGCTATTAAGATATATAAAGTATATTTTTATAGTTTGTGTAGGATAAGTATCTAATATGTATGTACATTAGAGCTTTATTATAAAACAAATGAAGATATGTCTGGGACATTCTTCGTGTGTTGACTTATGGCACAGTGACGCCCGCGACTCCGTCCGCGTGAAATGAAAAAAAAATAGTTCCCGGCAATTATTCGAAATTTTCTCGCCCGAAAAACCATTTTTGAACTTCAACGAACATTTAAAAAAAAGAATTGGCCAATTTGGTCCAGGCGTTGTTGAGTTATGCGCTTACCAACACATTTTGCGATCATTTTTATATTATAATAAAGTAGTAAAATGTATGTAGAATTTTCCGTCTCCATAACATCAACCTCCTGCGGCCGACGGACTAAATCATTTTAAAAAAGTAATCGTAATAAACTACCACGTCTTAAATATAATTTTAAAAAAAATAACAATAATTACGGCAGCATTTTTTGGTGTAATATTCAACAATAGAATCTAAAAAGTGAAATTACAGAGCCGTATTTATACAAAGATTAATTATTGTCTTTGTTTTGTTAATAATATTCATAGTGTTTCTATTATATAATGGTAATGAATACTCAGTTTTAGGCCGCCAGATAATAAAACTGAGACAAATAGTTTCTAACCTCTGACAAATAAACATTTAAAGATCTAAACAGGCATCTAAATATTGCCTGTAATAAAATCCTCAGATACTTCAATTTTATAACAACTACCGACCTTTTTAACCTTCATTAATAATCCAAACATTTAAAACTAATCGCCGTTTAATTTTACCTGCCGGGTCCAGTTAACGTTCTGTTCGCTAAACTTACGCAATAACCATAACAATAAAACTTTAAACGTGACAACTACTTTGATTTTAAGCAATATAACGACCCCATGATTCGGTAAGCGGATTAAATAATTTATTGTTCAATCTCGTTTTCACAAACTATCTTAATTTCGACTTTTACTGCACTTTCAAGCTATTTGAAATAACAACCGCGATTGCTTTGATGATCGCTTGAGACAATCCATTTTGATTACTTGATTATTCTTTTGTTAAAACTCTTGTTATGTTTACTTTTTGTGAAATAATAATCTATTAATAATAATATGTACATAAGATAAGCAATGTATTGTAAATTAGCTGTCGCCCGCGACTACGTCTATGCCAAATTTCAACGACATCTATCAGCTGTTCTGGCAATACCTTCAAGCGAACATTCATGCACCCATCATCCAAACATTCGCATTTATAATATTAGTAAGATGTAAGATAACTAAAGTTAATTAATAAATTAAGCTTTGATTTCAAAGTGTTTGAATTTGTAACTAAATTTGAATCTTAAAAGAATGTTTTCATAATGTTATTATGGAAGTACGCTGTGCGCCAGGAAGCCCAATAGACGCCAAGAGAATGGCAATTGGACGAGGTCCAGGTGTACAGAATACTCAAGAACAATGATCTAAAGAATCTAATTTAAATTGAGTTTATGATGTAATTTGCATAAATTACAATTGAAACCGATAAAGATATAAAGATCACCACTAAAATTTTAAAGCTCACTCGCACTTACTTTATAAAAGCTAAATACTAAAGTATATCTTAAAATGAATTGCAAAAACAATATTAAATAGCGACGATAATCTTAAAAATGCCGTTAAGTGGTTTTATGGCGCTTCTGGCAAATACTTCCTTAACCTTATGACGCCTATAAACGCTTTTGTCAGGTTGGCATTTTAAGGAAATTCCCCCTCCGATGTCGCTATTTACAGCTTTTCAAGTCATCGCCCTGTCCCCCGGCTTACAAATTACTGGGATTCATTTACTGAAAAGCCTTTATATTGCAAAATATAAAATTCTTAGAGAAAATGAAACAATAGTTCGTATAAGAAATAAACTAAAGCTGTGTTGTTTATAAATCATTTCAAATAAAATAAAAGGTCGAAACAGTATATGTGATGTTAAGTGTTCCCAGAGCCATTGGCGTACTTATTTTATCTTGAAAAATAGTACAAACACGATATTCTCAGAAGTGTTAGTCAACATAAGTAGCGTACAAGATATTTTATAAAACAACAATTTTATTTAGCATCAAAGTATATGAGAGATGTCAGAATTTATACAATGTGTTAGAATTTTCTTGTTACTATTATTGACGTTTATTTCTAAGCTAATATTACTGAAAATAAAAGGTACAATACTGCATAAAGAATAATATTTGTACAAACCCAGTATTTCGATGAAAATGTATTTAATAAAACCGAGGCTAATTTTATTTCAAAACAATTGTCATTAAAAAGACCAGGAGAGCAGAACTAAAAGATAAAAGGAAAATGGTTTTTTGTAGTACAAACAGTGGAACCTACGATCAAAATTGCGATTAATATTTCAAAGAGTATTTGAACTACATTTAAATAATTAGGCTATTAATAAGTTGTGAAACAAACAGTTATAGTTAGTAGTTTGCGACAGTAATCCAAGGCAGGCAGTGCAACCGGGCGCGCCCTCATCACAAATTCTCGAGGGCACTACTACAAATGTAGGCCACCAAGTTCCCGCTACCCGCCACTAGAATATTGCTTTGTCACTTGGCGACATCTCACAGCTTTCCTAAGCCCAAGTAATTGGAAATAGTTGAAATAGACGAGTCGAAGTAACATCGCAACGTGGACCCAGTAATGTTATCGAATGTCAGTGAAACATACTGCTCATTCCCGCACCAACCGTGGGTTTCTGATACCACAGTTTAAATTATATTGTTATCTCTGTTTTTATAAAGTCATTGGCAGAAATAAATATGTTTTTAAAGAGATTTTGGTCTCAGAAACCTGCACAAATCAAGTTAAATACCTATAAACAAGAAGAGGCAGACGGATTTTCATTTAACACAGTCCAAACATACCCATCTCCCTTATGCCACATTCAAATGTTTACGCATACATGCTCATTGAATGTTCTTGAAGCCAGCATCGGCACCCATTTAGTCGGTATTAGTCTACCTAGGATCTACTAATGCATTACAAAACGGACTCTAATGTTTCATGTCCCTAAGCTGTTATGTCGATGTATTCAGAGGCTGTATTTAAATACATATTAAATAAAACTCTTGTTACTTTTCTTATTCAACACAATCATACATCTAAATTGCGCACAAGCTATTTTACTGACACACTAGATGCGTATAGACTCTTTATTTTATGACAAGACAAAACAGACAAAATTTATTGTATGTTGATCGGAATCTAATTTTAATATTTAATAATTCCTTTGTAAAATTAAAAAAAGTTACATTATGCATATTTTTTCTAATTTACTCTTTTGATTTCTTTGAGTCCTAACTTCTAATTCGATATTATTAATGCTTAAAGCCTACAATCGCATAAAGTAAGCTAACTTAATATAAGTAATCCCATAAAACTAAGTCCGGACGTTTAGTCCTTGAGATCGTACAAAAGTTTTCCCCTTCATTATTATTGAATTTCTTGTTTTGAGCTTGTCACAGATCCTCAATAAAGCGGTGAATTATGTATAAAATTTATTGCACTTGACGTAATCTGATTTATGGTCTTATTTATGAGAAAATTAATTAAATTGAAATCATCATCAGAAACAAAAGTAACAAATTATCAAAAAGGTACAAAGGGAAGGAAATCTTAGTAAACATATGAATTTATTTCAATATTATTTGTTATTACAAGTAAGATTTAAATAAACTATGCAATCGTCTATACTCTGTATATTATAAAGGCTAATGTTTGGATGGACGGATTGACGTTTTTTTGTAGATATCACCAGAACGGCTGTATGGATCTCGCTTAAATTTGACATAGATGTAGAACATAGTCTGGAAGACCACATAGACTACTAAGTTTCTTTTTAATACCACGCGGACATAATCGCGGGCGGCTGCTATTTGACATTAAAATTGTATTGTACTGTAATAGTTGAAAATAACGGTAGCCAAAATAATTTCCTACTATAATAGCGCAAATTATTGGCTATGTGGAAGAAATAATCAATAGCGCGGGGCATGCAGGCATGTAAAGGAATGTTTAGTATGCGAGCCGCTGACGTAGTTACCGCCATCTCACGGCTGGCTACGGCGATGCAATATGTAGAAACTGCTACGTGGCCTCTACGCGTAACTACGAATATTGCCTGCATAGTGTACACTAAAAGATTGTCTTTGGTTATTCGACTACTTTATTATATTTTCCCTTTTTTAAATTTGGATATACTATTGAATACTATTGATCGTCGGTGGCTCAGGGGTCAAGCACTTGACTTGCAATCTGCAGGTCCTGGATTCTAATCCCGCCATGTGCCAATGTGTTTTTCTATTCCCGATTTACATATGTACATTTATCCGATGTTCTTACGGTGAAGGATAACATCGTGATGCAACCTGCACATATCTGAGAGGAAATTCTATATGTGTGAAGTCAACCAACCTGCACTTGGCCAGCGTGGTTACTATGGCCTAATCACCCTTAACTTAGGGTGGGCTCCGAGCCCCTCGGTGGGGACGTATAGTGAGCTGATGATGATGATTGAATGTACATATAACTCTCTTGCATTGACTCTCTGTAAATGTAATATTCGGTTTCTTCAAAATAATGTCAAATAATTTTTCGTCCACTAACCTTTGCCAATAACGATATCGAGTAGCTCTTAATGTTCCACTCGTCCGTTAAACATGAATATTACGACAGAAAATATACTCGTCAAAAGTAACGCTACTCCAGTAAATATTTAGTTGTATGTGATTTTAATATGAATTATGCTCCTTAATAAAACCTTTTTTGACTCGAGAAACCATTAATATTTTTGAAACCAGTCGCTAGTAACCTGTTACTCAAGATCTTGGCGAAAAAGTCGCTGTGATTTTCAAGATGGAGGAGCAAATCTATAGAGTCCACATACAGTCGCTATGCCCGTAATGACCGAATAGACAACTCGTGTCGACGATTCACCCTTGTGTATACGGAGGCCGAGCAAAGCGATACTTGCACGTTAGGATGCAATATTAATTTCGAAGATTTACATTGGCCTGTGTACAAAGAGCCTAGCACAGTAAAATTGTAAATTTAATCTTTTCAATTTTTTTTTTAAATTATGATAAAACCTTTTTAGAAGCAACAAAACGAAAAATAAAAAATGTATTATCACTCTCATTTCGTAATCTTTGATTTGTTACATGCTATATCGAAGCAACTTGGAATAGATACAGAAAGGGACTCATTCATTTATATTCCCGACGCGTAAACAAAGATAACAACAATTTTACGAGCGACAAGTAGTCTGTTCGACGTTTTAGTTCGACGTTATACAGATTCGTGTTGAATATCGGTTTCTGTTCGCGAACAAAATTTTTCGATATTGTTGATATTTTACCTTATATTCACAAATGCTAAAACACTGCTGCATGAAGGTAGACAATATATCAAAAGAATTTGAACCCTCACAAGGTAGGATCGCAATTTTTTGGAAATTTAAAAACAAAGGACTGTGGAACTTTGTTGAGGTTCTCATTATTTCTTTTATTAGAAATTATAGTTGGCAATTAAATAATTGTTCTGATACGAGTATTTGCGAATACGTATTTGTTGCATTTCTATTATAGATTTAACACATTCTACTATGTGTTGTTGTACTCAGGAGCTAGGTAAGCATTAAGCTGATCTAAAGCACGCTATTGTGCACGTGAGACAGATATAGGGATGAGAGGCTTAACCGGATTAAGCCCGAGGCGGTTGATTATGCCTCCACTTGATTTACGATGACGCGATATTCCGAGAGTCGGGGAGTCCCGGAGCGGCGGCGAAAACGAACAATTTATAGTGTCGAAACACTCGATATAATCAGACCGGCAAAGTGGACAAGTGTGAAATATGAGACCCCACTCTGTCAGCATTCGAATAGATGAGGGTCGCGGTATTATTACTGTAACGATTCGTTTTAGAAATGAAAGTCGACATGGTACGAGACGCACACGCTTGGGGATTGCTTACGCTAGGAAACAGGCTGTTTGTATGCGGGTCGCGACGGTGATTAGCCTTAGGTAAAGACACCTTGTAGCCCAGCCAACCTTCAATCGAACTCACGAACGATTTCTAGAGCCTTCGCCTCCTATTACGCCTTTTCATTAAATGAATCGAACTGAATCTAATTTGTAATGTGAAAGAGACTGTAAAATGCTTCTTTTATCGCCCAAAACTCCGTCTACAGAATCCAGATGGTAATAATAGCGAATAGGACATTTTTTATTTTTAGTTTATTTAAACAATTTCGATGTGTAAGTTCGATATTTAAAATACCAACTCAAAATTAATCTTTGAGTTGCACATTCACATTTTATTAAATAATTGGGTGAAATAATATCCAAATTATAATTCTATTTTGAAAGTACATGTATGTTGACTCTATCAACAATTTAGTAATATCACAAAAGAGGTAGACTATACTTATTATACAATATATACGTTTTAAACAATTTCTCGCAATGTTAAACAATTTAAAAATTTATGATGATTAAAAGGAAACATTAGTTAATAGCTACATTTATTTATACAAAATTACTCTTCCGTTCTTGAAAGCTAATTTCTTTGTTCAGATAAATTATGTTACGACTTTATGATAAAGTAAAAATTTAAGGATAAAGCGTGCCGTACTTTCGCATTAATTTTGTCGTAATATTCCGTCAGATTCACATAAATAATGCAACAGTCCGGATTTTCATTACAAATTAGGCACGATCTAAGAAGTTTTATTATGTTATAAGAACTTCCTCAAGGCAAGCCCCGTATCTAAATAAAACAGTGTTTATAACACATTGTGACAATTATAAGCCACAAAACGTAAATAAAGAGTTTATAAAATATTTTATGTCATTAATCAAATATGTTCGATCACCAATTCATTTAAAATAAAGCCACTTTTATACTTATCCTCTGAATTAATAAATTAAATTGCCGTATGCAACTTATCAAAGACAATACGTCATTTCACAACCGGCAGCCGCGGCAATCGCTAACTATCGCGATATTTTTCTGCATCACAGCAAAATTGCGATATTTCAATACGACGCTGTGACGAAAAACAATGGAGTGCTATTTGACATAGGAGCAACACACGCGATCGATACCCGTTAGCGTCGATTGTAGTAGACTTAAATCGTAACTCAAAATTATGGTACGGAAAAACATCGATCAAATTTTTACTGACAATCGTGTTGTAATCACTTCCATCACAAGATGCAAAAAAACCTGAATATGTCTTAAGAAACAAAGTTTTGGTTAAGTTATTTCTCCAAATTCTCTTTATGCATATATTTATAATAATATGTGCTTCCCTAAATATATAACAAATATTATCACACAATAAAAACATTTAACGCAAAAGTATAGCTAAAATGAAACATACCTGAATTTGGTTGATTGTCGGAGTTCGGTCGGGCCGAGGGCGCTCCGTCGCGTGCCTCCACCTCCAGTGCGTAAGCTCCCTGCTTCTCTCTGTCGAACACCACCTTCGTAAAGATCTCTCCAGTCTGCATGCTGATCTCGAAGAAGTCCTTGCCCTCGTTGCGCGGCGAATCCACGATGTAGTAATACACCTAAGACAAGGAAAACAATAAATAAATAACTAACATAACGAAGTTCCATTACACCAAGGAATTCCGTTACCTTTCTTTCGCAGAATAAACTTACGAAGATTTTTCTAGAACTTTTTCTAATCCCTGAGGTAAACGTGTTTGAAATCTATTACGATATAAATAAGTAAAAACAGGTACGCTCTTTGATTAGCTTATAAAAAACGTAGGCACAAATGAGGTCCAAAAAGGGATATGTGTACTGTAGGCAACACTAGCCATACTATAATGTCAACATTTATCTACCCTCACTAATCAATCTGACAATTGACTTTGGTAACGAAAGCGCGCCATTCGCGCCAAAGGAATTCTAGCTAATAATATTAAAAAAAAAAATTTGAAATATAATGATGGAAATATTATGACATTGTTTTATGTTTGCCAGCGGCTTTTTTATGTTATAAATGAAATCCGTTTCACAAAATATTTCAGGTTTACCTCAATCATTCAACATCGTATTTTGATGGGTTAAATGTGATTTACTAATTAATAAGTGGAACGAAATGTAAAATAAGTTTGCATACTGTTTCACAAGCTTTATATAATGAATGATAATTTGTAGACACAATTAATTAAATTACGGCCAATTTACAGACTGACTGTATACACAAATGAAAAATTAATAAGCATAAATTAATAAATAATAATTAAAAATAACTTTAACTCAAGTGTCGGTAAAAATAACAAAGAAAAAATGTATTTAAGTGACATCTATGGTACATCTATAAATGTGTGCGAAGAGTATTCATGTGCCCACACCCCGATTAAAAGTGAGTCGAGGGAACCAGATGGGGTTTAGTGGGTAGGCTACTAGTCCCATTAGGGATGTGGAGAGAGTCCCACATAACCGGAGTGGCTTTCCCCGAGGCACCCGGCATGAGTAACGCATTCCCCCTCTTAAAAAAAATGGTACATCTATTAAAAAACAATACAGTTTTATTTAATGTAAAACAGAAATAATACCTGAATTGTACTGTTGATAATTTACAAACAACAGTAAAATTCAAAATAGAATAATCGTTATGACTTAGTATTCAAAATAGAGGTTACATTCAGTAAATAACCATAGCATTAGCCAGCGTAGTATAACAGGCGAGTAAATTCAAATCAAATATTCAACACTACCCTGGAGGATTTCAAGTAGCCTGTGATATGTAAATCAGTTGTGCAGCCAGACTCACTTGCTCTAGGATACATATGTCACTTAGTGTAAGTGAATTTTGCAGTCCAGGTAATCTAACACTTGCGTCGCTGCCGGCCAATCTCTGCCGTTTGCTGTACGAATTAGAGAACTTTGTGAACTCTAACTTAGGTGACTTGCAGCAATTTAATTTAATTTTATCTCTAAAATAGAGATATCGTAGTTATGATAAATAAGACTTTAGTACTAAATAAGCACAATCCTAGTTAATGAACAGATTATAAATACGAATAAATAAATATCGTTTAAATTTCTTATTTTTGTTAGTTTTCTTTCTGTTATAAAATACTAGCTGTCGCCCGCGACTCCGTCCGCGCGGGATTAAGAAAAAACTTGTAGTCGAAGCGTAATGTTATATAGACTATAGTCTTCCTCTATAAATAGACTATCCAGCAAAAAAAAAGAATTTTTCAAATCGGACCAGTAGTTCCTGAGACTAGCGCGTTTAAACAAACAAACTCTTCTGCTTTATAATATTAGTATAGATTGTTTTAAAAGTTTTAAGATACAGGTGCATTGACATTTTAATATTTCATGGATATAAAGCTTTCAATCGTAGAGATAGTTTTTTAGTTTTCTTTAAGCGATTGTTTCATCGTTGAGGGATAACAGCTTCGTTGTTTTAATTAAGCCCCTCGACGATTCTCTGAATTGGGAATCTGTCTGTTTACGAATAACGACTTTGTGAATGCTCGAAAAATGGATGCCGCAAATCCTTTGTGACAACCTATTGAGTTATTATTTACAGTTAAGGAATATATTGTAATAAAACCAATGAAGCTTGAAATCATGGTTGTTTCATTATATGAGTCGAATTAAACAGTCAAATTATATCCGTCGCAATGGAATTTACACACGTACAAACCCACATACATAGAATTTACATGTGAGAAAGAGATCACTCTCTTTTTCAGACGGGTTAAAAGCATGTCTTAATAAACCGTTCCAGCATCCTAATATTTGGATGAACTTAACTGTGTAAAAGATAATTAAGATAATTACTGTGTAATTAGATAGTTACGTTCAAAGACTAGGAGCAATTAACAAAAGCCTGTCTGATAAGAAAATGGTGCCTCCATTGATTTGTAAATCAACCTATTAGGTATAGGTTTATAAGTTTTCTAGGTTAGTCTAAAATATTAACAAAACATTTTAACTAAATCACACTGCGTTTTAATCTTTCGTATCATACATGTTGCGGATAACATTACTTAAATTAAATTGCAAACAGACTTTTACTGGATACTTGTATATAAATTTACGCGCTATGTATACATATAAAACCTCCCGCATCTATTTCAAAGCCATAAAAGAGTATCGTAAAAGTTACGATCCACTTTTGTTTCTTTGATAAATTAAAATAACCTAGCGGCACTAAGATGCTTTGATTCTACAATAAAAATCCAACTAATTAAATATACATTAAAATATACGTATTGATACCTTACGATAAAAAAATATATATTTTTTTTTAATTTCACCTAAAACGTGAAAGGAATATTAAAACAAATGGTTTTACAAAAGCATTATAAAAAAAGATACAGAGAAAAACAACTTTTTTAATCTGACATTGTGTTCGATTCGGCCAAACACTGATATAAAAATATCAAAATACCGTAGTCGTAATGAAAATATTTATTAACGTACACAACAATCGATTATTTTATTATGATAAAAAAAAATTATACGCAATCTATATTTTAGAAGCAATTTAATCTGCAACTAGACTATCCATATTATAATTCTAAGTTAAACTTCTTATATTAAACCCAATTTAAGGTAGAAACGTAATAACATATTTCTTAAGTGATTAAGACGGGAAACCTTTGTTGGTGAGTGTACCTAACAGTTGCTGACTTGTTTGGCGTTGTATTTACATCTCCTCAGAAACATGAACACGTCGTAAATCTTATTCATTATGTTCTTGTATAACATTTGAAACATACATCTAATGAAGCGGTGCAAAATTTAATATGGTTAATTTATTATCAATGTTATTTTAAATGAAAAGTTATTATTGATTTTTCGACAATATTATAAATATTAACTTAAGTCATTAAATACATGAAAGTCTGTAATTTGAAATTAAAATTTGCCTGTAAATTTAGTTTTCATGCGTATGGGACGAGCGACGTTTCTTATTTCGAACTCAAGTCTATAAATTTGCAGATTTTCTGCCTTATATCTTAACTTTATACCTACGCCTGGAGGCGTTATTGTGAATTTCGTCATGCGAATAACTCACCGTATGTAGAATGAAATAAAATAACGAAATAATTAAATAGCCGACTTTCAACCTTTTTGAAGTTTTACATTTTAATATTTTAAAATTTATGACAATATATTTCGAGGAAATTATTTGGCAGCGTTTTCAAAAGAATATTTCGTAATAAAGCTATTTTGTTTGTCATGAACAAAACAGTTAAAAAGCTAGTGAAAATTAGAAGACATCTTAGGAAAATTATAAAAAGTTGTTTATTCCAAAGTATTACAAAAGTCTTTTTGGGCCTTAAAATGTATCATTACAATAAAATGTCTCTTCTTTATTTCGAGAAATTGAAAGAGTAAATCTTTATAACAATAAAGAGCAAAATTCTATCAAAGGCTATGTAGAACAACACGAACTATTATAACTTTTTTAATCAAAATCTAATCAACCGTAAATGCCAGCTCCACAATCATAGAAAAGTAATTGTATTCTAGCTTCAACATACAAAATCCAATCCAAGACCTAGATTCTTTTAACGTTAATAAACCGCTTTTAGCTAGGGCACAAAATATTATAATGTTAGCCATTTTATATATTCTGTAATTCCTTAACCTAAAACGTTATTTAGTCTATGCTAAAAGTCAATACCACTTTTGTTTATTTAGAATAATAACATTAATCGTTTGTATTACGATCCAACAGATTATTTAAATATTTAATTATCTAATATAAAATAGAAGTATTCAACTTATCATGTTAATTATCTGACAGTATTTCGTTATCTTAAATTAAAAGTATTGTAATTGTTCGTCTGAATGACGGCCAATTTTTTTTGCCATTCGGAAAATCGAAAAGACAATGTAACAGCGGTGTTTTTGAAAAAGTTGTTGTTTACAATTCCAAAAGAAATAAATGAGTTAAAGAGGACTTTGTTATTTGAAAAAGTATTCTCCGGCGTTGACTCCCACAATAATAGTGGATTTTTTTTCGTTAAATTAAACAAAACAAGAAGAACCTTTTTTGAATGAGAGAATATTTTTGTTAATTAAAAAATTAAATGCATTTATAATATTATTTGTTTTTTATAGCCTTTAAAAAGAAGGAGACTGATATGAGTTTCAAAATTAAGTTTTTAACTAGAGAAAAGATCAAAAAGAAATTTTACCTAATTTTTTCTTAATTAATTTTACAAATGTATGATTTGAGGTAACATGAATGTTGATTAAAGAGATATTGAAGGTAACGAGGGCACAATTGACCCAACAAAGCGTCTGTAGATAGACAACTGCATCCATATTCGGAGAGGAATCAAAATGTAAATGATTTATTACCTTGAAGCTGAAAATAGATCGCTTTACGGAATATGGGACATAACATGGTTTTCTCATACATTTATTCATACGTTTTTTTTTCCTAATCATTTTTGACTGAACTTTTAAATTCATTTAAAAATCAAAACGAAGTCTTCTTTATCCAGAACTTTGAGAAAAATCTGGCTGTGTGGCGTTTAGTTTTATAAGACAAATAAAATATAATTCAGTTAACTTTATAAAAGTCTTGTATAACGCAATTATATAACACAATTGTATAACACAATTAGGTTGGACTACCACACTAATATAGGAGTCTTTACTGTAAGTGCCGATCATTATGGTACCCGCACTACACACAAATGAGTTCGCTCTAAAGTATTCATGCCGTTTGCGTACGTTAGATAATAGACATAGGCAATGTTGCGGTATAGTTTAAAAAGGTTTTTATGTATTTCTTTTATGAAACTTTTTTTTTTCATAAGGTGACAAACGAGGTAGCGGCCACCTGAATCTCTCTATTTTTTATTTAATTGTTTCATACAATGTACAATATACATAAGTAATTATAATAAAAGTGTCTAAAAATAAATTGCGGGTTTGTCAATACGCTTTGGTAAATTCATTGTGATACGTAACTGAAAAACAGAATATAATGTATATTTTCATATAGGTTTTTATCATTTCAATTTTTAATTAAAAGAACAGTTAGATTGGCATATTACGACAACAATAAAGTTAATTAACGAATTCATTTTTATTCGTATGATATTCGTTAAAACCGCATATTGCTTTTCACGATACGTAATATGTATAAATGTAGCAAAAGTAAAGCTTTGAGCTTTTGACTTTTAATGAAACGTATAAAAGCTTCATTTATAATATCTTTCCATATGTAATATTTTACTACTATGTTAACTATGCGTTCCCCTTTAATTAATATTTCATTCAACTTAAATATAACATATTATATTCTTTAATAAATATGAATGTATTATTTTATAATATATGTTTTATCAAGATTTTTTTTTATATATCATAAAGTGGAAAACGAGCGAGCGGCGGAAATCGTTAAAATAGCGAAGTGACTGTTGCCCATAGACATACACGATTGCACATGCGTTGCCTACCTTTAATTTCTTAAATACCTTTAATTCAAACATTTCAAAGGGACAAAAGTATCGAACAAAGCCCGGCTCCTTTCTATAACTAAAAAAAAACTTTTAAATATTGGAAATAAATAGATTGTTTACGAGGCATTATCTACAACTTAATATTGTTTATCAAAACTGCATGAGAGTATGGAACAAGTCAATTTCTAAACGGAAATGATTTAAATAGCTTATAATACAGTACTATACAGAAACCTAAAATTACTTACTTGATTGTTCGGGAACGTTCCATCCTTGTCGATGGCGTTGACCTGCGTGACCTTGGTGCCGATGGGCTCGCCTTCCAGTACCGTCTCTTGCTCGCGTTCCGTGAACAGCGGGATCTCATCGTTGACGTCTTCAAGCATTATGTAGACCGTCGTCTCAGATGCAAGCTGCTGTGCTCCATTGTTCTGTTATACAACACGTTGTTATTGAATCACATAAATCAATCATCCAATCCAATTATTTTTGTACACATTGGCCATAATCCTAAAAACGATTACTTAAATTTGAACAATATTTTTGCGAATAGGTTGTGAAACCCTACCCTTATTTTTCATTATGATATTAGTTTCGATGTTTATTCCCGTATTGCCTGTAAGGATTATGATTGCTTTTTTCGTTTGAGAGAATATCGGTCCATTAATCAAGCCTTTGGTCAACAGCAATAAATCAGAATTTCAACTTATGTAGGTATAACTTATAGAAATAATTATTCCGTCGAATATGGGATATGCGTTAATAAAATAATTTTGATAGCACGTAAAGAAGCGCTATTACAATTCGGAAATTTACAGCTGCAGTTGTTAGTCATCTGCATTATTACATGCGACGTGTTTTGTTCGTATGGCAAGAGATGGCGCAACAACAAACATTTTAGTGGCGACATCTATCTTTTTATTTTTGAAACAATGCGGATTTCGTTGGCTGTTGCAGTATAAAAGTAATAGATGGCGCTGTAATAATGTTGGAAAGGACTGAAAAATTAAAAGGGAAAGGCAATAAGGCACCGTAGCAACGAGCGAAATTTAAATGAACGTTTTTCCAATAATATTACTAGTAGAACTTCACCTTTGAGTTTTCCCTTTTAATGGTACGACAGTGACTACTAATTTTATCTTAAGAATTAATTATGATTAAAATGATACGATTTAATATTACCTCCACTCGAATAGTTAAATTGTACTCCTTGATACTTTCGTAGTCTAACGGATGATTGACTTTTATATCTGCCCACGTAAATCCGTTATCGGATCTTTGTTGCAAGTAAAATGTATGAAACTTGTTTGTTTGAGCGGTGGAGCCGGGCATCAGGCGATAAAACACTGTCGGGTTATTCTCAATTCCAGAACTGAAAATATTATAAATCGATATAGTAAAAATTAAATGAATCAAAGTATTAAATATATTTTGCTACTTTAGGCACATGACGACATCAAATGCGAAATCAAATGACTCTTAATTTAATAAGGATGACAAAAAGTATTCTAAACTCTACTCAAACTGAGTATAGTAAAATAATAAAAAAAAAACTAATCCAATGCAGATAAAACAAAAAAGTATGAATCACATCTAATCTAAAATCATTTTTTTTTAATAGTAAAGGTTCGATTAAAAAATAAAATTATATGATTAATGATGATAATGATCATCTCGTTAAACACATCAAAGATACACAAACATTATTGTTTACTCTATTTTTATAGAGTTTTTTAATCACTAAGGACTTGGAATTTTGATATCTCTTTTCTTTTTTAATAAATTAATCTTTAATAAATATATTTTGAAGTCGCCTCGTACCACATTAGTGCCTCTATAAAATTAAGTTTAAATTAGTTATAGTGAGTTAGTATGGTTTCGTCTTTTTCAACATTTTGTAAGTTTGAAATGTGTGTGTTTAGGACGGACGGATAGACAAATAGATGTGAACCAGGCCTGACATCAGCCGACACTCAGTGAGAGATGCACTATTAAGAAAAAAAATGCAAATACAACAATAGCACCTGCACGAAATAATGCACATACATAACATGAATTTGAGGACGATCATTTGTTCCGATAAGCCCTGACTAAACTAAAATTGATGATAAATTGAACTTTGACGAAGTATTTAGACTTAGGCAACTGACTTATCGCACCACGTAAATAAAATCGCGATTTCGACAACATAATATTTTTATACTTTTCTAAAAATGATAATGAATTATTCGCAAACAAAAAAAGCGTTTTTAATTTTAACTGAAATAACGTCTGAAATAATTTAATTAACTCCAACAAAATTAAATCAGGAATCAAGGTAGACGAGGGTTGATGTAACTAAATTTATGCGATTGATAAATGTCATGGTATTCTTGCTTCAAAAAAAATCATAATGCAAAAAAGCTAAATAACCTAAAAAAAATGATGATTGAACAATGCCACCTAAACAATACTACATAATAAACATCCATTGTTTATCAGACATGCTACTTTGATCCGTATGGTAAATGTAATAAACTGGTAACAATGACTGATGCACTTACATCTCAGCCTACATGCATACGGATACATTACTCCGATACCTACCAATATCACAAATCAATACACGCGTTGCTCAGAAACATTTCCATATAGAGATTTCATCAAATGACTATGTTTCTGAGCAATCGCACATATCTGTTATCCCGTACCATAAAAGCGTGAGCCCTTCTAAATGCACGCCGGTGATCTCGATTAAACCGCATGTGGTCGTGACGATGCGTTATTAATTAACGAACAGTTACGTAACAATACTCATCACCAAGTGAGGCAAATAATAACGACAGTTTATGACGCGCGCGACGCACTAACACCCGAAGCGCCGGCCCGCCGCGCTGCCGACCTCAACCTTTTCCAACAGTTCCACTATCATGAGTCAAAGCGGGACGTTGGGAGACCGGCAGGGCGGCGGGACCGGGGCGGGAGCGCGCGCCGCGGCGTCGCACACTGCGTGCAGGTGTCGGGGCTGCGTGCGGTGCCCGTGCCGAACAGTTAGCCACGCACCTTGCTTTAACGGACACCACTTTGGCACCGACGGGCAAATTCTCTCGAATGTAGATCGGTCCGTACACTGTGTGATCCCACACTGGGGGATTGTTCGCGCGATCCACTACGTCTATCTGGACCTCCACGGTTCTCGACAAGGGTGGAAAGCCCTTGTCTTGGGCCATAGCCTCCAACTTGTAAGTTTCTCGCTATTGGAGAAAGAGTCGATGGAAACAGACAAAACCACGTCGTTAGTAGTGTTAAGGAGTAGAGGTGCGGCGGGCCGAGGCCCGCTGCGCCTTATACCAACCTTGCTTTCACACTGGTCACTACGGTACCCACTGTGACATTCTCTTTGATGTGAACGGGGCCATACGTGGACATGTCCCAGATGGGGGGCTTATTGTTCCTGTCTACCACGTCTAATTCAACGTCCACGTCTGCAGAGGAGGGCGGGTCGCCTCTGTCGGAGGCACGCACGCGCAGTCGATACCTGTCCCGCTACAGATACACGGGTCAAAGGTCAGCGGGGACAAAACAAAACATAACACAACTCAAATATAAACACATAAGTACTCATCGCTAAGAAGAAATTAAAATAATTAAAAAAGAAATATTCTCTTTCAAAATAAAACTATTAGCTATTAATTATTAACTGAAACTTAAAGAAAAATTAACACACATTCGTCGCCCACACATCCACAAAGCCAAACTAAAACAATAGAGGAAACAGATTTCACTACATAATAAGAATTGATACCACTCACATCGTCTGCAGTCGCGGCCAAGCGCCTTTCGTACGTACTTACACTTGTACATTTAGCCAATATCAGATGGTGCAAGAAATAAAATGGAAGTAATATTGTTTACAGTATTATACACTTTCTTGTATGTACAATAAGGAAAAATATAAACTGTACATTATGATACTTTTATACAATAAAAACTAAACTAATTGTAAAAAATCAAATAAAACTTAAGGAAAAGCAGGCAAATGCATGCAGCTCTGCATACAAGACATGGCGGAAAGGTCAGCTTGTCATAGGAATGCTTAATGACCTCTTTTTTGACTACAACGAAACGACACTCATTATAATGAATATATTACAAACGATGGACGTTACTTTTAACTGTACAAATTTTGATTTGAGAACGTTGCCCCTTTCACAAAAGGAATAATGTCACAACTGGCTAAATGGCCAAATTGCCTTGTGGGCAATCTGACCATTTCAGTTACAAACTAACAATAATACAAATTATAACAATACTGGTGCCCTGTAAAAAATTAATTGTTATGATGATTATATTTAATGATATCATATGGAATGTTAATATGAGTAGTCGTCTAGCGCAGCGGTGACTACGCGACGGCGCCGGACCGCGCCCGTCACGGGTAATCCGCAACGAGCGACAGCCGGCGCCCGACATACTAAACTCGAGGTTAGTAACAAAACATGTACGTACAATATAAAAGGTTTATTCCAAAAGCGTAAGCTTCTCAAATTAATCATTAGAATATGTAATTAATAACAATAAAATAAACTTCCAAACTATTTATGTGCGAAATATACAAATGTGCATTTACAGAAACTGTACATGTTTTAGCACTAAACTTATCTCAATGGTGAAATATTTACAGCAGTATTGTATTTAATTATAAATATTTTACACAAGTCGCAGTTATCGTCAAGTTATTAGTTTATGCAAGATAGTGCTGCGGAAATAAATCTTAACGAAGATTTAGTGCGGAGCCGACGCTGGCGGCAACTCAAACTAATTGTGCTGCAAGAAGAACAAGCCCCCGGCGCGGCGGCCCCGCGCCCCGCGCGCCCCCCGCACGCCCCCCGGCGCACCCCGGGCCGCCGTTCAATGGACAACTACTCCTCACAGCCAGGATTTACCCCTCTCTCCACAGCAATTTACAGCAGCAGACAATTTAGAACTATTTACATGTAAATAAACTTAAAGTGTGTGCCAATTGAATCCTAGGGTCTGTAGGTAGCACTCATCCACCAAACTTTATAGTTAGGTTGATCCCATTCACTCATCACTCGTAGCATTACACTTTGTGAATTAATGATAATGAATATCATAATGATACTTACGTCTAAAGGTTTTTTAAGTACTATCCAACCCGATTCGGGTTGAATTTCAAAGTAGTCTATATCGGCTGGATTATACGGCGCAGTTAATGTGTAAACTATTGCACCGTTATTGTCAGCATCCTCATCGGACGCAGAAACCCTTAGTATATTAGTGCCTATGCTGGCGTCTTGTTTTACATTTTCCACATATTTCTGTAATATATACAGTATGTTATCAAATTGTTCATTGTTATACCTAACAGAACAACTAAGTAAAGCGAGTGAATATTTGTGTTTTCATGCAAATTTTGTGCGGAGTCTAGTAAAAAATACAAATTTGTACTTACTTGTCGATCGAATAGTGGAGGATTATCATTAACATCAGTTATTTCTACCGTGAAAGAGCAAACACCTTCCAACGATGGTTCGCCCTGATCCGTAGCTTTTACCGTGACCGATACAAATTTTCCATCATCACCCTCCCTATCGAATACCTTGTTCGTAGAAACTTCGCCAGTTTCTTCATCAACAGTAAACTTGGTACCTTTCTGATTTGGTTGTTGAACAATTGAATACTTAACTTGCCCATTAACACCTTTGTCTTCATCAGTCGCGTGTACTTTTATAACGGGACTTCCATTTGGAGCACCTTCTTCGACTTTAGGAAAGTATGTTGGACAATCTTTGAATATAGGCTTGTTATCGTTTACATCCGTTATGAACACAACTACAACAGCAGTTGACGTATGTATAGTCGTGTCTCCATTGACGCAACATGCACCGTCGTCCATTGCAGTTACATTCAGTTCATACTTATCCCTGTCTAATGATATAGGCTTATTGTGCAATCGAATTACACCAGTGATTTCTTCAATAACAAATTGTCCAGAACTCGTCCCTCCACCGACAAAACCAAAACGTACATTGTCACCATCTTTATCTGAAGCCACAACTGTTGTTACTAAAGTATTTGGTCCAGCGTTTTCGTCGACATTTGGAGTGTATACTTGCTGGGAGAATTTTGGTTCTTCGTCATTTTTGTTTTTAGTATAAACACGGACTGTGGCTGTACCGGTTTTTGCCGGTTCTCCTTTATCTCTAGCGGTGACGACAAATTCATAGTATGCATTATTGTTATCTGCGTCCAATTGTTTATTATTTGTTATTATACCATTGTTATCTACAGCAAAGTGGTCATCTGAAAATTAAACATAGTAAGAATTAAGTAAGTCAAAATCTACAATTTTTGTAATGAAAACATAATATTTGTGCAAAGCACTACCCGTAGCAAGAGAAAGGTATGAAAAATGTCTTCGTTTTACGAAAATCCCGGCAGTATAAAGATTTCACGATTTGCATATTAAGAACTTTTAAGTAGTGTAGCATTCGTTGTGCTATATTTGGCTCGTTCACGTACCGACACGTGTTGCCGGCTCAAAGGTCTGACATCGACTGCCGTCCCCTCTCTCCGGCATGTACTTATGGCGTGTACGCTCGAGACAAACAACACTACGTTTATGCATACACTACAAGTAGAATCAATTGTTTTTGTTATTATCTAATCGTTTTCATTTTCGTATAGAAGGGTTGAACGTACCTGAAACCAAATATTCAATTTCTGCATTCTTCCCGGAGTCGGCGTCCATGGCTTTGACCTTGAGGATACTGGTGCCTTTCGCGATGTCCTCGTCCACGTTGTGCGCTTGGTAGTCTGGCAGCTCGAATTTGGGCGCGTTGTCGTTAACATCAGTCACACGAATCGTCAACTGTAATTAAGAAGAAAGGGTACATTGTTTTATTGCATCAATGCTTAAGCGAGGAATTAAAAAAAACGTACTTTCATACCTACAATAAGTGAAAATATTGTTGTTTTTTAATTAAAAGAAATGAGCTTACATTTTATTAGTCGCTCATCTACCATGAATATCCTACTTATATTGGGATCAGTCATCTTAATCCAACCGGCTAAAACTCTGACAGTTAACAAAAATAAGACTACCTACAAATGACATAATAATAGTTAAATATAATTTTTCTTGAAATTACAACCAAGATAACATAACCGGCTAGTATAGTAGCCACCTTACTATGGTACAGTTTTTAAACAAATAATCATGATGATAACAATTTCAAAGGTATTCAAATATTAACCTCTACAGAAGTGGAGAATCCACCAGAATCTTCAGTGGCAGTGACGACAAGTGAATACACGTGCGGCTGCCGTAGATCCTCAAAGTCGAGTTCTTTCGCCAGCTTCACGATGCCCGAAGTCGGTCCGATGTTGAAAGTGCCCGCGCCTTGCCCTTGCGCTTTCAATGTGTACCGAATCTCTCGGTCCGCGAACGATTTCGCTTTCACAGATATTATACTGGAATGAAAATAAATATTAAATTATTAATTATGTACATAAAGGTTTATATATTGTTCTAATATTCCAGCAACCTTTAACTGAAAAAATAAAAGGAGAAATACACCGTTTCTTACTAATCTGGATCAAAAGAGGGTTTGTTCTCTTCCAGGTAATTCAATCGACAAAATGTAATTAACATTATTTATCAGGTTTAATCGAGTTTTAAAACTTTATTTTTTTAAAATTCTACACTAAATAAATATTGTATAAAATTCGAAACATTTCAGAAGTATATCGCGCAAAGGTAAACTGTTCCACATACACCGACGCCTCGAGCGACGAAACTCAAACGATTTTATGTCCCAAAAAGCGGCCGAGTAGAAGTGGCAAACAAGTAAACATCACACGTAGAGAGTATATGCACTTACTCCGAATCTTTCTTTTGGTTCTCAGCTATCTCTGTTTCGTAGTTGGATAGATAAAACTGCGGCGCGCGTTTCCCGCCCACGATGCTCAGCCTTTCCTCCGGTGTCGATTGAAACCGCCTCTCATCAACACGACCGCTCTGAAAAATGCAACCAATTTATAAATTAAAATTATCAAAAATTAATATAAAAATATAATAATGGCTACGTAATAAATCATAATAATGGAAAATCATATATTAAAACGCCTGTAAAATTTAAACGTATAAATGAATCCATTTAATACCATTTAAATCAGTCCAATACATTTTTATAAATCTTAATGTTTTTAATAAAAATATATTACTTTAATTTATTGCTGCCATAAATGAAAATATTTCAGGCGTGACGTTAATATCTTGGCAATTTTATTATTATTTTTTAAACTAGTTTACATCTATTCATCGGCTTCAACAACTTTAAATATCTTTAGTTTTTAACCAATTAAATGTGTAAGTATAGCTCACCTGATCTTCGGCCTTGACATACAGGACGTATTCCATATCCAATTGGAAAGGATCCGTTCCCCTCGTGCGGACGACGCCCGACCTCTCGTCCACTTCAAATCGCCCTCCGGTCCGGTCTCTAACAATGAAGTAGTGAATATTGTGGTCCGTATCTGGATCCCTAGCTTGTAGTGTGAAGACTGGTGTATTAGGAGCTGCGTTGAGTTGAACTACTGTCTGCATCGGTAATGGTCGATTGATGAAGTAAGGTGGCTCGTCATTTACATCCTTCACGTGAATGATAACCCGTTGATTATCCGTATCTGTAATTATCAGTTATTTTATTAATATCTCTTCTCAAATTATATATAAACATTTATACATATAAAAATCCTCATAACCAAAAACGCAGAAATAAATGTAAAATGAATTTGTTGTGAAAATACACAATATATGTACAGTTAACTTTTAACAATTTAATGTAGTATAGGAATTTTATGTGCACGTTTTATGCAGAGGAAGGAAATGTTAAAACGTACATTTCGCAGGCTAAATGCGTGCTGGTTATATTCATAGCTGCTGCATTTTGTTACAAAGTGGAATAAGAATTTATATCATTCTACACAGATTTAAATAAATGGCTTTAAAAAAGAAACTATCCTCTAATATATACATTTATGTGAGAATATATAAATCATGTATAAATATAATAATTATTGAGGTAATTCTAATAATACTTACACTTCAAAGCCACTGGTTAGGTTAGCGTGAAAAAAAATAATTTTAAATTAGTAAATATATAATTAAATATAAATATATAATTAATATGGGTAATGATAAAAATCTGAAAAATTAGAAGAACACATAGAGTATGCCCAAACTGTAATTTTCTACTTTAATATATAAAACAAACACTGGGGAACAGCTATTATGGATGGCCATAACAAACTGTGTCACATAGACAAACCGCCAAATAAAGAGATATAATAAAACTTCCAACAATTATAAACACGAGGTTACAAAGTTCAGTTTTAATAAAAGTAGGCAAACTTTTACTGCTACGCCGCTTCCGTCTACGGGATTTTCGTAGACCCACAATATTTCATCCAACATAATCTTTTTCTTCTGTCTTGGTTGATGTTTAAATTAGAATAAAATCAGTCCCTAGCATTCTTTACTGTACTCGTAGTTTTCATTTATGACTATCTCGAGTCTACAACTATGTAGTGTTAGGAAGTAAATCCGACGTTGTGCCGGTGTATCGGAGCAACACTAGCTTCATTAAAATATCAACGTTTATGTCCCCTCACTAATCAATCTGACACTTGTTTTGGTGTCGAAAGCGCGCCATATTCGCCAAAGGATTCTAAATAATAATATCTAAAAGTACGTATATAACAGTGAGAGAAAAGAAAATCCACTTAAATAACTATAACAAAACGAGATGCTTAGAGAAATGTAGGACGGTAAACATTCATGTTAATTGGGAGAGTAAATATAATTTAATACATAACCGGCTGACAACAATATGGGTGAATTCGTTTTGCATTTAGGCCAGAGATTTTGGACGGCAGCCAAAATTCAATGGTCATACATTCAGTATTAAACGTGGGAGACTATTTGTTTTGAGACCGCGGCGCGTCGCAAATCTCTTCGTTTACTTATCATACGTGCTCTGTTTATATTATTATAATGTAGTCACATCCAGAACTAAATTTCAACACAATTCGGACACTAAATGTAATTTTGAAAATAAGAAAAATTTTGAAAATTATTTTTCAGATCGATACATTGCACGTAAGAGCGTCGGTGGCTCAGTGGGTTACTTGATTTCCAATCTGCAGGTCCTGAGTTCGAATCCCGTCATGTACCAATGTGTTTTTCGATTTTCGATTTACATATGTACATTTATACCGATGTTCTTACGGTGAAGGAAAACATCGTAATGCAACCTGCACATATCTGAGAAGAAACTCAAAGATATATCAACCAACCCGCACTGGGACAGCGTGGTTGACTAAGGCCTAGTCACCCTTGATTTAGGGTAGGCTCCGAGCCCCTTAGTGGGGACGTCTAGTGAGCTGATGATGACATTGTACATGGAGTACTGGGTTTAGTGAGGCATTATTGTAATTATAAATTACTTTTCAACGTGTGTATGACTTTCGTTTTAATTTAGTTTGTATTCGTACAAGTTAGATTAATCTATTAAAACTTTATGAATTTTAATAAAACAGTTCAGGAAATATTTTGAAACTTAAAATTACGAACTCATAATTTATTTACTTGCAATATGCTTTCCGTGTTCTCGTTTTTGTATTTCCGGAAACATTGCTTGAAAATCACATTATGTTAATTTTTAGAGAAACTTCTCTAAACTTTTATCAACCAAATACTTCCACCATTATGCTTTTGTTTATCGTATTCCTATATTCATTCGGTTTTTGTTTAGAGCTATATCCTATGTAAAAGTAGGTAAAGCTATGAATTTCAAATTAAACTGTCTTGTCTTGTCCATAGTTATATAGTTTGTACTATTAATTCATTAGAAAAAATAATATGGTGCAAAAATATTTTTACGTAGAATCGCATTACAACTAACTTTTATATTAAAGTCGAAAAACCGTCGGACTGACGCTAAACTAGGTCGTGCTGTAAAAGAGTAATATTAATAAAGCTTGTCTTAATATAGCTCTAAAAATTTCATCCATAAACGAACTAAATTTTGTTTTCTTTTCTCTTATAAACATCTTAAATGATTAAAAATATATAATTAATTTTTTAAAAATAAAATAATATTAATCACACATCGTAGTCACGTGATACAATTCAAACGTTTTAAATCATCACGTGTTCAATTTATGTGGGTAAAACGTATGGATCTACTTTATACATTGGTATTTATTTTTTATAGGTTAATTGGGTATCACAAAAAAGGTTTAACATATTGATTTTGGATTACGATGATACGTAGAGATGAAATTAGGTACGAAAGTATTACATGTTTGATTTCAAGGCAAAGAGTTTTTTTTTAATCTCGAAAGCCGTAATCATACGTAAACGCTTCCAACTTTCCATTTGCCCTAAAAGATAGTAAAATTTTGATATCCTAGTTAATCAAATTAATTAGGAAAAAAAATAAAGGTACAGATTGTAATACGGTTTTAAAAATAAAACATTAAATGTGTCTATGTATTTCAATTTCTAATACATCCTGTATCGTCTTAACTTTGCGGTTGGCAGTATCGATACATCCTCTATGCTCAAAAATTTAATATGAACCTGAGGTTAGTGGAGCGTGGTCGCTGGTTCAGCTCCAGTATGCAGTTGGCATCTCGCCAGTACTATTGATAATATTTACCATCGCCCGGATAAAAATCCACTTCTTAACAGCAGTTATTGTAGCTAGAAATTGAAATGTCACAATTTACTTTAGTAGGAGAGGCGAAGCGGGGACTTATTTTAAATGAACTGGAACTTTGAACAACTATGAAATTTAAAACTGTTCAATCAATAATGAGCATGTATCGTTGATCTAGCTGTCGACTAGCGACTCCGTCTGCGTGGATTAAAAATATGATTATCAATTAACAAGAAAACTATCCCATCTCCCAGATTGGACTTAATTACAGATGCTTACAAATTTGAAAAGTTTATACTAAATGCGATGCCATAAAACATTTTCATTTCTTACAGGGATTTAAGTACTAGAGGATTTATGGTAATAGTAGTCTAGATCTGATAAGTTTAACAATCTATTAACTTTTTAATATTCCTATATAACCTCAAATATTCGTCGTCCAGACTTATTAAATTTTTTATAAAGGAGAAACACAACGTTGAAGGCTTATAGATAATTTATATTTCGTTATCATTTAATTATTTTATAAAAAGTCCTGTTTATTACCTTGCTTACTTTGATAGATTAAACAATATCAAAAAAATATAAATAATGTAAGCGACATAAACATTTTCTAGCATGTATAAATATGACAATAAATATTCTCATTGAATACTTTTTGCGTTCAATTCGTAGTAACGTCGTTTCAAGTTTAATTCAGCGCTTTTCAGGATCAATCGAACAAAATCAATATTGCAAATTCAATTTTGATTCCTTGATTGCGATCGAGGCATAAATGACACTCGTCTGTGCCCGTGAAATACGCCAGGTTTTAATATCGTGTGCAGAGGTATGAGGGAAGGTGGTAGAGGGATGAAACTTTGGCGTTGTACGGGGAGGTGGATAGGATGCTCGTGTAGGTGGGGAGCGCTCTTCAGAGCAAAGGGTAGGGGTAGATCTCATCCCATAGTACTCTGGTGTAGTACGCATGCGTACACTACAGCCTCGTGCTCGCCGCGTGGCCACACGACGCCCATGCCGAATGAAACTTGAGGATACTAGAAACTACGACTGCATAACGTAAATATTACATGTTACATACTCTTTATCGTTTATATCTTCTATGATTGTGGACAAAATCAAAATTTTACCGTAACATGAAATAGGGTTGTCTATAATAAGTATATTCTAAATTTAAATAACCCAACAAAATACAGGATATTTAATATCGTTTAAGATGAAAAACTGTCAGTACAATATGTAACCTTTCGCGTATGTTGTCTACTCTATTTCAAAATAAAGTATACCATTCTCTATGTATAAGTTTGCTCAATATATGCACAGAATAGTAATACCATCCCAGATGTATTACAATATTTACTGTTTCTGAAGGATAGTTACAAAGTGATGCTCTTCTATAGAGCTTACAATATGAGCTCGGAGCAAAACGCCCGAGACGAGGTAGTGAAACTTTAATAATGTTACGGATACAACCTTTGCGTTATGGATATGATCTACCAAATAATTATCTGCCATATCCATCGATTAAACCTAACGTTTTATTAACTACTGTAGCTCGCGTGTGCGTCCGCGCGGAATTAAAAAAAACTTACTAAGTAGCCTATGTGTTCTCCCAGACTATGTTCATACCTTTAAACAAACATCCATACAAACATTTGCATTTATAATATTAGTAAGAATTAGTAAGATTAACACGGTAATGCCGTTTTAACTGAATGTGCCTTGCTAATGAAATATAATCTACCATTAATTTTAAAGATTATAATAAATGGAGCGTTTCTCAGTTCAAAATCCATATTTTAAATTTGACAGCTCGAATGTCTATCTCTCAAAACGTTACATAATTACCTAATCAATATCTTTCAGACATTTGAAAGATCTTATTACAATTGGAGAAGCGTTAAGTTAAAACAAATCTGACATCTTAGTAATTTATTATGTTTTGAAAAGAATCTAAAAGTAAAATAATCTATCAACGACGTAAAAGTTTGCCTACGATAAATACGGGAATATTTTTATAAATTATAAGTACAACTAAAAATCTATTTAGCGGTTATGTCACTGAGTTAGTTACCGAAATCCCCTCTTACGTAATAACCGATTGCATGTATACATACCTGAAAAGAAAAAAAAACCATATATTAATCATAAAATATTACACTTGAAAAATAATAACATAATATACAACATTTATTTATTTATTTATTAATTTACATGGAAAACTTACAGTTATAATAATCTTATTAACTATAGACTAGACAACTAAGAGCCAATGACAAGTCTTCACTTGTGTAACATACTAATAATTTTTTGAATGAAAATATTACTAAAAAATTATTTAGTCATCCGTACCATAAAGAGGTTTATAAGTAGACTTACTATTAACTAATGGAGGTTATAAAATCTTATTTAATACCTACATGCTTTTCCTGACTAACTTATAGCAAAACATTAGGGACATAGTAGCTTAATTGCTATAAGTAGAACAAATAAGTTAAGTCTTCCGAGCTCGTTTGTTACACTAGAAACTTTAAAAGACATTTTCATCGTAGTCATACTCGTTTGACTATCTTTTTTTTATATTAGCAGATTTTTGTTAGTTCACTAATATTTCTATAATATAATATGATTTATGACGATAGTCGAATGTTTAGATTTGAACTCTCTACAACGTGATCGAAAATCCGTACCCTTAACCATCAACACATTTTCATTCTCCTTCTTCGAAAATGAGGAATGTAATCTTACGTTAATATTTTACAAAATTTTTGAATATCTTCTTACTACCTAATTAAACTAGTGATTAGTAATTTGGATATTAAAAAACGCCTGGTAGTCGGAATTTCATATTGTATCGTAACATATTAAAATAAAAATGAAAGCAGATACAAAATTTCTAGCATACACGAAATCAAACAATACTAACACAACATGTATGGATAGCTAACTGAAAGTGTATGCACACATGTAAACGAGATGCAAGCAAACACTTCGCCCAATCACTCGAGCTCTGTGTAAATACAAGATGGAATCGAACGTCATGAAAATTTCAACAGGCGCTGATTGAAGATCGGAAATAAAAGTTTGTAGTGACATAGCGAACCGAACGTATTGATTCTACGAACAGTTTCCGCAATCGAAATTTTGTTTTAATTAATTTTCGTTCTTAACATTTAAATATATCTCATCTCTGTATGAAGTAAATCATTATTATAACAGATTCATCGAAAGAATATAATAATATTTTGATAGAACCACGAAAGATTTTGTTATAAATCAAATTGAACCAAGATTATTGTAAACAACTCTTTATATCATGCATAATCATCGTAATTTAAATGTGTTTATTTTAACACAGTAATATTGCTAATATTTAACGATTGTGGAATATTTTGTTACTGGCAAGTAAAGACTTCGTAAATCATAAAAACGGACATAAAAAAGTTTAACAAAATCATATTTCGAGTACGCTTATATTTTAGTTATATCCCGCCATCTTTAAGACATTATCCCTACTTAAATTCAGGAGGGTCTAAATGACAAGGACGTGCTCTGTTTGTAAATCAGAAACCGATTGCGCTCAGGTATAGTAACAGTGCTAGCTTTGAGGATAAACGAGGTAGAGCAGTACTGCAATGTTTTGAAAGTAAACTTACTGTCAAAAGAGTACAGTTCTTTCCGACCGTAGCTCAGTGTGAAACAAGCTTTATGTAAAATTAGCTCATGTTTACGGTCACCGATTATATTTTCCTCAAAGCTTTAATTACGTTATAACATTGCCCTTCTATAAAACCGTAGCGAGCAATCGTTACCGCAACAGAGCTCTGGAAAATTACATCGTGCACGTTCAATGAACGAAAACATTGTACGTTAGCAATTGGATATTTGTCCTATAATTGCAAGTTTAACAGATGTATGTATAGTGAGAATGGAACGTTAGCGTCAAAATTAGAGCCGTCAAATGACTCTAATTAATGTTTAACTAGGGCGCGCGGAAATTTGCACATCACATTGTAAATAAAATCGTATAACATATCCATATTTTAGGACAAAGACCACGTTGCCCGCTTTTATAATTGTAATAGCTATCGCTGACTCCGTTCGCGCAGAACTTAAAAAAAAAACCTTGATCCAGACTATGTCAAATTTCACTGATATCCGTTCTGGAGATACCTTCTTACAAACATCCATGCATCCATACATCCAATCATTTCCATTTATGTAATGCTAATATAGTAATATTGAGTATTTATCTGATTATGCGTTATTATAAAACAACAATGACTATACTATCGTAGCCTGCAGCGTAATTACTAATTACTACTAGCTGGTCTCTTATCAGATAATTAAAAAAAAAACAACAAAAGAAAAGCTAATCATAAATTCAAAAAAAAAGCTTAATGAAAAATCGAAAGAACAATCAACGCCACGCGAAATCTATTACACAGAAAAAGCTACGTAAATAATTGTATAGAACATCGCGTGTTGCGGTCAATTTGTCGGGTCATTTGACAGCGGCTGTATGGAATACGGGCTGCTACTATAAGGGCAATTAAAATAGCAGTGCAGGGCTTCGTTAGTCACGATACTGGCTACCCGGGCGACTCCAAAGCCCTACGATTACATTTCATTCATTTCGTATTCGAAATTACGTAAAACATTCGATTTGTAAGCAAATAATTAACTCTTGATTAGTGTACGATATTAAAAAAAACCAAAACAGATTTACAATGACAAAGTAACACAATTTGAATTAAAAACCTACATTTACAGTGATATTAAAATGGCCTCCTAAAGTTCTTTTTATTGTTTTGCATTCAGCGGGGACTAAACGTGACTGTGAAATAGAATTCCAGATGGCAAAGAATTTATTGCAGGAGGCTAGATAGCGATGCTATCCAGGCAGTCAAAGGCGACCGAAAATAGCGCGGTTGGGGATCGGGACCGAAAAGCGTACCCCGGGGAGCCTGGCCCGTCCAAGACCGACAATGGAATTTTCGTTTAACGACGCAACGCGGTACAACTTATACATACGTATATTTGTATGTTTGCGTAATCCTTCTAACTCCATGGCAACAAATAGTATCGATTATTGGGGTACGCGCAACATTGAGTGGCCATCATTCCTTTGTATTTTTATGTTTGTAGAGTTTTATTACTTATTCAACACTAACCACCATACTACATTAAATATAATTTAATAAACACTTTCTTTAAGAACCCTGATCATATTTTGGTTTTTTAAACTCTCGCAGCTTCTTTATACACGTGTTATAAACACATATTTATAAAAAATTATCACCGCAACATATCAGTTACGCTATACAGATACAAAATCAAAGGATCGTATAAATATCGTAGATAATAGTTGACGCCAACCTAACGGCTGCTGAACAAAGCGACTCACGTTTGTTATTTTTACTCCAATGCCCGAATTTACTGAGCGCACGACCGACAATAGAAACATTAGTGATACACCATAAAAATACTATATACGCGCCATATATCGCAGTTATGTACAACGCTTCAGTTCATACACTTGCAGACACGAGGGTGGAATCATGAGTTTATGAACAAACAACAAGTATCTTCTCGTAACGAAAGACTATGAGTAATTCTACGCGTTTAATTTCTTGATATTATCAAAAACCAGCTGTCGCTCGCGACTCCGTCTGCATGGAATAAAAAAAGCTTAACTAGTAGCTTATATATTTTTCCAGGCTAGATCCATGCCGTTCTGGACTTAAGTACTTTCTGACAAACACATTCATTCATCGAATCCATCTTAAATTTTTCATTTATAACATTATTAAGATTAAAACAACTGTTTTCATACAATAGAAACCCTATAATAATCACCTATCGGCGACCACGTGTCTTAGACGTAATTTATTATAGATAACGCGATGTAACTTGTTACATTGTATTAGCTCTTCAATCGAAGATAATCACCAGTTATTGGTAGTGGCATCAAAGAAATTACTCGGCCATAAGTCCGAAGTGGCCTGTCATTAATTACTATTACACTAGAGTGAGACTGTCGGGTTGTGTCTACGATTACTGACGTACAAATTACGGTATCATTTAACGTTAAATATTTAATCGATTGATGATATGTTTAAATCCTTGTTTGGTGAATCTGTTGAGATTTCAATAATGAATTTTGGCATCTCTTTTTCCGCTACATTTTCAAAAATTGTGGTGGGATAATATTTACTTATGTTAAACATTCTCATGGTTATAAAAGTTACGTTATTAAATAGTTTTTTTAATATAATTCGATTATTAACGTACATTAATGATGAAGCGATTTTATATTATACATACGTACTATGTATCAAGAAAGTATTTTTAGTATAAGAATTAACCTTGAAATAACGTATTAAAAGATACAACCAAAATGTATACCGTGACAACCACGGACTTAATTTAGATTTTCAGTCGCTATCTGTTATTACAACAAGAATGGAAAGGTCAAAGCGATAAACGTAAACCTAGAGGTTTGATGTGGGCGTGGGAGTTATTTCGTGAGCTCGGGAAATTGATTCAGTAGCGAAAAAGCAAAGCAAAAGCATTGAGACAGTTTCATTACAGCGATGTCCGGCGGCGTACGGTTCAATGTCCGGTGCGCTCTATTTTTAACACATTGCCTCTGCCTGTACAAACTCACTGCACACGTGCTATACCCACAATGAATACAAACTTGCGCGTTGACCTTTGAACTTAAAAAATCCTAATGTGTTAATACCCTTATCTATTAACATATTTAGCGACTTAGAACTCTCATTATTACGTTTACACGCCGGCTACACTATAGATTTATTTTTAATTTCAAAGAGAAGTGAGAAGAAAAGAAAATTACATATTTGGGTCTAAAAACATGGAGATAACAAATAAAAGTACTTATAATAAAGTAATTTGCTCTATAAATTTCGGGTATTGATTTTATGTCCCCCTGGTTGCCGGCAATAAGCATTAGGATTAAGAAAATGGAATATATATCGAATCAGCTATAAGCACTTTATGTGCAAGGGGAAGACTGTAAAAGTTTTGCGAACTCGGTGCGCTAAAATCAATAATTTCGTCTCACTCGTGGCTACGAATACGATATACGATGCAGTTTAACTTGAAACGGTATTAATAAATAAGAAGTAATATTCTATATTACTATTGACTTAGTAATAGTATACTGTTATTGGTATACACTATATAATATAATGATTCTACTAAAATTTGCTTGAAATGGAACAAAAAATATACTAAACTATTATAATTTAAAGCTTAAAAGTCTGAAAATGTGATGAATGTATCATTATTACTTTAAACAAGCTTCAGCTATACGATTTTATATTCAAGACCGTAACATGTCCCCAATAGCAAACGGGGAGAAAAAGCAACTTCCTAAACTCATCAGTTGGGGCGCGGAGCATGCCCGCGAGCTTTACTTGCGCAAAAACTTTCTTATATATCGCGAGAACTAACCGCTGCTACGGGAATCACAATGGCCGCCATTATAGCTTCGGCTTTTGCTTTATGACAACCCGTATCCTTTGTACATGTTTTATGTGATTAAAAATATATGAAAGTAAAATTGCTGTAATTTTCGCTAAGCTAAGATATCAAGTGTGATAAGAAACTTTATATTTTATAGATTTACAAAAATTACTCAACTGTTGTTTTGATTTATTCCGAATACTAGCTATCGCCCTTGAGTCCGTCCGCGTTGTATTAAAAATAAACATGTATGCTAAATTTTTGCGATATGCAGCCGTTTCGGAGATACCTTCAAACAAACATCCATCTAAACATTCGCATTTATAATATTAGTAACAGTAAGAAGTAGGATTGTGAATAACACTAATCTATGCCTGTTAAATTAATACATAAATACTAATATTATAAATGCGAAAGTTTGGATGTATGGATGCACGGACGTTTGTTTGAAGGTATTATTATATATATAATTAACTTTTTTTTATACGGACGAAGTCGCGGGCGACAGCTAGTTACAACTAAATCTACATACGTTTCTAATAAAAGTGAAGTCTTATATATTGTAACCTAAATTAAATTAACATTTAGAGCGTGAGTACATTTGTAGAGAAATTGAAGAAAGAAGAAATGTTACTTTTTACGCGCTCGCTCACATATGAAAGCATTTCGCAGGTATCATTTCAAGTCGTTGGGGTGTCTAGCTCACGTCCTTTGTACACGTCTCAAAAGGGCATTTAAACTATGTATGCGAGCAATGACGTCGAGCAATATAATTCTCGTTACCCTTCTTAACAAATCTCTACGTCCATTTTGAATTATAAAGCTATAAGATAAAGACATAAGTAATATAAAATAGTTTTTTACTCGTATACTTTGAGCTTACAATCTTTTTAATACATATGTAATCTTTTTATAATAATCTTTAAAAGTAAAAATCCAGTGAATATTGTGTGAATTCACTTACCGAAAAACGCAAGGCGACTGAACTCCGAAACTAAATGGTTAATACTATTTGTCTATGGCTTGGCATTTCGCAGACAACGAGTTTAGAGAGCAATGCTGTCTGTAAGTGCTAGTGGATCAATATTTCACGTATAACGCATTGAAATGTCTACAACTTTCAGCAAGTTCTATTTGACTAATATTTAATTAAAAATACATAAATATTTTGAAAGAGATCTTTTGATTTTTTTATGGTCTACAAAACACTTGCAAAGATTAGGGTTACGTAATTTTTAGTTAAATCACCAATATATAAAGACAGTAACATAATGTTACGGCGATATTATCTTTAAAAATATATATGCAAAAAAAATCCTGTAATAAAATGCAGATTTAAAATAAGAGTCTTGAATATAAATCTTAACAAGTGAATATATAAAGTAATGAAAATGAAATGTGGGACCGTTTTATTCACATTATCTAAAATGATGGCAATTTACCCGAGAAGGTTTTATATGTACCCACACCATGGACAAAGAAACAGTAATATACTTTCCTTTCGGTTTAAACTTTAAAAGACAAGAAGAAGAAAAAATTAAATGGAAATTGTTTACACCACTAATTCACACATTTAAATATTGAATAAATATGCCAAAAATATTTTAATTCATTGATTTGTAATTGCATAGTGTATTTAGTTTAACGATGCATCTTCGTCAGAATGAAAGAGATTACTGTTACTACATATGGGGTGCTATTTTCTATCGTAAATAAATGCGCCAAGATTGCCATTTTTATCTATTTTGTCTAACACGATGTCTTTTTGCCAAGATAAAGTTTTTTATTTATTGGATAAACTCAGCTCTACAATCTTAATTTTTTTATGGGGAAGTAAAATGTTCAGTGATTTAAAACTTGAAATATCTACTAAATAACGTTTATTCGTTTATTACGTTTACTCTATGAACAAACTTACATTTATGAAATGAATCACTAAAACATACATACAAACTTTATCTGTACAATAACTTCAAGATGAAATCCAATAAAATTATCGCCAAATCATAAAACCTGGGGATGAGTAATAAAAACACTATAAGGCGTCGGAATAGAAAGCGCAATTCTAGTGCTTTTTTAACGACCACTAAAATTCGCATTGGAAGAAATTATTTCCTAGTCTCCTGTTTTATGCTAAGATAAAAAAATATAAAGAATAGTTGTAGGAAATGTGTTTAAACGTATTTAATGTTAAATTATTACAACCCGTTTACGATTTGAGATAATCTAAAAACAAAGTAAATATAAAATACCATACGAAACATGCAAAATATATAATACAGCAAACATCCAAACCATTCTATGAAAGTCGGAAAAAAACAAGGAGGGTCGCAAGAGCAATAACAAAATCGTTATTATTGATTTTAGTGTCGGGAACAATCAATTCGAATACTTTGTCTCCGTCACAGCTAAATCAGCGACATCCGCCCGACTCCCCCAAACTGATCTCAAACTAAATCGAATCTGTGTAATCAAAAGAAAGTCTGAGAACACGTACCATAACAATAGTTAGAATAAAAAATACCTAGATTTGGCTCACGTGGTTACCGCCATGTGGTGTATGAAATCGACTACCATTATTCCGATAGTCGTATCGGTGAATGGATTGATAACGAAGAGTTGCGACCAACATCTCAAGAAGCTCTCGCTAAACAGTTGGATTAAGGGCCCGATACAAAAGGCATTTATCCTAGAAACTGCGCGCATCGTGAGAAGGTTCCTGTCTCTGCAGTCCTGACCACTGGTTGTTTGAGTCATGAGATTCCGCAGCCGTTGGTGTTCTATTTTTAATATAATATGTTTTGTATAAATTTTTTTTGGATATGAAATGTACTATATTAAAAATATGATAAATAGGTGAATACGAATGGTTAGAATAATAAACGTTTGCACAATAATAGCAATTGTTACAAATAGACCAATGCTGTCAATTGAATTTTCCAAACGTTAAGTTGGTGTTAAAGATGAATTGGTTACATAAAATGATAAATTCCTTCCGAATACCAAGACGAATGCTTCGTATATGATCTGACCAGTAATACAACGTTAGAAAGCCATAATAAAAAGTTAAATACATTAGCTAATAAGGATGTGACTTCGATGAATCATAGTAATTTTAACTGTAATTATGCAAGAAATAAATTTAAAAATAAAAGTTTTTTTATACTCAAAAGGAAACATTTCTTTAACAACATTGTTTTAATACTTTTAAACAAGACTATGTTAATACTTAAAAGATTCTTATTAACTCTATAAGTGTCAGTTATAAAACTATCGCGGACACTTGAAGGTAAATAAAAAGCTAATTTTTATAGAAATAATCTGAGCACAGAAATAAAAATACGATTGTGATAATTGTCTGAACTTTTAAATAGACTTAGTTGCATGTTTGATATGGTTTCATTATAGGGATTGCGCTAAGTTGCTCCTTCATCCTTTACCCTTGCACCATGCAGCGGCGGCCATTCCTGCCACCCTATTCGAACACCGCATTGCGGAACCTGGTCTATAATTCATTTTTAGAATGCGAAATAGTCGCTTTGTATCATTCTCATTGTTAATAATTTATTTTATGACAAGCTTAACGGCGCGTGTATTGCGGGTAGGTGCCGTTTAAAAATTGATTTTAATATCCAATGCCCGTTGTTATTATTAATACAGTAAATATATCATCTAAATAACTAATAGGATTAATAATAATTGCGTATGAATAAAAATACTTCTTAAATATTTGCATACCGTTAGAAATATTTATAAGAAACCATTATAGTCAATATATTTTTCCGAATATTTCTGAAATCATTAATATAAGATTTTAAATAAGTACTAGTTAACTAAAGCATTTAAAATGAATGTTCAAATGTATTATATAATGTACACATATGAAGTGAAATAAATCAAACACAGGATTTCTTTACTTTGAATGGCCGTTAACTTACAACAAAAGTTAGGTATATCGCGTGCGTTGGACAATATTTCTCTAAGAAAGCAACGATATATCACGCCGCCCCTCGATAACGTGCTTCCGCATTTCCTGCTTTCCGCTGACTGGACTACGACTGGAGGGATTAAACTATACAACGAAATAATTCTACATTTTTATACATTCGTATATTTCCTTCAATATTCGGAAATGCAGCTGAATTTTAGCCTTATGAATGCACTGCGATGTGAATGCATTTGAATAGACATGCACTGGCATATCCGGAATGTTTAGATGTATATTTTTAGAAAATGTTTATACTTTGGTTTCGTAACATTCTATTTAAATATTTTCATATATTATTTATTACATATATTATAACCAAATACGACTATAAATGATTTTGCAGACATTGCCTTTATTTTAGTACCAGCTGTGGCCCACGAATCCGTCCGGGCAGAATTAAAAAACATAATTAGTAGCCTATGCGTTCTTCCAGACTATGCCCTATATCAGTAACCACTAAAACTTATTTTGTCTACTGCCCACTTTGAGAATAAATATTTTTTTAGCGCTCCCATATTTTCACATATTTAAAAACCACTATAACTTCAAATTAAATTAATTAATTATTGTGACCTATATATAACGTAACCTGTATATTAACGGACAATTCTAAACAAAACTTTTACCCGCAACTTGAGACCTGCAGCGCCCACAAGGGGGCGTTATCGCCCACTTTAGGAAAGACTGCTCTATATGTTTGGTATACATTTCATTGAGATCCTTTTAGACGTTCTGGAGATACATTCAAACAAAAATCCATCCATCCATCCATAGAAATATTCACATTTTTAATATTAATAACATATATTTTTTTAATTAAGGCATTGATCAAATTGTATATTATAAGACTGGACAATATAAAGAACTTTTATTGGGATAATTTTATTCAATTTTTTCTCTTTACTTGAATAAATGAGATAACACGAGTAGATGTTAAATTACGACAGCTCTCAGTTGGTAAAAGGATATACATCTGCCTCCATTTGCAACATTTCCCGAGATAAAGTGGTGCCTATTACAATAACTTTGATAGTTTTTTTTTCTCTTGTTCTATCATTCCATTTGCGGTTGATGTGACATATTGTTTTGTTTTCGTTATAAAATTGAGTGCGGTATTTATTTGTTCAGGATACCACATTTCGAATTCGAATTGAAGCGAAAACTATTTGTGTACCTAACTCTATGTAATTTGTAACTATTTTCAATACAAAGTTTTGAATATAATATGTTAGAATATATCCATTTAACCAATGTGTTTTAGAGAAACTTTTCAGTATTACCTTTCTTTTGTTATTTTAAAATAATTTTGCAAATTTCATATTATCTTTCTAGGCAATTGAAAAATATATTCAATTCGTGAGGTACATTTATGTTGCTCCTTGAAGCTTTTCTTACGTAATATATTATACAGTATTTATAAAAATCCCTGTGCTAACTAAGCGAACCTTCGTAGAGTTTTTAATAATTCTTTCAGGAAATAAACGGAGATTTTGGTTAGTCAGCCACGAATCCATCGTAAATACTATTGGGCAAAAATTTAAATGTTTCCAGTACGGCCGTGTTTGGTCTGATGGGATTTTTTTCCCATTGGGCTCACTGATTCTATGGATTATATGGTCCAACGGAAAACACACGAAAATATTTTTGTACCACAGACTTAAGACTTATGTACATTGGATCGTTAAACAGGATAAAACATTATTTTTCAAACCTACTATTTAAAAGTCTAACTAATTTTCGTTTATTTGAACATTTATAGCCTAGCGAATAGAGACTATTTGTTTATAGGCGAGTTGCGTTAATATAAATTTACAGCAACATCCCCTGTGTTAACAATTATATATCAATGCAATTCCCATCCCCCGGCCACGTGTCGTTATGATAATGACTCCACCGGGAGTTCAGGCATTAAGGGTGGTTCGATATTGAACAAAAATTGCACAAACCATGGGGCCAATACATTTAGTAAGTGTGTATTTTAGAAAACGACACACGACAGAACATCATGTATAGTTTTAAAAAAAATAAAGATATTTGAAAATTTTAATGGACCAAAAACATCGTGTAACTTAACTGTTATATTTAATTAATTGATTAAAAATTGGAAAATCAGAGTAATTAAATTGGCATGAAAGATGTTTTCAATTGTAAAGTGTAAGCAGAGAAAACTAAAAAGAGACATGAAATAATTAACTGTCCACTGTATCAACTTTAAAAAGATAAAAATTAAAACTTCGTATTTAAATTGGATAACGCAGTTATTGTTACTTATAGAAATGTTATTTCTATTATTGCTAATTACAGCAGTTTAATACCAACTTGGATCAATTATATGCCAATAAGACAAAAGGAACAATTTTAAATTCAAGAAAATACTTATAAAAGTTGTACAAAGAACATAAGAAACGGAACTTTGTTGCGGAGTAACTTCGTATCTAACGCATTTAAGAATTGTGTTAAAACAAAAGATAATTATGAGCTACATTTAATACCCTTATCCATTTTTTTTATTCATCCATTGTTTTCTCGTATGCAGTATTGCTCAATTTTTTCGCAGTAAAATGTAAACAAAATAAGTTATAAATGTTAAAATGGAAAGGTACAACACTAGTTCATTGCACAACAGTAATTTCCTTATATACCCTGAACAGAACAAATTATCGTAACGCCCTTATTGTTTTAACCGACTTCTTGATCCGAGGTATCCAGCGTAAATCAATTTATAGTTTCCTTTCCATACATCTCTTGAAGTTCAAGTAATATACCAATATCGACCTTAAAATAATCTAGTTTAAGCATTTAATAACAGTTCATAGTTTGAACTATTAATGAACAGTTCAAGCCGTGAACTGTTCACCAAAAGATGATTTACCGACGAAATAAAGCCATCTTAAATAACTCGCAGACGACAGTTATTGCGTGATGGAAGTTATTAACGTTGTGTCGCGGAGGCCTTAATATCTTATCTGTAAAAGGATATTTAGTGTACCCACCCTTGAAATAGCTTCCCCGGTTAGCCCGGGGCAAGAGGGCGCGGGGAACAAAGGGCCGGCCGTTGACACGAATCTCCAGCGTTTTGTTTATGTATCGCTAGATTTTTCTATACACGCCCGAACTGGACCGCCTGCTCACAAATGGACCGTATTGTTTTTAGATTTCATCGCGTGAGAAGATTGAAACTGCTATTGTTTGTGGTGAGTCATAGATTGTTATATTCTAATGAATAAACATATTTGCTGTAAGTTACAAGCTTTTTACATTTTAAACTTGATGCTCGTCCTCTAATTTTTAAGCTACTCAAAAATCTATCTTACTTCTTACTAATATTATAAATGGGAATGTATGGATGGATGGATGTTTATTTGAAGGTATCTCCAGAACGTCGGCAGGGGACTAGCTGAAATTTAGCATAGATGTATAACACAGTCTGTAAGAACACATAGGCTAGTAATTGAGGTTTTTTTTCATGCCGCGCAGACGGAGTCACTGGCGACAGCTAGTTAATCATAATTTTTTTAACAAACGCCATACAAAGTTATGGTTATACTTTGTCCATAAATTGATTTAACTTCAACAGAGCACGAGGCAAGCGGGTTCCCTTCTAACTTTCTCTAAATACCATTTCCGCTACTCACGTCGCCAATTTATTTCATCGAAGCCATTATTGCGATAAGTTTGTTTCACTAACTCATCTCAATCTGCGCCAAACGCTACGTCACTGGCCGTAATAAATTCTCGTTGTATTTATTACAGAAGCCGTACACGTATATCGTACACAAAGATGTAAATTTTATCAATTGATAATTATTTAGATTGTATACGCAAACATAAAAGCTACTACTAGGGCGATTGTCCACTAATAAACTTATTAATAGTACAAATATTTTCATTAATTCAAATTTGTTCTTCTTTTGTACAATCTCAAAAAGAAGCCATGATATTCATAACAAACGTAAACAAATTGCCGTTTTTGACATCATGAAATCCATTCCTACTTAGCCAAGGACAGGTAGATTAAAAGGACACAAAAATAGTTTTTAATTTATATTCTTAGTTATGTATAATACAAATTGCGAGGAACTTTCCCATTATTGATGAAGGCTATTTCTTCTGAATGGTAATATTACTGATCCCTATGCTTTCGTTTGTAGGTCAAACATGCAAAGCATGTGATCACAAAGAGAAGATGGTCAGGATATTAGTCCACAGCATTATTACAAATTCCAGTTTATACAACATGCTTCATCAAACTAGATTTACCTACGTTAAAGTAAAATTAATAAGAAATTATGCTTTCTTCTTTAAAACTATGCAAAATTCTTGTTAACTTAAAACTGCAATTCATTAGCTATGTCTACAGTTTACACCGAAACGCTTTCCTCATGGAAAAGACAAGATATGAACACGAAAGCGCAGTTGTGTAGAGATACCTTTTGTTTATATTTCCAACTAGCTATCGCCCGCGACTTGGTCCGCGCGGAAGTGAAAATAAAACTTAAGCAGTAACCTATGTGTTCTTCCACTCTATGTTCTACGTCTAAGCCAAATTTCATCGAGATCCATACAGCCGTTCTGGAGATGCCTTCTAACAAACATCCATCCATCTAAACTTTCGCATTTATAATATTAGTATGATTATTCTCTATATAATTTTATTGCATTACGTGAGTGTTTGCTTATTTTCTAACTTAAAAATAATCGAAAACCTATTGTGATGTGAGGGACATCGGTTGGTAGGATAGGTATTTGCCAGTTTAACAGCTTTGCTTGTTCCAATAAATCAATTTCTATGCAGCAATTTCGAGTTGGTACTTGTGAAGCTTAACTGGATTCATTTATGCAAATTGCCAGTCGATGTTTGAACGAAAAGCGTACAGAGTTCTAATCTCGTTGAAAATGTAGGGCTTCTAAACATTACGAACAATTTTATTCGAACTAAATTAAAACAACGAACATATCGCTCTCATAATTGCTGTTTTATTATTGCCTTGAAAAGCTTTTTCAAATGGAAAATTCAAGTACTGTAATAATAACGTAGCTCGCTTTATCATTCGCTGAAAAGGAGTGCACGGAACGTGAAAGCGAATTCGTTTAAGCGCTGACGAAACTCAACTATTATAACGCATTCATTAAAAAAGAACCGCAATACGTCAGTGTGGAATACCTTAATTAATTTTAAAAAGATTTTTTTTAAATTACTCAATATCTTAATCTTTTTAATTTTTTTATCTCAGAAATCCTTTTTTTCTGTCAGTAAACGACTGCTACATGTCAAAATGTATATGATATTTATTGTTGTACTTTTCGCCCCACTGGCGGGTGGCTGTACACAAAATACGTCTTAGCATGAAAACTTGCCTTCTCATTAATTTTCGCTTTAGGTCCTATGTTCAAACATCAAGTAAACAAACCAGATAATTGGCAATTGTGCCCTACCGGTGTTGAAAAATCAATATTGTCTACTAAAAAAATGACAATTATATAAAAGGCGTTTACTTTTAAAAATTGGCAGAAATCTTAACTAATTAAACGAACTGAATTCTTGAGTGCAATTAACAAAATTGCTCATTACTTTTAGAAAATTTTAAAATGACAATGAATAAGAGTCTGAACAAGGTGAATATTTATGTAGAATATTTGTCCAACGGGACGGTATAAATTTCATAAAATGTGAATATGACAATAAAATTAAAAGGAACACTATATTTTTCCTGCACTAAAAAACTACCGTCATCTTATTAAAAAATGCATTTAAATGCACTCAACTAATAAAGTAGGGACCGTCGCTTCACGGACAACTCACCTATGCTTCGTTTTAAATTCAAAGTTTTGCCAAACAAAATTACTCTGATACGATGAAAAAAAATACTTCGCACTTTGTACCGAGCATATTGGGCAAAGTGGGAATGTGGTGAAAACGGCTGGAATCGTGCACGCCGAACACAGTTGTGTTTATGAAGTAATTTACATAAGGATGTGAGTGCGGTATATAAATGCTCTCTTACATCGGGAAATTGGAGCTTTTTCATTTCAATTTATGATAAAAAATACGTCTCTACATTTATAAATTATTTAACCAACAGCTTGAAATACAAATGGGTGATCTGTTTAATATATTATAATCTTACTATACGTTAATATGCTATATATCATATGATAAATATCGATATACTAACACCATTTAAGGCATATTTGAGCAAGCCTTTAAATGTCACTTAACGTCACTAAAACACCTGCGTAACCGCCTCAAAATGTCGACCGTAATAAACTGTCCATCTTGAAGTTTATTAGTATTTACTTTTATAGATATTGTATAGAAGGTTAACATAAATGTGGATATTTCATATTAATACATAACAAAATATATGTAACTTTAATCTAACATTAAGCAGCAATGAATCGGACGGAACAATTAAATACTTGAAATTTTTTTTATCATGTTTTTCAATCTGTTAACAAAAACTATTTAATATCCCATGCTTGATCCCTAAACTATTTACTAATAAACCCACTTTAAACAATAACTTTAATTATTTTAATATTATATCTAATTTAAATATATTTCAATTTAAATGTCCAAATAAAACTCTTATACAATAGTTACCGATAATATGAAATCATAATACTCAATCATAAATTGGTGTTGGTAGTTTTTCTAGCATTTTATACAACAGGCAATAACTATAAAGATTATTTTAAGCAAACACCTGGTTGAGTCTTAACGTATTAATATATGACCGTAAAACTTGACCGCATTGTTTACAACGGATTTATTACATTGTTAGATGTTTGTGAAAAGATTATATTCAGACGTTTTGTTATATGTCGAGGACGGGTACGTGTCCCGCGGTATAACCACCGTTAGACTACGTGTAATAGGGTGTGGCATAATATTGTAAAATAGGTGAAGTGACACTTACCAACTCACCGCCTGAACGGTCATTCTGTAGGCGTCCATCGAGTGAAGTCAAATCACTGTCAAATAGTCTAAAGCCGCCAGCGACGCTGTCCTCCTGGGGCACCTGAGGCACCGCTTGCAGTAAGCGCACTATAGACGTCGTCGTCGGACCGTACGCGAAATCGTAAACTTAAGCGACCCTGTACGTTAGGAAATCGACATGTCCGATGTGTTGCTCTTTCCGTTCAACTAACGTCGACTCGCGATGCGGACTTTGAACTGTGCCGACTCACTGCCTTCCCCGCACAAGCCCTCGCAGGCCCCGCGCTCGTCAGTGGCGGTGAGAGATTTCTAACTACCCGCTTGTACGGCAGAATAAAAATTACGTCGGAATACCTACATAAACCGCGAATGCAGAGCCGCGAAATTTATAAATGCGTCTATACCGCACAGGAGTAATATTATAGCGTCATTAACTTTACTACTACCCAATACGCTAAAAAATTAAGTTGCTACCTATTCACATATATTGTAATACAAGAAATAAAGATTTTTTTCATTTAGCAAATACAGAATCCCGATCTAGATATTCTTGATCAGTGTATTGTGGGTATAGAAATTGCTTACTATTCAGATATTCTCATTGGAGCGAGTAAGTTTCTATACCTCGGTGCAACCATTGATACTTTTGTCGTTCACACAAAAGCGGAAACGTGACCGCTTTGACGATCTGTGCCGGTGATATCCACCACTTGGCTTAAGATGAAACTTTAGATGTATTACTTCGTGATGTTGGTAATAATATTATCAGATTTAAGATCTGTCTATTCACATTTGTAAACTAAACAGGTTGCAGTGTATTTAGAGTTTAAAAATATTATAACTTTTATAAGAGTTATTTTATAGAAATCGCAAATCATATGACAAACTTCTTAGAAAAATTAAACCTATTGCTAATTCAAGAAGCTTCTTTCCACTTTTTTTTACCGAAAAGTAGTATAGTGACAATTAGATCTTTTTTTTAATTATTTCAAACTACATCCCTACAATATATTGTAATTTTTATTTTGATTTAAAATTATTGAAAAAGTTTTTCTTTCGTTTGATTAAAAAGTCATTTTTAATAGGCTTCATTTCGTACATTTTCTGTAGTTTAAGCAGGAAATTGAAACAAAAGTCAACTATTTAATTGAAAATGAAAAATAAATAAACGTGTTCAATAACACAAAATTATCGATGCAACAGACATTAACACTTTGAAAACTCGTAACCTAATTAATATTGTAGTGTGACATTTGCAAATCGCGGAGCAAATAAACAGCGGCCATATTGATTGTGGCGTTAGTGACCGAGCGAGCGGTTGTGCGTCCACCGATCGGTAATTTACCCACTCACTTCCTTCCGGACGACGCCCGCTTTAAAAGCCATCAAAGCGGACTAAACGGGACTACAACTGTTTTATTTACGCGAAATAACGAGTTACGCGTAAAATTATGATGAAATACGTGAGGTATGTTAAATAAATATGTACAGAAAGTGATTTTAAACATCTTAAATACGCACTGGTATTCAGATCTGCCACTTTTACAATGCAATTTAATTAATTAAATTCATTTATACACAGGTTAAAACATGTAAATCCTTGGCCGTCTAAAATTAAATATGCCTTTAACAGTTACGTAACAATATACGCAAAAAAATGATACTCTGATTAGATTTTAATGTTTGAGAAATAAAATTCCCATAATAAGATGACCACAATACAATTTTTAAATTGTTTTATCTAATTTGGCGGCAAAAGCGTACTACGAGTCTCGTTCCAACGTCGCGCCGCGCCGCGCCGTCTCGATCGATGCTGACCCCGCGCTTTATTACCCTCGCCTTTTAACGACACCTCTTTGACGGGTCAAAGCATACTTTTGCTCTGAATCTATTTTATTTATTAGATTATATAATTCGAGAAAATGAGATCATAACAGATTTTAATAATCCTTAAGTTAAAACTCTTTTCCACCAAAAGTCTTATAGGTAATTCTTTTTTATCGTTGACGTTATTACCAATTCATTTTACTTTATACGTTTCAACGTATTATATCAAAAAAAATATCGGGTTCATCTATAAGTAACACGGTAGCAATGACTAAGCTACAAGGTTTTAAGTCAGAATACGATTTAAAACTCAAATCACAAAGTCAATCCTTAAATTGTATTGGTATAGATTATTTGTATAGTATTTCCGATGCTCTTAAAGATATAAAATCCAATTTGAATTTCAACGTAAAAATAAATGACAAAGCGATGTCAATGAATATGTATTGGTACATCGTAGTATACGTAATTGCATAACATTATGTAAATTCCTAGAGTTGCTATGATTTGTCCTCTTAACAATAAGACTCTTTTGAATAAACACACAATCATTAATTAGCATATTTTTAAATGGTTTTACCGTTATCACCTTAAAGTAAGAGTTGAAAATCATTCATCATCATCAACCTGCCCTTATCCCTATTATCGGCACAGTATGTACTACTCCTCCATACATCTCTATCAGCCGTCATATCCAAATCTACCCCCTTCCTATGCATATCCTCTTTCACACAGTCATTCCATACTTTTTTTGGTCTTCCTCTACCTTTGTAGCCATCCATATTTAATTTCATTACTTTTTTGCTTATATCATCATCATCCCTCCGCATAACATGTCCAAATCTTATACTCCTCAATTTCTCGATCACTGGCGCTACTTTGAAACTATAACAAACAAGAGTTAAAAATCATTACCATGAAATAATGGAAAGAAATAAATTTTACTAATATTATAAATGCGAATGTTTGTAAGGATAGCTAAAGCACGTTAGTGTATAAATTTCTAATATCCTATAATTGCATAAGATGTAAGTTTCCACTGTTTAAAGAACTTGACAGAAGAATATTGCCACCCCTTTCATTCTCATCAAAATAAAAGAGATAACAATATCTTGTTGCAGATTTATGGCAGTGGAAACGCACAGTGAGTTACTACACCATTAGGATTTGTCAGTAGTAAACAACTGTTAATCTTAACCCAAGATAAATTTATGACTATCGTTATAACTTAACTACACTATGCGAAGTTAGAAGCGATGATACCTTAGTACCAGCAAGTTAGGTGTATTGAAAGCTATTGCCTCAAGTCAATCATTTAGTATGGTAAAGGTTTGTCTATCAAACATTTAGGCACTTACGGCCATATTGGCATCTTGTTCAGATACCTATAAAATCCGTATTCTTCTTACATTACTAGATATACTATTGTAGTGTTTCTACGCAATTATCGCGCAATGATGTCCAAAGGTTACTTAACTTAAGGTATTTTTTATGTATAAAATTTTAACTAATGTTACTACTCAGGAATTTACATCAAGATAATTCGTTACGGTTTTAAACGCTTAAGACTTTTAAGATTGATTTCGAAGTTTAGTTCTGACAAGGTCTTAATGTCCCATTTATACCTTTGAAGCAGCTTACTCAAACTTTAAATTTACTGCACGCTGCGCGATATGCTACAAGTTTTAATTAAATACACAAACTTAAATCCCTTGCTCGGACAAATTTCACTAAAGTTACATGTAATTGAAAACATGATAAAGGAATTTGTTCACTCATTCAAAATTATTTATAAAAAATTAAAAAGATAGTTTTCCGAATAATAACGATTACTTTCAAATACCAACATAACTGTACTTTATACTTATGAGTAAATGTTCTAAAAATAACCATAACAAAATATTAAAACACACGATACAAAAACAAAACTGCACCGTCCGTGTTGGTTGAAATACAATAGAAAATAGAGTCACAATAGTCACGAATGACGCTAAATGGTATAACAAAAGAGCAAAAAATAGTAGCCGTGACCATGTTTATTCTATTCCCTCAGTAATCTGTGAACGCGGCGCAGTGGTAGAACGCGCACGTGTGCGGGCTGCGCGCATATGCGCCGGAGCAGCTTTGTTTAGAATTTCACGTTCAATAGGGGCGTAAATATTTCGACAAAGCTCTAAGGGGCGATCCCATAAAGAACAGCAGATATCCTTCCGATCTAATACCACTCTACATTTTGATGAATTACTTGCACTTCTTTTCTTTTATTGTTTTTTAATTAAGATTAAAATTCATTAATTCAAATAGGTCATTTAATTAAATGAAAAAGTCGAAATTAGTGATGAATTAAAAAAACGTAAATGTACGTAAAATTAAATAGATATATCTAGTTGTTTGTTTAAATAGCAACTCAAAAAAGCGCATCAGAATCAATTTATACATTTATATAATAGTCTTTAGTTGTAATGAGGATGGATTTGCGAGCACAGAGTGAGTCAGTAAGTAAAGCACTCGAGTTTGCGGGCCGCGCGTCTCGCAATAAAAACCCGACGAAATTGTCCCACACGTGCATCCGCCCGCCGCTCCCGCAACTCGCTTTAAATTAGCCCATTATTTAAATCTGGAATGCTTCCTAATTCATACAAAACCATTCCTTTGAGATTCTCTTTTACATTTCCGAAATGCGAAAATTATTTTTGATAAAATTTTTCGATTATAAAATCTACAGATTCCGTACATTTTTTTCGATAAGGATGTAAACGACACAAACAACCTGTGATACAGTTAATAGATTAACACAACGCTTTCATTTAAAAAAAAACTGACGGACAAGCTTATTTTATTCTACTATAATTTCCTACGCGAAGTTGTGACGTCGGATATTCATTTCCCATTCATCTGGGAAGTTGTTGCCGGAAATCAATAACTCATACGCTAAGAGTATACAAAACCCATTTTATTATTTTACGGTACGTATACTATCGTAGTTCGTTATCTCGCTGAAGATAGGCTATTAGGTGCAGAAAATTGTAGTAGAATATTTCGATCGACATATTTCCTTAAATATTTATGAGGACAATGCCTTAAACTAAGCTCTTGCTCTATATTATTCTGTTTTTTATGAAATTTAAGTAAATCTGCTTTGAAATTGTTTTCTATTCAAACAAGAGAAATAAACTACTTCCAAAATTTAATCAATAGGTAATAAGAATAACTGTTTGATTAACGTACATTTTAGTGGCTGCAATAAACGAATGAAACATCATAAAAACACAAAATAATATATTTAAAACATAAACAAAAACGTATATTATAACTTTACACAAGCGATAATCCTATGTTCTTTACGAGAAACATGTTTACGATCAATCATGATTACTTTAGGAATACGTTATTGGCATAAGAATATCGAGCGCGTTATACAAATTGTCTTGCTTATAAAAAACATAATACTTTCGCTTGAAAAAATAAATGTATTTGTCATTTTACTTAAACACATAATGTTATATAAAAATGTAAAGTAGAATGCTTAAAATAGTTCTTCTTTTACCAAAATAAGACACCGAGAGTAGCTGAAATGATGATTTTTTTAATTTAAAATATCATCTAAATAATAATAACGCTTGTTTAAAAACTAAAACATACGAACGAGTGCTTTATAATCTCATCAAACAAACAATAAAACTCTTATATAATTTAATCCTCATAAACCTATAAAGCGTTAAAGGAATAAGAAAAGAGCTATAAAAGTTCATCCGTCACTAATCAGTCTGTGTTATAAAAGCTCATTTCTTTGACCTCTAAATTATTAAAGCCATTTGTAGCCGTAAGATAAACAATTAGTTCGCTATGGCCCCTCGTTCCCGGCTTAATTATTATATCAAAAGCTGAGCCCGCTACCACAATGTGCCTTCTCCTGTCTCGCTCGCAACCAGGATGCACCACGGCACCAACGCCGGCGATTAAACACGATTCTATGCCAGAGCTCGTATTTTTTTTTACGGACGCTTGAGTAGGGACACCATACGTTAAGTCGAAGTCCTTTACCCGATTCTAGAGTAAGCGTGACTTTTTCGTAAATAGCAAAATGAGAGTAATTCAGACAATTGTTGCTGATTTGACGTTTGTATTATTCCATAATTATTAGTGACATACATATATGAACACTCCCATTAGCTGTACCATAATATCATTAATTATTTTGTTCAAACAATTTTCTAATTGAAAGTTCATGAAATACAAAGAAATTATTTTATCATAAATTTTAAATTAATGTGCATGCATTAAATCTAAAATATGCCACTTTTAAAAGGCTGTATAAGCATGTGTCCTACTTCAGAAGTTCGATACAATCCTGTTAAGCCCTTGTCCAGGGTTCGTCGCTACATTGATAGCCGCCCTACACTCGACCTATATGCCGCGGTGAGATGCGAGAAACAACATTGAAAACGACCCCCCACTTTAATTTCTTTTCTACGCTTCTGGCGAGGTCGTCCCACGTGAGACTATGATGACGACGCTAAAATGAAACGCTCAGTGAAAAGAATATTTCATTGCGGTGTAATTATGTACTCACCGTCGATATTTACCTTGTTGAGAATATAAATTATTATGTCGATGTAAGAGCTTATTACAATTCACGTCAATTTAGCTATTAATTAGAATTATATTATATGATATCATAAAAGACTATGTGAAGACTAAATAAAAAATCTGACACAGAATAAGAAATCCTTACAGATATTTAAAAAAACACACGTTTTGACTAGGTACATAAACTAGGTACTTTGTTACATGTAACGTAGAATTATGGCTAGGCTACACATTTCTTTCACGAAATGATAACACGTCGTGTTCATATACGATCACGAAGTTCAAGCAGAGCTTCTCAAATAAAACCGTGAGAATTCTTTGAGCACGAAGGCCACTCGCACTAGACACGAGCAATGCAATTTTGATAACATAGGTAACTGGGGAGAACTAACAAATATGAAGTGTGAAAGGCACTTTACGAGCCTCTATATATGGGAACTAGCAACAAGTATTTGCTTTGTTAGACGACAAACGATTTTGCCAAACCTGCAAAATAGTCTTTGAAACTCTATAATATATATTAAACAATATTGTGATCTGATTCATCCAATCGTACATTCCAAAATATGAAAGAGTTTAAAAACTTGGGTCAAGTATTGAAGTTGCAATACTTGACCCAAATTTCAATATTTAAAGCGTTGTTAAGCTGCACTTATTTAAATGTGCCATAAGCTAACATTGCAACAAAAGTATCGTATGATACCAGTATTCACACAGACGCAGTTTAACAAGCAAATTGTCCATCTCTCGAAATTGATGCGATACCATCGTTAAGAGCGAGCGCGTTGCCAGCAAATAATTGTCAACAAACTTCCCTCGTTACTACTTAACAAATTCTTGCGTCATGACTTCACTCTACAGCAATTAAAAAGCCTGTGACCATATTGCAAATGAGCAGTTACAGAACTAATTGCATTTTGGCTTATCTCTGCAGAAAAAACTAGGCTTAAAATCAACCATGCCCCGACCTATTTCATCTCCAACGTAATATAGTTCCCTTACTTCATTAAAACTTTGTTCCAACCCCCTGAAGTTGCTTTAATAAAAAATAACCTTAATATTTTCTAGTTTAATTATTAATAAAGAGAACTAATTAGCGCTAACCATATTTTTCTCCACTATTGTGACCTACCTTTGAACTGACTCTTTGAAAAATGAAGTAAAGCAACATAACATAAAAGTTTCTTGTGTGCTTTATACAGCACTTTATTAGCTACTTAAGGCGTTTTAATAACTACGGGATTGCGTTCTTAAACATTTAATTTACAAAAACAACGGGTGTTCTGTTCCCTTAATATGTTAATATGGTACTGGGTTAAAAGAATTAATATTTATGTTATGTTTTATAACAGATGTCTTTCCGACGGCTAGGTATACTAAAACGTTTGAACCGTTACCGAAAATGACAGCTATAAAGTTATGTTTGACATATATTTCTGCATTAAGAAACGCGTTTGAATGAGTAGGTTAGGTGTGACAATAAACATTAATAAGTTTTAGATGATAGTTTAGCGTGACGACCATGAGCCGTATCAAAATCGGCGTTGACTTTCGCAATCCGAAGTATTCCGTAATCACCGTACACGAATCGGACAAACAACTGATGCACGACATCGGCATTAAGATCCGTTAATTTTGTACGTTCCTCGATATAAACGCTTCAACTAACACCAAATAACTCAATATACCTTAATCAAACTGACTTTTATTAAAAATACTCGGCCGTATAATCTATCCGCTAACTCTGCCTAAAAAACAGCAACCCATTTATTTTTTAAACAATTTACTTATTTTAAAATACGTAATCATTTTTTAGGAAATGTTATGTACACACTAAAAATCATTGCATGTAACATTTATAAAATTCTGACTACGCTAGGCATTAATAAATAGTAGAAATTTGGGCAACGTTAATTACAAGGTCCGCTTGGGACTTCACCACATTATAACTCTCAACATATTTCCCAAAGGAATTAGAGTCCAACAGACAAATTTGAGGTAGCGTTTTACTGTTTACCGATAATAATAAAATATTACCACATATTTATAATTTGTAATAATCTTATTTTGTTTATTCTTGTCTCTATTCGAAATGTATTTTAGAAAAGATTCATTCTGTCGCATTTACTCTGGTGAGTTAAGGAAATCCACTACAAACAGAGTTAAATACCAATCAGTAGCTGAAGACTGTAAGTGAAGCAGTATAGTATGAAAGCAGTAGGACAAAAGAAAACGAACTAAAGAGAAATAGATCACGAGAATAGAAAGAGAGAAGACGAATGTATACCCTCCAGTAACATAATTCTAGGTATTCGGCCATTGGAATTCAAGTAATGAACATTAATTTAAACGCAATTTGTAACAAAAAAGTGGAGAGTATCGCACGTCGTAACATCATCGATCACCGAAAGCAACACGTACCACGACGTCTATAATTAGAGACACGAACAAGCCGTAACTCTTCTTCAGACGAGAACTCGCGCCCCCTTTGACCTTACGCTGGCTGCTCATCTAACATAGCGGTGTTCACTACTTTAGCAACACTAATAACTTCGTCAAATAAAAGATGTCAGATTCAGGTTCTAATTGCTAACAATATAATTTATATACACAAAAGTGTCTTACTCTTTAGTGCCCCATTTTATCGATTATAGAAAAATAATTTTGTTTTAATAACACGGCATTGAATCATTATCCATTTTAATGCTATATCATTAGTCGAAAAGTTAATATAGGAGCTCATCATCGTGTTTACTATAAAATAAATCATACTATTTATGTAGTGGTAATTATAAAACATGATTCCAACATTTGGGGTTAAAACATCACTAAATTCGAAAATAAATCACAGAACTATTAAATTACTATTAATAAGACTATCTTATTAATAAATAGTACTAAAGTTAGCTTCTCATGTTAATGGATCCCGGTCTTAATAACCGCTGCATAGTGCATACTATTAAAGTTATGTCGAAGTTTGCGCTCAAGCGGCCTCTTGTCATAAATTTTGCAGAACCTATTTACACGTTGTTGAACACAGGACCCGAGGGTCGTAGTTCGCAAGACGTCTGGTACTATGCTGAATATCAATCAGGGTTGCGGAGGGCTCTCGAGAACCACCAGCGGTACAGAACAATGCGGAATTAAGTGCATTGGGTATACGAATTGTTCGGCACTGAAAGTACGATTCCTGCCACTTACTAACCTAACCCTCTAACGAACCGCATAATTGAATGTGCAAATAATATAAATATATGCGAATGTCACACAAAAATGATGTCTAATAACAGGACACATTTAATTTTGTTTAAAAAATCATGAGAATTATTATAATTCCGTACTGACATTGATGAACTTGAATTCCGTAATGACACTATCTCTGAAATGTAAATACCGATACCTCCCAAATCGTAACTCACAATCTTGCGATGAAATCAATAATTTGTGCAATAAGCTATGTAGTGTAGATACTAAAAAAATATTAACAAATCCCTTACTTTAGCGAATTCAAATAATAACAAAAAGGGATTTTTAATAAGATCTGTTTGATGTATATTAGAAAGTACTACTGCGGTTTATAAGCTTCACGTTGGGACAGCAGAATAAATGACTGCAGTCAAATCACAAGGAAAGCCTACAGTTGGTTAGCATGGACATGGGGCCCTTGCGCCCAACACGGCGTACTGTTTACCTTTACAACGTGGTAGATCTAATTATAAGTGAGATGCGCTTGCAACACTCGAGTCACGACCGAAACCTTCGTTCTAATCGAAGATACGGTGTAAAATTATTCATACAACTTTCATTTCGTATTATCTCGCTTATCATATTAAGAAGAATTTTAAATTATATGCTTGTATTCGTAATGGTCACAACTGTCCACAAAATTAAGCACAGTTACTGTGACAATAATCAATTAAAAAGTTCTCAGTTTCTATTTTCATTTACAATTTGAATAGCTTTTCCCGATTTCAATGTTTAACAAATTTTAATAGGTCAACATCTGTCGTGTCAGTTAGTTATTAGATCTATGATATTTTATGTTTAACTGACAATAAATTGGTATGCGGTTTCGATGTTTGACGTAGTTAAAATGTGTGGGCAAAAATCCAATATTTGAATTGTTTAATAATTGAATTCTCATAGCCTTAGTATATGAATTTGACAGACTCAGTCATTGTTCATATTGTTTTATTTATAAATGTTTTATTTTATTATAAATCTAGTGGTCGCCGAAAAGACCGACCTAAAGTTACAACATACAGATAAGCTACCTTCCAGTAAAAGTCCCATCAAAATGGGTCCAGTTGTTTCGGCAATTATTCGTAACAGACGCGGATTACCGAACCGACAGACATACACAAGGAAATAAAAAATTACTTTCGTTTTGAGTAACGCAAATACATCATATTCACTAAATACGTATTTTTATAGTACAGACACGCCAATTTTATTAATTTTACAGATCTAGCTGTCGCCCGCGACTCCATTCGCGCGGGATTAAAATAGATGTTGGCCGATTCTCAGACCTATTCAATATGCTCACAAATTTTCATGAGAATCGGTCAAGCCGTTTCGGAGAATTATGGGAACGAAAATTGTGACACGAGAATTTTATATATAAGAAGATATATTAATGGTGCAATCCAGTTTATTCTTAAATTATGATTCTCCGCTGCAAGCGGTATAAAAACAGAAATTTCTTACATGCGGAGACACAACAACATACCACGAATTGCAGGGAGTCAGAGACCCCCTGCTACTTCAACGTCGCAGGGGAACTCATATGGAATGGGGGTCGGCAAATTTTATTAAAGGATTTACCCCGCCGGGAAAAATGTATTAAGATAAATTGATCCCGACGTAGTTCGTAAACATTCGAGTCAAACAGACGTCTTATCAATTATTTATCAATAACATTATCAAAATTACAGATAGCGTACTTTATTAGTAATTCACAGGTCAAATAGTCTACGAATTAAATAATTACTGTTGATTATTTCAAATTATTTCACTTAGGTAAGAAAAACTCTACTGTGATTCTAATACCTTACTACGTTTTTAATGCCATTCCAAGGCATGAATTAAGTTTCATGAAGCACATCCTTATTAAAGACTCCCATAACTTTCTCATCGTATCAACAATTAAAAACAAAAATAATTGAGACCATGTGATGGGCATATAGTTCGTGGGGTCAGGCATAGGAAGTGCGCATATGTAATTGCGGCGAATGGACACAATGAGGGGAATTGGCCAGAACGACAATTGTAGTGCGAGCGACGACCGGACCCATGCCCATTGATTGAATGAACGACCAAATTCAACAAATAATAAAAAGCAACGACGCGTAAATGGTTTGCGAGTTACAAATGCATTCGAATCTCGTTACAAGTCTTGTAAGAAAAAAGCTTATAAAATGTACTGTAAGTACTTTTTAACATACAAGAGATGAAGTTCATATCGCAAAATAATACATATAATCATGAATGCAATTTACCGAATTTAACTTAAAGGACAAAAGATGAACATGATAATAAATTCGATCTCATTTAATTTACACAAATAAAATATTGGCGTCACATTTCTGAGGAAAGGAACATAGTCGATCACGTGTCAAATAAAATGAAGGCATTAGGAAACACCGCCTTAAGCAAACACTCATCGAAAGTCTGTTGAACTTTGTTATAAATTCGATAGACGTTTATCTCACTCATATAATCAATAAGGCTTATAGCTTTTACTCCGTGTAGTACCTATCTTTTATATTGATTGTCGTTGTTCGTGATTTGACACCGGATTTCCAGATTTAAGGCCGAGCTCAACTACTTGGTATTAGGAAAAAAAACTATTAGCTTTGTGTTTAGTAGTGTTCGTTTTATTTTATGTAAATGAAGCTGACCGTAACGAACAGAATTCTATTTGTATTATTTATTGTCTTTCTGATTATAAAGATTTGTTTTTTTTTTCTTCTTTTTAATGTCCTATATCCCATCAAGTGGTCAACTATCTTACAACCTACGTCAAACTCAATCTCAACTGAAGATTTTCGAGGTAATTATCAAATGTTGCGCAAGCACGAAGTGTAAGTAGTGAAATAATTTATAACAATTTAAATTAATTTAGAATTCAACAACTAGGTGCAATGTCCCGGATACGCCAATTCCGGGTCGACGCGCAAAACGTCAAGCCGGCATCTTATTCACTTATTGATTTAGAGGAACGGAATATGTCGCATCTACTGCACGTTGTCATAACCTAAATCTGGAACCGACGGTGCTATTTCCGTCTTTAACCGGACGACTGACATTTGAAATCTATTAGGTTTATATCTATTTATATTTATTTGGAGCTTCTACTTTTAATAGTACTTATTACCTTAAGCTATGTTAAATACGCAGAACACATAATATGTATGAACATATAGCTAAGAAAGACTACCAAAGGGGAGAAAAATCTCGTCACAATGACGCCAGATTGTTAATTACTATTATTTCATATTACTCTTACTGCGATGGAGTCAAAGCATATTAAAATGAGCGTGCAAGCACGCGATAATGGCAGGTAAGTAGCAATATCTAAACATGACTGGAACAGCGACTGTAGACCATTTACAATGCATTTTGCGTTGCAATTTCATCAATCTTGTGGCATTAAAGTGTCTCCCTGATCCCAACGAGTTTGTTTTGATCGATTACCTCTAGTAATGGAAAAACTACTTTTTTCTATTACAAAAACCGGACAACTTTTCTGTGGATTTAATTTTGCAAAACTTTTATTATTTTCGTTCTACACTAAAGGTGCACCACTGTGAAAAGTGAATATTAAATTAATTTGCCAATAGCAAGTTTTTGAAGAGAAATGTGTCAAAAGAAGCTTTGTGTTAGCTACTTTTGACATAGTTTTCAACTCTTTTGTCGTTGAAATTAAGTATTCGCGAAATAATTTAATGAAATGAATAACGACCCTTTTAATATTTTATAACAACGTAGTGCACGGCGTAGCAGGGTACCATTAGCCTATGGTTGAAATAGGTTTATTAACTTTACTGGTCTCGATAATGAAATTCAATGTTCGCTATTTAAAAGAGCAAATGCATTACAATTAAGATTATCAAGAGTTTATCGTTTTGACCTCCGTGACATTTAACCTGGAGAACACAGATGACAATTTTTACCAAACTTACCACACACGACTGTCACAGAGTATCTTGAAATTAAGATTGACCAGCTTGGTATTGTACTAAATCTATGATCATACATTCCATGACGATTATAATATACTTGTTACGACAAACGTATAAAGAGAATGACATATAATAGTTTGATACCCGTGATATTAAAAGACGTAGAAGATTTTTGCAATTTAAGAAAAAGCGTGAACGTCAAATAGAGCGATATTACATTCCATCTCTAATAGTCGTGATCTGCAGCGTGTAGAATCGACGAGGTATTCGGGGCCGTGCGACAGGTCCCTGATTTTCAACGCATTCTGTACTTAGTCGAAACCTGTCGCTACTATTTTGTCTTGCAATCGATGATTTTTTTCTATTTGAAAGATTACAAGCGACTGAATGTAGCACTGATTGCGCTATAATATTTTACATTTACTAATATTATAAAGAGGAACGATTTCTTTGCATGTTTGTTTGGCTATTAAACCGATTTAAAAAATCTTTCACTGTTGGAAGGCTAAACTATCGCCGGGTAACATAGGTTATATTTATTAGTAGATTTTGTTTATTTCCGTGCAGACAGAGCAACTGCTAGAATATCATAATTCCATCGTCATAAATCTTGTCGCCTCTTATATGACAAATTTACCAAAATAGTTAAAAATTTTGAATGTTTTGAAAAAGCTTTATCTCGACGATTTATCTCCTCATGTGCTTATGCTTTATTTATGAAAAAAAATTCTACGTCTTTCAAAATAACAATTGTTGAAAATAATAATGTTATTTTTGTTCGGATGATAGGGATATTAAGCGATCTTATGACCGTTACGGATCTCGGAGCATAACAATCGACATTACGTTACGCTCGAGTGCCTCATTCTCTATGACAGGTGCTGCCACCTGTCACCTTTCATTACATTATGGGTTTTTATTATAAATTTCATTACATTGAAAACGATTTGATAAAATCATAGTTAAATAATTATAATTATTTCAGTATTTTAAAAAGCGACTAAAAGATATGTTGTACAAGTATACCATTCTTAAAGCTCGACACTTAGTTACCATAAAATCGTCCTTAATAGGTTCTATAAATAAACACTCTTCGCTCATTATCCCACCCTATCTTATGATACTAGAGATAATTCTCAATTCACATTTCATGGTGCCGTTATTTTGTTCAGTAAAAACTGAAGTGATTTTAATTTATAATGTTTGTACATCGTCCCAATAATAGATTTTTTTTTCAGAACTTAAGTATATAAACTTACCTCCATTTCCAGCGTTGGTGATGGTTACCCAAAAGTCGATCGTTTTCTCAGGTCCCAACTCCTCATAGTCCCACTTCTTTTTAACTTTCACTACACCACTTGGTTCAACAGTGACCCACGGATTTTCGTCCCGAATTTTAAATGTTTCGCGATCAGTTTCCTTTTCGAGCGTGAATACCGCACGTCCTTCGACTTCCCCATCCGCCTCGGTAAACTCAATGCGCTTCGTCGGCCTCACCGCGCGGGTGACACGTCGTTTCTGACGACGCAATGCTGGAAGATCTTTTTTATTATGCACCACGAATTCTAGAAAGACTTGAGCTGGTCGACTTTTTCGCGGCGGCGAGCCCGTATCATGGGCAAGAACTTCTAACTCAGCTTCGTGGCCGTCGGGCTCTCCCGCTAGTATCAATTCGCCTGTTTGTGGCACAATAACCGCCAAGTTGCTGGGTGTTTTCAATGAGTAATACACTCGATCTCCGTCAGCATCGTAAGCATGAACTTTACCGATGTTTGAAAACCTTTGCCAATGTGCTGTTTCGTTATCACAGTTTTGATCCAAACTTCCATTCACAGCAAAGTAATAAATATCCTGCTCGAAAATAGGCTCGTGATCATTCTCATTGGTTACATCTATTCTGACAGCGAGGTTCGCTTTGTTACTGCCTCTCAAATCTGTTGCTTGCAGTGTTAAGTCATAAGATTTCGTATCCTCAGCGTCTAAAGGCCTCATTGCTATTATTTCCACATCTCCGTCACTAATAACGGATGCTACTTCAGGTATACCGGTCTTCGTTTTTTCGCGCAAGGCAAATAAGGAATTTTCGTTGCCTTTTATTATTTTGTATGCCACAGGCCCCACATTGAGTGGTGCGGCAGCTTTAATTGGGGGAAGATCCACAGCAGTACCAGCTGGTGCATTTTCTGGAATTTCACCGTGAAGTCCGTTAGTCGCAAAACTAAGCATTTTTCGGCGATCTACTACAAGTAGATGTACCGAATGAGCTGAACTGCTAAACGGAGTCTGTTCTAAAATGGCAAGGTTCAAGGATTGATCGAGTAGAGGCGCCAAATCTGCAGTGGTCATCAGGAGTCCATCATCGAGTAGAGTGAAGTAAGATGCGTATTCAGGATCCAGCAGCGTATAGCGGGAGTAGTTTCCTTCGAAATGGCGTACGGCGTGGCCGGGGCGGACGTCATGCGGCAACACCGTGAGCGCGCTCGTCTGCATCGCCGCGCTGAGCACGCAGAGCAGTGCCCCGCTGGCCAGCACAAAGCGTGCCATGGCTCTCTCTCCAAGCTCGATGCACTTAATCCAACATTTCCACCTAAAACAAAGATTTTTGTCAATTTAATCAGCATATGGTAATCTACCTCAGAGTTCTTTATTTTGGTCGGTCAACGATGAATGTGTTTCGTATTAAATTAATTAATAATTTCTGACCTTGGATTAAAAGTGATCGCGACAGTTCAATAGGTCAATTATGATTTAATAAATTATAAATGACTGCAACATATACTTTTTTCAATAATATACATATGTATGTTATCAACTATTTGCATGGTAAGCGCATGGCACAAATCACGCGTCTGGTGGTAGCTGTCGACTTAGCGTCGGTGGCGAAGGCGACGGCAGCGAACAGCAACGTAGGGCGGCATTCGGCACACGGCATGGGCACACATGCGGAGCTTTATTTAGGCGGCGGCGGGAACGCCGGCGTCTCGCGACCCGCCGTCGCCGCCGATCAATACCCCCGTTGCGCCGCCGCGCGACGTTTCGCAAGCCAATCTCGACTGTATGCGCTTTCTTTCACGACACACCATCAAATATTAACGTACTCGTATCACTTTACTAAAGCTCATGCTTTTTTCAGACGCCAATTCACTACATGACACACAAGTAACATGAAATTTATATCTGCATCTTATATTACTTATATTTGGAATTATCACGATTTGTCGGTTTTAAAAAATTGTAATACGAAAAATGAAATTTAAGGTTTTTAACAAGAAGGAAAATATCAAAAGCACTAAGTTGTGTCACCTATAACTCAAAGTAAGTCTGAAAACATGTAACAGGATGTAAACAAATTTAAAAAAATGATATTTTCACTTGATTCCAATATTCTTGTCCGTTAATATGCCTTTATTTTTCTAAAAAATAATTTAAAGGTTGCAATTATATTGATATATACGTACTTTACGTTAAGGTTGTAAAATATTGATATCGTAGTTTTGATGGATGACGGCAACGAGCGTCAAAGACCGCACACACGGGGCGTTAAAAAGCAACTGAGTTTGACTTGCGCGGCGCGCGCGCGTATCGAGCGCACGCAGGCCGCCGCCACCGCCGCCCTCACCACCCCGCTGCCCCGCCTGTGTCACCCCGTCCCTGCTACAGGAGCATGCATCGGTCCGCGCCCCCTAGCTTAGCTGCACTGCTTCCCCTTTCTTCTCGACTATATTTCGCGACAGGCGATCTCCGCCAATCTCCGACACACGCGATGTAATGTAATGAAACAGAGGACTTATCAATGTCTCCTTTGAGTCATAGTGCTTGAGCACTTACTTATCCTGCTAATTATATTTTATACAATATACAGTAAAAAGTCCTAATAACGTCACTCGGTGTAACATAGAACTTCTTAAAACGACCAAATTACTTAACTGGTTGGTTTTTACCTTGTTTTCTATATATTAATATATTCAGAAAAAACATTGTAATTTGGCTAGTCTTATATTAAGGTACATGGATAACAAAATAAACGTAATTAATATTCTTTATGTTCTTCCCGACTTTATTTTACATATATGCCAAATTACAGCGTGATACGTTTAATCGTTCAGGAGATATGGAGTAAGAAACATCCATCCATCTAAACTTTCGCATTTATAATATGTATTTGTAAGAGATTTAGTAAAATATTTTATTAAATAAAAAAATCACTTATTTATTGCGAAAACCATATTGTTATTATCTAATCTTATATCATTAAAATCACTAATAATAAAATTAAATGTATTAAGTTTGTTTTTAATATATGACAATTAAGTCAATTATGTCCTGTTCCGACAAAAATATGGATGCACTCATATCCCAACGGTTAAGCATGTAGATTACTTAACGCGATTGCGGATTCGATTCGGCCATGCGAGTATTACAAGTTTCGATTGATAACTTAGCACAAAATATTGTATGTTGTGATGGTTACTAAAATTATTTAATATTTTTAATTGCTATTTATCAATGAGCGATGACGAGAATGATGTTAATGGCAATGTTTTTAGAGCGTCATTGACTCAGGGTTTAAACACTTGACTTGTAATCTGCAGGTCCTATTTTCGAATCTCCCCATGTACTAACGTGTTTGTCTATTTACATACATATGTACATTTATTAGACGTCTATACGGTTAAGGAAATCATCGTAATGTAACCTGCATATCTGAGAAGAAATTAAAAAATGTGTGAAGTCAAACAACCCAGACTTGGCCAGCATGGTTGACTATGGCCTAATCACACTTAACTTACTGTAGGATCCGAGCCCCTCAGCGACATATAGGATGCCGTTGATGATGATGAATAAAGAATTTCCCCCTTGCAGTGGGATAGGATCGACACATTTTATCTTGGCGACAATCAAATGACTTATAGATTTATTTGTAGTGTTTGTGTTAATACTAAGCTTATGGGAATTTGATGAGTATTCACTATTTTATTAAAAAGCAGTAGTAGAAATACCTCTTGGTATTTTATAATTTAATTTTTTTTCGAAATAAAAAACGTCATTTTAGAAACAATTTTATATAATGAAACAGTAAGTTAGACTAGTATAAAAATAGCAAAAGCTACTGCACTGATTTTGTGACTTACAAAAATTTTAATAAATATCTTCTATCGTTATACATTTTACAATGTTAATAAGCTATGACAATGATTATATTAAGGCATGTTGCATGTGCGTCAACGATAACAATTAATGTAGTTCGTGCTAAATATTAGGAGTAAACGGCTTTGCTACTGATGCACTGTCATTATTGCCCTTATATCTGATCTCTTTGATTGTCAATTGTTTCCCTTGATGAATTCGTTGCAAATGACTTCTCATATCATAGGACCTTGAAAATGATCTGTGACATACTGGACATTGCGTTTTACCAGCATGAGAGTCTTTATGTAGAGTCAGTGAAGTTGGATGTTTGAAGCCTTTTGGACATAACTGGCACCTAAATTTTGCCAAATCAGAGTCTGAAATATAAAGAAGAATAATTATATTAAGTAAATTATTTTTCACAGTTTTACAATCTAAGTAATCTTTTTATTATACAAACCATTATTTTTGTCTGAAAGGTCTTCAGCAGATGTAGATTGTGTATCAACTTGCATCTCTTCACTTGGTAAAACAGGTCCTCTGGTTCTTGAGTTTGTACTTTCGTCAGGTGTAATTTTTTCTGTCTGCAGTTCAGTCTCTACAATAACATCTTGTGAATTTTTCTGCATGTTCACATCTGGAATGTTTTCATCCCTATTAGTCTGTACTGTGGCAAGATTGATCGGTTCATCGGTTTGAATAGGTACCATATCTTCATTTGTTCTGCTTGACTTTGCACTTAAGTCTAATGATGTATTATCAATTAACATTATAGGAGTTTTAGATGTTTCCTCTTCTGAATTATCAGTTAGACCTTTTACTTCTAGTAACTCAGCTGTTATAAGAAAAGATTCCAATTGTTCCTGAAATATGTTAACTTCACCATGATACATAAAATTGATTATTGCGTTAAGATCCTCAAACTTGACATTCCTAAATATAATCACAGGGTGCTGACACGGATTTTCTTTGAAAATCTGTTTAAAATAATTACTACAAGCCGACAATAACATTTTGTGAGCCCTGATTTTGCCACCATCACAGCATAATGTGACATCCACTAAATCATTCGAAAACCTCAATTCGTTGAATGCTTCCGTAACGTGAGACACATAGTTATTCCACCGTAAAGAAAACTGCGATGCATTATTCATAATTTATCAATAAATTCACTCAATCTTAATAAAAATCATTAAAAATTATGATAACAACAAGAACCTCAAGTCAAACCAATGACCAAATCAAACCAAAGAGTATGTTATCGAACTGACATAACAGAGTTACAGACTACTGACCTGACGGAACAACAGAAACAGATTTCAGAAATCACATTATAATGTTACTTAGTAACTTATTCTTAATTTTCTATACAAAAATTATTCTTCCCGGTAGTTAGTTGAATAAAGTTCACTTCACATACGTACAGAAAGTAATCTGAAAATCAGGATCGTAAGAGATCTAAAAGCCGCAACTTAAATCCTACATTCGTGACACCAAAAATAAAATACCTAGAGAAAATTGTTGGAAAATTCTTATTCAAGCTTATGTACTCTGTATAAAAGGATAGACAATAATGCTCTTCTATTATCCTTACCAAATCTTTACATGACATGACATTGTCATGACGACATTGACAATGACATTGTTCATTTTTGTGTGATGATTTTTGGCGATGATGGTGATGGTATTGGAGAGAGTGAATTGTGATCAAGTTCAGAATAAATAACCACGAACGCACCTAAACATTTTGTTGAAATTTTTATGTTACAAGTTTTTTTAAATACTCTCTAATTTTACTATTTGTTCTTGTATGTAACTTTTTTTAACAAAGCAATATTAAAAAGTAAGAAGTCGACTCAGTAGTATTAAGAGTAAATACAGTTCATCAAAATGGTACAAACCTTTTTGCTACTATTATATTGTCTTATTCGGTGTCTCAATTTACATCAGCTACCAGTCATTTGTCTAGCCTACTGGCGTAACAGACTCCCCCTGTCTGCATTGTCTTTTGCTGTTTAATTTGTATCTTACACTTTACTTTTTCAATTATCTTAAATCTTGATATTGACAAAATCATAAAAAACTATATTTGGAACACATGCATGAAATACTTACAAAATCATTATACATTTCAGCACGGTAGAGTAAAAGTACGAACAACTGAAGAAGAAAAGGCAAGAATAGAAAAAGAAAGACAAGAGAAAGTGAAGGTTTTTAAAAAGTTAATGCTAAAAATACAATGTAAGGTGAGTTATGATTTTATTTTTAACACTTAGCATGCTTCTAAGAATATTTTATAACAAAGTGAACTTCTAGGGTGTACATTGAATGTGTTAAAGTTAGACCAGAATCTAGTGTTACTGTTATGGTATATTAATACAATGTGATATTATGTTCCAGAGGAAAGAGAATGAGCTTGACACAGAGTTACTTGAGCTTACAGGGAAGGTTTTAATGTCTAACCCTGATATAAATACACTATGGAATATAAGGAGAGAAATATTCCTGCACATTAGGTAATATAGTTTACAAGTAGTTGCAAAAAAAATGTTTTTTGGCAGTAAACCTTATTTGTATTGTTTTATAAATTTTCAGAAAAGATTATTCGGAAGTAGAATTAACAAAAATGTATGATGATGAATTAAGCATTACAGAATATTGCTTGAAAAAAAATCCTAAATCATACTGTGCATGGCATCAAAGGATGTGGGTGTTAACAACAAGATCAGATCCAGATTGGAAAAATGAACTTGATTTGTGTAACACATATCTTAAACTTGATGAAAGAAATTGTAAGTTTGATTAAAATAATTTGAATTACATAGTTAAAATATTCAGTGCCACAGATGCAGCCTACAATTTGATGTCAATTCACAAAATCGTAGTGGCATTCAATGTGTTAAGAAGTCTTTTGGTATACATAAGCTATTTTTTTCAGCAGAAAACAATACAATCATTATAAGTTGAAGTACAATATTTCTATGTCATCTTTAAATGTAATTAATACAAAACTACAGTTTTATTTTAAAAGAACATTTTTTTCTAGTTCATACTTGGAATTATCGTCGTTTCGTAGTCAGGCAGTGTAAACCTCCATTGCAAGATGAATTTGATTACACAACAGAAAAATTACTTGACAATTTCTCTAATTATTCCGCATGGCATTACAGAAGCAAAATGCTATTACATCTATATCCAGATGTCGAAGGTAAAAAAAAAATTGCAACTGCTATTTTTTTCTGATTACCTTAATTTATTTTTATTTTTTTTTCTTAATTTTTACAGGTGGACGTCCTATACAAGATATACATCATAAGCATGAATTAAAAATGGTGATAAATGCAGCATTTACAGACCCTGATGACACAAGTGCTTGGTTCTATCAGAGATGGTTATTAGGTATTACTACAATATTTGCTACCATAAAGTATAATATTAGCTTTGAGTTTATTTAGAATGAAAAAATTAGGAAATAATTTACAATACTAAACCAATAGCCAAATGGTTGAGTGTATGGATGGATCAGGTGGTCGATAGTTCAAATCCTGACATTCAACATATGGAGAACTGATCGCCAACCTTCGTTAGTCGGAGAGGCACTTCAAGAAAAAGAAGAAGTTACATATATCCTTAATATTTTTTCTCTTTACTCTTGAGAAGTCTCTTCCAATCAATTTCACAATAGTATATGATTAAAAAAATATTTTAGGAGCTGTAAAAACTAGTATAAACCTAGTTGCGTGTGCTGTTACCGAATCTAAAATAACTGTTGCATTTAGCAAACCCGTGCCACTTGGCTATGTACAATCAAGTACACAAATTTTTATCAACAACAATGTTTTAAATGCTGAATGGATTTCCTGTTGTGGATACCAGTATGATAGTTTATGGATTCTAAAACAAAAAGTGGATTTAATTGGGGATATGGATATAAAGGTAAATTAATTTAATGTCTTATTAGCTATGATTGTAATGCTGCACTCATTGGTTAACTGGTCGCTAAGGGGCTGGTATGTGTTCTTCCAGACTATCCTCTCCATTTGTGCCAATTTTCATCAAGATCCATTGAGTTATTAATCACACTGTTTTTCTTTTCCAGGTGGAATACAAAGATGAGAATAAAGAGAGATTAGTGATTGAATGTATTAAATATAAGGAAAAAATGTATGTTGGTAAGAGTAAAATCAGCTTTGAAAATAAATATTCACAGCCTGTGATTGAAGAATTGAATGACCAACTTAAATCATGTCGGCAACTCCTCGCATTGGAACCAGACAATAAATGTAAGTTAAATTTGTTATATTTACTAACAGTCCTATGTATTTTAATACATTTTATTCGTATATATATATTTTAGAAGGCGACCCATTTTGTACTCAAAGAAATATTAGGAATACCTAATCACCTAAGTAATAACTTATTAAGAGTCTAGTCGGTCTTAGTGTCCTATGAGAAACTTTGGATTCAGTAGCAACCTTGAGGCAGGACAAGGTGGGAGACCGCCCAGGGCGCCTGTTGCGTCCCCGAAGACACTATCTTTGAAAGATTTCCCCGGACACCAACCAAGGGAGTGCCGTAAAAATCTCGCCCAGGGAGCCAGAAATGCTAAAATCGGCCCTGTTTAGATTCAGAAATATAGTCGTCTGTAGGGTTTGAAGATAACACTTAATTATTTTTTTCAGGGACTCTTTTAAGCACTACCGTCTTTTTACATTGTATTGATGCAAAATGCAATCACAAAGAAGCAATCAATAACTTGCAAATGTTAAAAAAGTTGGATCATCAAAGGGCCGGATACTATAGTGATTTGATATCTAAGTGGTGTATAGAAGAACAATTACCAATAGATTATAGCTTAAACTCTTTAGTCTTCAAACCAAAGATGTCTGATAAAATTACCTGCTTACCTTATTTGCAATACTATAGCTTTTGTGAGGAAGTTGATCTATCGAACCAGAATTTATGCTCAAATGTTTTGCCTTCGTTAATTTTGCTTCAACATTGTAAGGTAAAGTTGTTTAATACTTTTTGTATAAGGAGTGTGTTTTTATTATAACAAAAAAATGTATAAAGTAAATTTTAAAAAAACGAGAAATTTTTATATTCTACAATAGTACTTATGTCGTTTGTAAATGTATATTTTTTTTATGACAAAAATATACTTGCACAAGGTTCAACATGAAATTTTTCTTTTCAGATTTTGATTTTAAGAAACAATAAGCTTAATACATTAAAAGGTTTTCCAAATATTAATTTGGAAAAGTTAGACATACAAGGAAATGATGGGATCAATGTTGATGAAGTGGAACAATTTAAACGGGATCATAAGTTTGTTACAATATTTTAATAACTTCATCTTCGCGACTATGAAAAACACTAAAATTGTTACAAAACAAGGAAAACCCGTAAAATTATTTTTAAAATTGATAATTTAATATACTAAAAGAAAAACACAGCTACAAATTAATGTAGGTACACTATTTTTTTAATGAGTTTTTTTGATAGCAAAAAAATTCAATGGTTAGGTGTGTGTCTGGTATTTGCCTTTTCTTCTTAATGAACTCCATTCAAATGATATCTCCAAATGGAAGGTAAACTATTTTCTGCAAGGTATTAATGTTTTATATTTATATATGCATAATAGCTGATTAACTAGGTTTTTATATACTTTTTATTCTAAGCACTAATGCAATAAAATATATGGAAACAATAAAAGTTTTTTTGTCCGTGAGATGAGATCAAACGCGCATATTAATCTGACGATAAATGACTGCAGGAAATCTTAGCAATCCCACTAATTTATACGAAATATTGTATATTTCCTTTTTTAGGAGCGTTGCTACGGCTAAGAGAGAAACTTAAAAACTTTGAGGAAAAAAATTTTATGGCAAACAAAATTAAAATTAAACCCAATAAAAGCTGCAATAAATTTTATTTGTCATAATCTAATTTAAAAATTAAAACTAAAATAACAATATTGTTTCACATAAAAAGATAAATACTGAAACGATAAAATCACCAACGTTTGTTGGTGTGTATAACAACAAAAAGTTGTAACGATATAATACGAAATATCCAAATAGTCAAAAAAATCGTTTTCAAAAATTTTAACAATTTGAAGCTTAAATAAATGTTTTTGTTTAATTAATCGTTGGTTCTTGGAAACCAAAATCTCCGTGTAAGACATATTGTTTTTTTTTAAACACAGATAGTAAGTGAGACGAAGGTATGTTATTCAAGGATTTTGGTTCCAGAAAACAACAATAGGGTTACAATTCATAAAATCCACAGAAAAAAAGTCGATAATTAAATTTTTACCATGGAATGCTAACAAAGGTACTTAAAATAATACTAAAATTTAAAATATATAGGTGTCCTAACAAAGTATATTTGACGATTAATTTTCCTTTTCAAATCTACAAAACTATATCTAACGTTATCTGTATTAAAACAAAAAAAAGTCGTTGACAGTAAAGTTTACGTGCGCGCTAAAAATTTAATGTTTATACTTTCTAAACATTTAAAAAAATCTTTTAACTCTAAAATTTTCTTATCTTAAATTATTTGATGTAATTGTACCCCTTAATTTAATGGTATATTTGTACAAAGTTATAATACACAGATGTCCCATAATTATCAAAGGGTCGGGAAATAAAAATAATCAAGAGCGCATGAAGCGTTTTAAAAAAATCATTTGTTGCTTTACTGTACATTTAAGTACCTTAAAAGCGACAGTCATTTGGAAGTTATTTTGTTAAGAGGCGGAGTTGTATTTTTGTGCAAAGTTTGGTAATGCAAGGAACAAGACGTGTGTAACTTTTTTTATGTTTGTAAGTTATAAATTGACAGCCTAAACCAATTATATCACATTATATCAGCGCGAAACATAAGTTATGGACGTAGTTAATAACATTCTAAATTAGTCAAAAACGAGTTTTTACATCGCTAAAAGAAAATGTTACATTTAACATCAGTGTTTTTTTTAAATTATCGTTAGGTTAACCATTGTTTTTTATCCATTTCTGAGTCTGAAAACGTACTTATATATCATTGTGAAAAGTAAAATCATTGAAATAAAAAAAAACTCTCTGTGTACAATTTAGAAATGAAGAAAAAAGTAACTGTTCGTGAAACAAAGGTTAATAAATTAATAAATTTCATGATGTTATATCAAACAACTTATTGATATGTATCCTTACCCTATTACCCTTAGTCATCATTATTTTGTTGCTTGAGTTACATTATGGTAGTACACAAACTATCTTCATATCTATATTCGTCCCTTATTTTCTGTAAAGCAAACACCTTTCCTATGTATGTGTTGCCAGCATTAAACTATAAGTATTACTTGGATTTACCTCAGTGTCAAGTTACAAGTAATACTGAAATAAAGTCAATTCATAATATATTTTTAAATACCACTACTCTATTTCAAGAGTCGTCATGACATAATATTTAATTCATTGAGTACCTAAGTCACTTAAGACTACTATTAGCAACAGACACTACTGTTTTGTACAGATCATCACCATCCCAAAATAATCTACCACACAAGTTACAAATAATTGCTGCTTGAGGCGATTGAGAGAGTTTATGAACATCTTGTATTTGAATGGGAACTCCCGTACTTGTAACACATAAATTATGTTTAGGTGTACAAACAATGTCATCGTCTTCAGAATCACTGAAAAACTTGTCACATTTTTCATAATAGTCATCATCAGTAGGAACAGTATAATTCACATTATTTGATGAACTGCTGACATTCTGATACTGACTACATAATTCACTTACTTTCTCAGACGTCAACTTTTCTACTTCTGACCCGTTACAATTTATGCAACGTTTTGTAAAATCACTTTCATTTATCTTTATGTTAAAGTAATTCTTTATTTTTTGAAGCTTCTCTTTAGTGACATAACCATTACCAACATCTAAAATTGAACTTTGTGGGAAAGTTTTCATTGGAGTGAACTTAAGTTTAGCCAATAAAATATAGCGATTTTCAAACATAGCTTGATTAATCACATCGTGCCATAACAATGTTTCTGGTATAAGTAGTGTATCAATTCCAAAATATCTTAAATATGGCATATAATTAATTAATTTGCCTTCTACATAAAATTTTACATCGTCAACTGTATTTGTTTGTACAGTAGAGCTAGTTGGAGTTTTTTCTGAACATTTTGTCTGTTTAACACATTTTGTCTTCTTATCTATCATTGTGTCATTACATATTTCTTCAAAATTAATACCTTGTTCAAGACATTTCTCTTGTAGAAAGTTAAACAGTTCAACAAGAACATGCGCATCAATAGCAGCATATTGAATTTGTGTTTTACGTAGAGGTCTAATTTCCCAGTTAGAACGCTGTTCCGATTTACGTAGAGGATAACCAAAACATATTTCTACTAAAGAGCTCAAACTATTACCAATATTACCACTACTACTTTGCAAGCTTAAACCGGAACTAATGAGATTTTTCCACAATGTTGATAAATCAAGTAAACCTTCACCTTTTACTTTAATATTACTTAAACCTACAACAGAACCTTTAATTTGTTTCAGATCTTGTTCTAAACCAAAACCTAATTTTATAATTTCTGCATTATCAAGCAGAGATTTATTGAAATCATACCAGAAACTCGAATACTGTTGCTTATTTAGAGCTAATGTGTCTATTAAGTAAACATAGTTCTCTACAGCAATTTGTATCAATGCTATATGTGATTGTGCAGCTCCAAAGGATGGCTTCCATTCACTGTCAATGCTGACCAAATTACAGTGAGCTAAATATGTATTTGTCAGTTCATATAACATTTCAGGTGTATTTATAATTATGATTCTATCTGCTGGCAAGGATATTTCATAAAAATTTTGATTTAGGTTATCATCACCATCATCATCCCAATTCTCATTCTCACAGGAGACAGTATCCAAAGACATCTTTTTTAGTGAGTGTGGCAGCTCAGTTTCTGGTAAGTTGAAGTATTGAGACCACTTTGCAGCCTCCTTTTTATCATGATTTACTATCAAATAAACAAATTCTAGTGCTAACTCCGAATTTTCTTTCAGTGTATCTTTTATCAAATCATCCCATACAGTCAAGCTAACATTGTGATCTACATATTTTTGATGTATTAGATATCTTAATCCACCAAGAGTACGATTTTTGCATAGATTTTTACATGTTTCAATTGGGATATTAAACTTGCTGCATAAACGTCCCACAAACTTACCAAGAGGTTTATGATGTAATTTTTCATAATTAATACAAGTAATATTATACTCATAAATGTACTTTTGTACAAGGTCACGAATACTGACATTTTTATCCAAAATTTTATCTAAAAATAGTACTAATTGCAGCACTTGATTTGGACACTCTGATAGATATTCAATAATCATGTTATATTTGTCCTGGATTATGAGCGGAAACAGTAAATCTTCAACTGGTATGTCTTCATGTAACTCCATTGCTAAAACCACTTGAGAAGCTTGTTTACAATTGTCATTTTTTAACATATTTTTAACAAGTGGTAAAATAGTCTCCTTTATTGTCACAATTTTGTATGTCTTTACAATTAAGTTAAGATACTGTTGATTTCTTTGTTCGGTAGCAATTCGGAATGCTGGAAATTTTAAGCAATCATCAGGGGATGTATTACTTTTACAAGACCATTTATGTAAAGTTTCTATTATAAAGAATGGGAGGGTTTTTGGTTTACAATCTTTAGAATCTTTACATTTCGATACAAAAACAAGTGCTACTCTATACCGATCAGGGTTTGTCTCAAAAAATACTTGTAGGTGATGTTCAAGACTGGGAGATCTTTTCCATGTTAGCCAAGTAGTCGTCAGCTGATTAAACCAAGTTTGTACATTTTCGTCGAGTTGTGTGTTTAGTCCAATACTTTTTAGTGTTTCTTCTAGTGTAGGTACAACCTTCATAGATCGATTAGTGGCATGAGAAATAGTATTCATTTTTAGTTTTACTCAGATCAATTTTTTAATTTACCAAGACACCATAATTTTGTACTTTAAGAAGTAAGTTTTTCACCATTTCAGTTTTAATATTTTAAATTAATAGTTCATATCACAAACATTGATTAAACACGATGAAATTGATGAAAAATGTAAACAATAATAACAATGATAGACGATCTATAGGTTTTACTAGATCTGGATTTGCGTGTTTCAGCAAAGAGTATGTAGGTTATGTCAGTGTCATTGTCAACGCGATATGCGAAAATCCCTAGCAAAGTGAAACCATGAATTGCTTTCTAGCTTTTATTAATTGGTAACTTCAATTTTTTTTTAATTACTCTCTATCCATTATTTTCTGTCTGATAAGTTTTTTTGCTTGGATTACATTAAATAATATTAAACAGTGTTATAGAAAATTAAATGCCCAATGCCCATGCCCAAAAATGTCTTTGCCTTTTATGACTGATGAAATTGAATGACAATGTAAATTTTTGACATTCATTTCAATTCGTTTGGTGTTTTCAGAGAAATTCATAATTTGTCTAATTCGTCTATTTGTGTTGCGTTTTTAATTTTAACAGTTTTTTTAAAACATAAAATTGAAGATCCCTTACTTAAATTGACAAAGTTTTGCATTTGCAATATTATAACTAACAATGGAACTGTCTGCAGAGGGCAAAACCCCGGAGTATATGGCTCTTGCGGGCATAAAATTTAAACTTTCTTTGCCACAATTTAAAGATAATCCCCAGTTAAAAGAACAGTTGTTTGAAGGCATTAAAGCGGGTAATATGGCTCCATATTACAAAGAAGTATGTACAGATTTGGGATGGAAATTGGACCAAAATTTGTATGATGAGATGGCAAAAGAGAATCTTAGTAGGCTGTCAAAATTCCAAGAAGATGATTCGGAAACTCCAGTATGGCAAGATCGGTAATAACATAGAATGATCAATGTTATGCTATTTCCTTTTATGAAATTGAGCAATTTGAGTTAAACTTCTTTGTTACAGATTGGACTACTTGTGTTCTATCGGAGATAAAGAAGCCGCGACAGCACTGGCGACAACTAAGTATGAAGACTCCACTTTGACTACTAACAGAAGATTAGATGCCATTTTCGCTTTATTCAGGATTGCTTACTTCCATGGTTGTAATGTTAAAGATATGGGAAAAGCTATAAACAAGGTATAAACATATAAACTATTTAACTAGCAAATAGATAAGGAACAGTTGGAACTAGGCATAAGTTGTTCATCACAAAATTATGGGATGTTAGCTTTTTAGTTGAAGAGACTTCATAAAAACAACAAAATAAACAAGTCTTGATGAAAATTAAACTGTCTCTGTGTATGTTTGATATTTATATTTTTTAATTTCTAGGCACATGAATTAGTAGACAAAGGTGGAGATTGGCGATCAAGGAACAAGCTGAAGGCATATGAAGCAATTTACTGCCTTGCAGTGAGAGACTACAGTCGTGCAGCTGAATTGTTTATTGACTGTGTGTCTACATTCGAATCATACGAGTTGGTTGATTTTGGTAAGAAAACTTTGGTTACTTGAAAACAGGTTGAGTAACACTAACAATATTTATGCATCACAATGGTACATTTATTGGAAAATAATTTACTGTTTATAATATCTATATCAATAATTTTTTTTTATTTTCAGGTACAATTATTCAGTACTGTGTCCTTGCCTGTGCCTTGGCATTGGAGAGACATGCTCTTCAGGCAGCACTCCGTAGACAAGGAGCTGCAGTGCAGGCTTTGAGGTCCAGGTTCCCTGAGCTTCGGGAACTTGTGGAATCTCTACATGAGTGTCGTTACGCTGACTTTTTGAAAAGTCTTGCCTGGGTAAGTCACAAATTTATATATACCATCGAACATGGATAAGTGTGATATCTTTCCATGTTGATTGCCATATTTCTATAAGTACCACATTATTTATAGTTTATTTAAACATTTAAAGCTATTTTTTAATCCTAACCCATATGAAAATATAGTCAAAGCCTGTTATCACAACAGTAAAGACTTTATAACTAACCATGTCTAGTTATATGCACTCATTATCAGCTCACTAAACGTCTCCCCGGAGGGGCTCGGAGCCAACCCTAAGTTAAGGGTGATTAGGCCATAGTCATATATGCACTGATATCTACAAATGGATTGGCGTTGATGGTTTGTAACAGTGGTGTTGTTTTAACTAATAATATAGATAGAATGAAAATTTTAACAGTGGTAGAGCCCGCTTTAACATCTTCGCACGAATTGGCCCGGCTCACCCGGTGAAATACCACGACCACACAGAAGACAGGCGTGAAGTGGAAGCAATTCCTCGTTTCGTCTGATGAGTGTGCATCCCGGAGGCTTAGTTTAGTCCTCTTTCCCTTCCCACCAAGGTTTGTTCGTCATAAATGTTATTCTAACTGATATATTATTGTTTATTTCGTGTGTTCCAGGTGGAGACACAGATCTGTGTGGACCCGGTGTTCCGGCCCCACTACCAACATTACGTGCGTGAGGCTCGCATCAAGGCTTACGTGCAGCTGCTGCGCGCTTACCGCTCACTCAGCCTGGACAACATCGCTGATACATTCGGTGTCACCAGAGAGTTTGTGGAAGAGGAAATTTCTACGTAAGTGATAGTTAAAATGAATACTTAACTAATTAATTAGTTAAAAATTTATGCTTTTTTTGCATTATACTAGTACAGTAGGATAGTAGCACTTAAAATTAGCAATAGCATACAAAGTTAGTGTTAACTGGCGCCAGTGAGGTTTTATGAACATGCCACTACTTTCCTACTGTACTGGTATAATGTAAACACGGTATTATAGAGAATTAACATAAAACAGGCTTTCTAGTGGAGGAAATTGGATGCAGAGTTGTGCCATTCCTGTATTACAATATTTTCTTCTTCTCTCGATACTAAAGGTGGGCAGGACTACTTTAAAAAATTACTTACTAGATTTCACTTACTTTTTTTACATTGTCCTGAGACTACTACTTAGTACTTAGTAATGAAACCTTTTTTCTATTAAATGTGGAATTACATACAAGAGTTGATTAATGGTCACTTTAATATCCTAACTGTAGATAATCTAGATCTTATCTAGACTTGGCTTATTAAGGACAGAATACGGCAATAAGTGGCTTATTAATTGGAAAAGTGTCTGGTTTATTAACGTCTGAGTGGGTTTTAGAGACCAAAATCTCTGTATGTATCTTTAACAAAACAAATATATTAATACCTCTTAAATGGAGATTTTGGTCTCGGAAACTCACGGTAAAGTAGTAATTAGTGGTTTTAATCGGTTGCAACATGATTCAACCGTATGGTTTGTATGTATTAGGTTCACGGCAGCGGGTCGTCTGCAGTGTCGTATTGACGCGGTTGCGGGGTGTGTGGTGACGGGTGCGGGGCGCGGCGCTGACGCCGACCGCTCACACCTCTACCAGGCAACCATCCGAGAGGGCGATCTGCTGCTCAATAGAGTCAAGAAACTAGCAAGCGTTATCAACTTTTAAACGAAGAGCGAATTGTTCTCATTTAGCATCTTTGTGTCGATATTTGATTCGCTAAATATTGTAATTTTTATGAATTAAATGATACTGAAATTAAACTGTTTTATAATTTTCACCCCTTTTGTTTTGCAATCAACCCTTCAATATTCCAGAATGTTCTAATGTTCTTAACTCTGTTTCATTTGAAAAGTGTAGTTATAGCGTTATACGCTATAACGTTTTATTAACATTATTATGTGCGAAAAATGTCAAAATAAAAGGGAAGGTAAGGCAAATGGATAACAAAAAAGAAAAGAATTATTAGTATAATTGTTTTTTTTTAAATAATTTGAATACTTTTTGGACATTTACATAAACATTTAATAATTTACAATGATTATTTATAGTGACATGACATGACACATCATACTGATGGCTAAGGCTACTCTAGTCTATTTGCAACTTGTAAACCAATAACTCGTAGGTGCTATGACAATTTAATCTAGACAACTAAATTGTTGCGTGCGGCCTAACGCCAACAAGCGCTTCTTTAATACTAAGAGTGTATGCATGATTTATGTTATATAATAAATAATTTATTTAGGACATTTATACACAGATGCCTAGGCTTCAAATATAAAACATTCATTTTTCATTCACTCCGAATGAACGAAAACCATTATAAAACTTATTAAAATATTGACCATTATTTTGTAAGCATCGATAAAATGCACATTTGGAAAATAATGCATTTGGGAACATCTCGATCATTCAGTCTGTGGTGATGATTTTGGAAAATGATTACTTACAGTAACAAATAAACATTTAAAGTCTGTTAAAACCAGTCGCTCACATATTTTACAAAGATATGTTGAAGTATTCTAAAGCATACATAATAGCTATGACTCTAAATACTTATAACTATGTAGACCTCAAATGCAAATACTTTTTTAAAATTTACATGATATGAATATGTCATTAACCTCTGTTACAATAGTTAAAAGTAGTTGAATACCTAGTGTGACATTACATTACTTTGATTTCTTTTAATACATGGATTTAATAATTTCCTTTACAATAGTTTTATAACCAAATAATACATTGCTTAAAGAAATTTTGCAATCTCTGAATTGGACTACAGTTTACATAATATTTAAGTCGAATTATTTTCGTCTATGAGATAAAGAGACAAGTTGGAATGTGGTATAAGATGGAAATCATGCATATCGCACTCCAGTTGCAATGTATAAATATAAAATTAATTATCTTTTATTCTGCATTTTAACTATTCGTTTCTTCACTACTATCATACATTTTATATACATTTAAAGTTAGATAGATTTATGAAATTAATTTTTGGGATAATTTATAATTACTTTTGATGTTGCATAGCACATGCGACCGGCGACAAGGCGCGGCCGCTGCATGTGCGCTATCACAGAGTAATGACATAAACGTGGGACTCAGCGAGCCCCCGATTGCCCCAGGCCCGTACTCGTGCGTATAACTTACTTAATATTAATACTAGGCGTTATAACACGTGGAATAACAACTCGTTACATGGCGCTATGATCGGCACATCTTACGCTAACAACCGACACGCATCTTGTGTCGTTACTTTATCAGTCCTCGGCTCAACATACTGCTACATCTTTGTACATAAGGATTGACACGTCGTTCGCCGGGCGAACCATCCGCACTCGATACCGACGAAGTCCCACCGCTAGTCTGCCGTGGATTCGCTCCCGATGTCATTAACGCTGGGTTGCAATGGAATGTGTATAATATTTCGAATATTGCGCATTTATACGGTGAGCCCTTCAGTACGCGCGGGTGGCGGCAAGGAGGCGAGTGGGTGAGGGTGCGGGTGATGCGGTGCGGGCGGCGAGGGTTGCGCGGAGGGCGGCTGCAGCGGCGCATGCGCACCCGGCGAGCGGTAGTGGTCACCGTCGTCGCGCATCTGTCGACTGCGCTCAGCGAGCTCGCGGCCGCGCTCCGCCAACTCGCGCATCGCCGCCTGCCGCTCGTCGCCGCCCTCCAGCGAGGGTGGCCTCTCTAGAGGGGATGCGGCGCCCGGCCGCCCACCGCCGAACGCGCCGAACCCGAGCAACCCGGGGAACTTGCCGGCGACGCCGTTCTGCCCGGCACTTTGCTGAATCACTGATATCTCGTTCAGCTGTGAAAAATTACGTCATTAAAAATTGATTTTCTCAAAGAAAGACTCACTTAAGTTTCATATTCATTCCATTCAATGGAACGAGGTAAAAAGTTAAATGTACCTTCTGCTGCATGCCATTGAGGAAGGGCGCGTGAAGGTAAGGGTAGAATAGGTCCGGGCGACGCAGCAGGTCGTGCGGCTCGGCCAGCGGGCGCGGTGGCAGCTCCAGCGACATTCGCCGTCCGCGCCGCGACGCACCGCCGCTCCACATGTGTGTGCCCATGTGCACCTGCACCACACAAACACGTATACATATACTCGCTGTTCATATTCCAATCAGCTTCAACGTTATTTAATGTAATTACATACATTAGCGGAATCGTGGAAAAAAATAACAAAGATTAAAAAAAATCCTGAATACTTTTTTATTCAATCGAAGTGTACCTTAAGATTTCCTTTGGTAGTGAAGGCCTTCTGGCAGACAGCACAGCGGAAGGGTTTATCTCCCGTGTGAGTGCGCATGTGTATCTGCAGCGCTGACGACGACGAGAAGTTCTTGCGGCACACGCCGCACAGGTGCTTCGACGAAGCGGATGACGGAGGGTGTGTTGGCGTGCTCGACACTGTCAATGTACATATTGCTGGTCATTTTCACTGTATCACACGTATACAAAATATATTCCCATTCTGATCGGAAGACAGAAGTACCAAAACTTATTTCTGTCCTCCAAATGTTTTGATTTTTCATAAAGGAGTTACGACTTTAGAAACTCAGGGCAATTATACTTGACTAAGTCAAAGCAATAGTTCCAAATGTAGGACTGAGTGTATGCGCCGAACTTTACTTGGTTAAACTGTTTACTTAATTCCCGGCCACATCAACACTATTGACAGCTGTTAATAACCAGAGTACATAGCGATAAGTAGTCTTTAACTTAACTTACATATATAACATTCTTTGACTAATAAAATGTGTTGACAGAAGATACTTATGATCCCGTGTTTTTTAAAGTGTTTTTCTCTTAGTAAGTATTGCAGCTGCCAATTCCGTCAACAAACATAACAACAAGACAATTTATAGTTTTTAATTTAAACTTTTTTATTCACATGACACCCTCTTTAATTACTGAAGTATAATTAAATGAAACGTGGCAATCGAGCGGTCCTGAGTATGGCGGCTATAGCATGACAGATTAACTAGATTAAGGTTTGCGTTGATACTTATTCCATGTTTGTAAGCGCATGAAGCCACAAACAATTCATTTAATTAGACACTTGCATTTTCATATGTCAGTTAAACAGGTCCTTAAATTCAATAAAATGCCTTAGTAGTTTTAAGTTTGGTCTTACCCGTAGGCCGTTTGGGCAGCGGAGGCATGTCGATGGGCGGGGCGTGCGTCATGGGCGGCGGCGGGTGCGCGGGCGGGGATCTCTTGAGGTCCATCTTGTCGGGCGACGAGCGTCTATCCGGACTGGGGTCCCGAGTGTCTTCGTTAGGTCCCCCAGGCCCGTTGCTGCCTTTGTCGAAGCCGGGTGGCATGTCGCGAATTTTGTGCGTCAGCATGTGTTGCTTCATGTTACCCTGCAGAAGATTAAGAATTAAATGAATACAAAGTTTTTAATTTTATAATTGTGTATAATATCTGTATGTAATGTAACTGCTGTACTATGCTTCTCATACCTAGTAGTATATTTGCTTTAAATGATTAATAATATTCATATACCAGTCACAACATAGTAGTAAAGGAATAACAGTACAGTTTGTTTTATTTAAGAAATAATGTAGTTTGGTTTTATTCTAATTGTATATCATATATCTAACGTGTACTATGCACTTTGTAGTTTCTAAGCCCTAAATGGATTAAACAGTTACGAGTATGGGCGGCGGAACAATAGAGATACGAATGAGTGTATTGATTCTAGAATTATGTTTACAAATCGTCTATAGATTAGATGTGTACTGTATTGAGCACCGCCCACGTCCGATCTGTTCGGTGTAAGTGTGTGAGTTCACGCGCAGGCGTCACTCTCGCATACCGGGTAGACGAAGGCGTTCCAGAGGTCCAAAGCAGTGGCGTGCGGTGGGCGGGGTGGGCGCGCGCGCCGTCCGCACTGGCAACCGCCGCCACTGCTCTGGAACCACAAAAACGCGAAAGCTTAACACACGCGCCACGCACCACGCGCACAACATACATAGCATGCGGTGTTTGTGTTCGGCGGTATATCAACTGTTAACAATATGTCACATAAAAATAGTTCCAATTATTGATTTATTAACTGGACAACAGTAATTCGATTATAAATTTAATTATACGTATTGTTAATATAAAATATATATATATTTTATTATAAAAATAAATCGATGTAAGATTGTTCAATTCTAGAATACCACACAATTATAAAAATCAAGTATTATATACACGAATCATTAATAATTTTTGAAGGGAGAATTCGAAATTTAGTTTTTACAAAACCTATTACATAACTACCATGAAAGTTCTCAAACGGTTAAATTGATGGTACATAATTAGCTGACTAAATTTGTGAGTTATAGATAAGACTGGTGATTTATTAATATTACAGCCGAGGTCATAACTAAAGCTTTACTGGGACACTGGAAGTGCGATATCTGTTAAGTAGGCGATTCGTATGCGTTGTCGATGTTTTTATTTTTATTACCATACATAGTTTACGCAATATTAAAAACATATATTTGTCAATATTATGATATATGAGTACAAGCTAAAAAAAATGTTCAAATTGAAAAACAATAAGTTTTTTGACTTAGCAAATTAATAGACACATAATAGATGCAAGTTGTTTTTAGAAGCAATTTTGAATGATGACCTTTAACTGTGTGTAGAATAACTAGATAGATGCAAGACAGCTCTGAAGATCAGCTGAAGGAAGCCATAGAGTACAGACATTTCATAAACAATCGAAATAGCATAGACTGATTATCTTTTTGGAAAGTAGACATGATACGTTTATAGTTTCCAGTTAATTTGCATTATAGTATAGCGTTATTAATTTAGATAATTTCTCAATAAGTTGTAGCTAAATTAAGGTTTTAATATTTTTTAAAGGACAATACTTTAAAAGGCTATGTAATTATTACCGTTTAACATTCTATAAAATTAATTTTGCGAAAAAACAATCGAGGTGCGAAACGAATTAAATTTTATGTAATTCAAAATGTATTATATAAATTTTACGTTCGTTTAAATTTTTAAATAAGGCCAGTACGATCTCAGTTCTTTGGTTCAAATTGCAACTTATCGAAAATGATTATTGCCTTGTGTGTTGCCATTTGTAAAGTTTTTGCTTTTTTTATTTTTATCACAACCTTATTATAAGTTAATAATGTGTCATGAATTTTAATTCATTGGATATATAATTGAGAAAAATTAAATTAAATTGCCTTTTTTGTCGTTAATTTACAAATAGCGTTTTATTTTTACGCACAAAGTTCTATAAATAGCACTTAAAAGCTTTATTTGTTGATAACAATTTGATAAATTAAAAACAATTTAATGACATAAACACATACAGGTATAAATTTATAAGAAAAGTATTGCAAAAACTTATTCGGAAATGGCGAGTGTCCTTTGCCCTAACATATACATGACAACAATACTGTCCATCCGATTAATTACTATATAAATTGAAGAACAATAAGTATTAGTTGTCTGCATCTTTCACTCCTTAAATACAGGTTAAGGAGCCATGGCGCTATCGATGTTGTGTGAGTATACAATAAAGAATTTATTATTTTTTAATATTATAAAAATATAGTTTTCGCTTAACTGGCAAGTATATTGAAACATTTCACTCTATACTTAAAAAAAATCGGCTTACAATAATTTAAATTTAACAATCTTACGAATATTATTCCAATGTTTAGATGGATGGATGTTTGTTATAGGAAGATTGAAAGAACACATTGGCTAATAATTAAGTTTTTTTAAAACCGCGCGGACGGAGTCACGGACAATAGCTAGTATTTTATAAAAAGCTGATTCATACTAAATAGTATGAAAGCAACTAGTCAGCGTATCTTTACGTGTGAACATATTTAAAGGTAGGCATCTGAAACAGGTTTCGATGGGACTTATTTCTCGCTAAGCTTCGATGCGCTTGTTCTTTGGCCGTTTTAAATGTTTGCATTTTAATGCGATTCATTCGAAATGCTTTATATCGAGTTATAATGAATATAGTTTAACTAAATTATGGAAAAATAATCAAGTTGTTTCTTTAGATAAAACTTTAAGTAGCAGTGAAAGTAAAATTGATGTATTTCCATTGCTAATAATAGATAACCTCTCTATGGTCACGTTATTGAAATATTAATGAGGTGGTCACAAAAATAACTAAACATATAAATTAAATTAATATAAAATGATTTAATATACACCGGTGTAGGTCGTCGCGTCCAATTGTTGTCAATTTAAAAATATAGCGAAGGAATTTTTAATTTTAAACTTACTAATATAATACCTAAATGCGAATGTTTACATAGAATGTATGTTATCACGTACTTCCAGAACTGAACGGATCAGGACGAAATTTTTAACAACAATAGATTACAGCCTAGCGTTTAGGTTAAATAAGTTTATTAATTTAACCCTAAACAGACGGAGTCGCGGGCGATAGCTAGTATTTTATAAATGTTAGTGAGAAAAATTTTCAACATTTAGCGAGCCGCTAATGAGCACGAGTATGTGACATACAAAAGACAATTGAAAGCTACATATCTTTGCTTAACATTTATCTGCTGGTTTATAAAGACGTATGAACACCTTTCTGTGTATACGCAATAAATTAGACTTGTATTATTCGTATACTAGCAGTCGCCGGCGACTCCGTTCGCGCGGAATTAAAAAAAACATAATTAGTAGCCTATGTATTCTTCCAGACTGCGTGCTATATGTATACCAAATATCATCGAGATCCGTTCAGCCGTTCTGGTGATACTTTCAAACAAACATCCATCCATTCATCCATCCATCCATCCAAACATTCGCATTTACAATATTAGTATAATAAGTTGTCTATTGAGTGAAACTAAATTCAGAAGTCAATAAACTATTGGAATTGCTCACATTTTGTCGTTTGAACTTTAGTGGCCGGCGTTGTTGTACTCGTGTTGTACGTATATTGTATATTTAAATGCGGCTGTAACTGTGTTGACTGTGCTACAAGGTCTTACACACTATTCTTACATAAATATACTGTTTTTGTACACTTAAATTATACAATAAAACTTCTATCCATCCTGTTGTTTTGTACAATTATGTTAAAGAGTAAAACCTTGATCCAGTGGTAGATTTAGGTATACCTATTATAAAACTTCGTAAAGTAACTCTTCGTATAATTATCTTACTAATATAATCATCATCATCATCATCATCATCAGCTCACTATACGTCCCCACCGAGGGGCACGGAGCCTACCCTAAGTTGAGGGTGATTAGGCCATAGTCAACCACGCTGGCCAAGTGCGGGTTGGTTGACTTCACACATATCTTTGAATTTCTTCTCAGATATGTGCAGGTTGCATCACGATGTTTTCCTTCACCGTAAGAACGTCGGATAAATGTACATATGTAAATCGGAAATCGAAAAAACACATTGGTACATGGCGGGATTCGAACCCAGGACCTGCAAATTGCAAGTCAAGGGCTTGACCACTGAGCCACCGACGCTCCACTAATATAATATATGCGAATATTTAGATGGATGAATGATTGTTTGGAAGATATCTCCGGAACGGCTCAGTTGATTTTGATGAAATTTAGCACACATGTAGATCATAGTCTGGAATAAGACATAGGATACTTTTAGACTTTATTAGTTAGAATTCTATGGTGCGGTGACGTGCTTTCGTTACAAAGTCCAGTGTCAGAATGAATAGTGAGGGGACATAAACGTCGACATTTTAGTAAGGATAGTGTTGTGTCAATACACTGGCACATTTTAGGATTTTCTTTCTAACACTACTTGTTAATTTTTTTTTAAATCCGCGCGTACGGAGGTACAGCTATTTATACATAAGTCATAAGTTTTAAGATACTCCGAATAAATCAACAGGGCAAATAAGAGTTCCAGAGTCGTCTTTGATGAGGCGAGTGGTTGCTGCGACTCTATGTATCTTCAAATGAATATATATATTTTTAATAAATTAATCTACTATATACTTCCAATAATTTATTAGTACTATAATTTCTAATTCAGTTTGTTACAATTTTTTGAAACGTTTTTTTGTTTTAAACGCGATATCTTCCAGTTAATCAATTTATGAAGAGAATTGCCCCTTCGAATGTGTACTCGCTAAATACTAATAGATATAACATATAGAATCAGAATATATCTAGGTTGTAGTACCTTTCTAAAATGATGTACTATAATAGTATGAAGCAATGTTACGTACGTTCCGAGTAGATATAAAATGTTTATTGACCTCTCTCCTTTGTAAGATGAAGGGTGTAATTAAGTAGATAAGGATAAGCACGACATGAACACCTACCAAAGTTATAAATATGTGCAAAGTTAAGCTTAAGAGAGTATTCGCACGGGCGATTTTAACGCATTAAAACTCGGCGTTGGGGGTTCTCGAACGTTAAAATTTAAAATCACTCTTGTTTCTTTCATCCAGTGCTTAATATGCAACAATGAGATACAAAAACATCGCGTTTTAAAAAGCGCTGCATGAGTACATAGAAACGCATTTGTACTTTTTGAACGGTTTTTTGACGCGCGTTAAAATAGCGACCGTGCGAATGTGAGCTTAGACTTAGGTTGTAGCACATCCTATGGTTAATAAGTTACGTTACTAACATTATAATATTGTTACGTTATATCTATATGTATGTATTTCTTGTCCATTACCTTGTAACGACTTAATCATATCTTTTAAATCCATTAAAAATTTTATAATAACATTAAAAGTTATGTAAAATTTTAACGACAATTTATGTATTTTGATATTATTTGTTTTAAAACTTTAATCTCAGAAGCTAATTTAATGTAATGCATTTGCTTAATATTTTAAGAATTATTGTGTCATTATGAAATTAAACTTTATGATATTTTTGTATAATTCTTCGAATACTTTCTCTCGACCGGGCCGGTAAAGTTCACGTTAAAATAACAAGTGGAAACTTAAATTATAAGACGTTAAAGTGGACATACGACACGCATTGCTTGAGTGATTTGTGAGTTATTTAGACTTTTAGGTCAGTGCGTATGTAAATCGGAGATATGTAGATATCGACTTATTTGTAATTAAATGACGGCCTACACCCACGAAGCTTAATTAAACAAAAGTACGACGCGAGGTAACAGAAATTACTTTAAACTTCAAAACGGCGCCGTCGTAAATAATGTGTATTTTATTGATAAGACCGCACGGACACTTTCAGAAACATACGAAAAATGTTACTTTGTCGAGCATAAATAATTTTTTTATGACGCGAGGCGTAGGTAAAGGCTCAAGGATTTATAAGCAATAAATATTTTACGACATGAATTAATATTCCGATCGTTTTGTGTGACGTTGTTTTTATGAGTTATCATTTTAGTGGCGCGGAGATGGACCGAAGCTCGGCGCACCGGCGCACGGCGACTGTGCTGCCCTCTGCCCGCTGCCCGCTCATTATAAAACTCGAATCATCATAAAAATAAAAACACTCTTTTAACAACGTTTATTTATTGAATATAACATTGAATTAATTTCCTTAAGTAGAGCTCGAATTGCTTTATTATTTAAATATAAATTATGATTATAAGTAGCGGCGTTCTTCGCGCTCGTTTATGGTCAAAGTAATTCTTTTATTTTAATGCCAAAATATATTTTGGTTGTACTATAAAAATGCGTACTTTAATGTTACTATCTTATCTTCTTCCATCTTGCTAATATTATGCGAATGTTTGCACGAATGGATGGATGGATGTTTGTTAAAAGGTATCCCTAGAACAGCTACATGGATCACGCTGAAATTTAGAATAGATGGAGAACCTAGTCTGGAAGAACACAAAGGCTACTAAGTTGTTTCTTTAATTCCGCGCGGACGGAGTCGCGGCGGACAGCTAGTAACTATATTAAAAAGTAAACTGAACCTTGCAATACAGGAATATTTCTTAATTAAAAAGAAACAATCAGACGACTTTTGGTAGTATTTAAATATATTAATATAAATTAATCATATTAAGAGGGCTACTGTATTACTGCTCATTTTTGAATCGAAATTCCAATCTAATTTAACATGCCATTTGTGACAATAGCTATTTAGTGAATTTTGTGTTAAAAATCAAATAATTTGGCAAGAGTCACCTACACGATTCGAACAAAAATAAATTAATTATCGACGTGACCTTAGAAAAATAATCAACATGTCTTTTAAACACGATAACAATGACAATTATTTCTACACATTATTTCGTCTCGAAAAAAAAATTACTCCGATTACGTGATTACATGAATACAACAGAACTTTATAAAATTATTTTTATATATCCAACTTAATGAACGGTAAATAAGCTATATCTAATTATAGCGGCGTTTTATATAGCCATTAAAGCTAAATAAAAAGCTAGAAATCTAGCTAAATAGATAGATAAATATCTATCTCTTATCATATCTATGTGGAAGTTAAGCTTTATTACGAAATTCATGACGTTCTCGTCCGAAATATCATTAATAAGAAATGTAATGGTTGCCTCATACCAACAAACCACATTTGTGTAAAATTACAACCTCGATATACCGAGATTTACAACCTAGATTTACCGGGAAGGTCTTGAGTAAGTTTTTGAGAGAAGTTGATTAAATCACAAGTACGACGCCTACAAGTTTGCAAAGTTGGTCGTCAATTAGTGTGTAAGTCGACGGTGGCTTGGATGTGCCGCTGGAAGACAACGGCTGAACTAATGCGACGCGGATGGGGGTACAGGCCGGGGGAAGAGGGGGCGCGTCGACTGGAGACTTGTAATTACTGCTTGCAAAATTAATGCACTGAAACTTGGATGAAATGAAACCAGAGCATGAAGTTAGCTGCAGAGCGCTGAGCGCTGCCAAGTCGCTGCATTCTCTGCTCGCTGCTGCCCGCGTTGCCGGTGAACTTGTGACTTAGACGTGATGTCGTTTGATTTAAGTCGCGAGATGTCGCTCCGAGAATTACCGCTCTAATATAGTGTTATAAACAACGCTACGTAATGTTGTTTATAGCCGTTATATACTGCTATCTTGTTCGTTTATCTTGTTAATATTTCACGTTTTTATTTCATCGTTTATCGCCAATTACAATGGCGCAGTCGTTGCGGTCGAAGCGAGTGTGACAATTAGATGGAACGTCATTAAAGTGTAGCGATGTGTCGCTATTTGTGTAACAATAAAGTAAAAACTGGCGACGCGCCAACACTTTCAATCGCAGCCACGCAGCAAGGTGCGCGCCTCGCTATGACATACCGATATCGACGCACGGTGCGCGTTAAGTCCTTTAATTAAATCATGGTTTCTACTCTGAACAATATAACATATGGTATTTTATCTATCCAATGCAAGGACCAACGAGAATATTTATACTATTCAATATACAATTTATGAAATGCAACATACCTTTGTGGAGAATCCTCGGTCGCAGACTGTGCACTTAAAGGGCCGCTCTTTGGTGTGGCTGCGGTAATGGATCTCGAGCGCGGAGTTGCAGGCGAATGTCTTGTAGCAGATGTTACACGTCGTGTTGCCGCGCACTGCATACAAATAAATCCACTGTTCAATGTCACTATTACTGTCCGAACTCGCGGAGTGTCTCATGGAAGCGGTGATTAGGGCATTATCTTGATAAGAGCATGTAATTGAGTACTTTCAGCGTGTTATCGAGCGCCCGGCGAGACGGTTATTGCTAGTTTGTATTAAAAGGATATATCAGGGAGGGACGGATGGTCGGTCGACCGGGGCGGACGTGCTGACAACATCCCGCTATCGCATACCTGCGGGAGGGAACGCGAGGCCAAGCGGGCTGAAGGGCGATCCGCCGAGAGCTCCGAGCGCGGCGAGGGGCGTAGGGTGCGCGGGGTGCGCGATGTGCGCGAGGTGGTCATGTGGCGAGGCCGGCGGCGAGCGCTGCGCGGCCCGCGGCGAGCACAGCGACTGCGACAGCGACAGCGACGAAGGCGAGGCCGAGGGCGAGGGCGATGGCGGCGACGCGCGCGCGCTGCGCCCGCTCTCCGAACCTGTCGCCGATGGGAGGGAAGCCGTTGTTGTGATGGTTTTTACTTCGCATTCGGACGCCGAGGCGCAGACGGAGAGCGGCGAAGTTCGACGATCCTTCATGTCTGAGTCGTCGTCGAACTCCCGCGCATGAGGCGCGCGCGCGTCCCGGCCGCTCTCGTCGTCGGTTCCGCGGGAGTCCGCCCGTCGGTCGCCGGGAGTGGATGGAGTGGGAAAAAGGGGGGGTGGGAAAGGTCGGTACGGTAGAAACTCTGCAGTGTCAGAAGAATTGCTGAATTGAGGAAAATAGTTAACTTCGATAGTGCGCGCCTGTTCATAAGGGATATTACCTCGTTCACTGGTATGAAGTCTAATATGGTGATGTAATATCGTAGGGTCTGAAAATCTTTTGTGACAGACTGGGCACTGGTGCAACATTTGTGACGGAGGCTTTATACGATGTACGCCCATGTGAGTTTTTAAATTTCCTTTGGTTGTGAAAGCGCGACCGCAGAGTTTGCATCGGAACGGACGCTCGCCGGTGTGCGTGCGATAGTGCATTTGTAAGGCACTTTTGCACGAGAGGACTCTATGACACACTATGCATTCGTTTGGATCGGATACCTTATTATCTATGTTATCGACTAATTGTTGCAATTTAGAAGTTTCAGAAGTTTTCGTAATTTCTATCAAACTTTCCCATGAGTTGTCGTTGCTTCCCGGTCGCGGCAGTAATGAATTGTAGAATATGGGATCGCGAGATAAATCGGGTTCGACAATGCCGTGAGGTACATTGTGAAAAGGTGTAATACTACCGGAGGAGACACTGCTCGGAGGGGAATGAGGGAACAAGGGAAACGAAGGAAAAGTACGTAGTCCCGTAGCTATTGAAATTGGTCCAGATATCGGTGAATTCTTACTTGAGAGATTTTCCGGCTGATCTGGATCGGGCTTGACGTGCGGGCTTTCCCTGCCGATCTGGTCTTCGTTGCTGTACTTTGAGTCCATGCTGCAATCATCGTACGGGGACGTTGACGGGTATCGGTCTTGTTCCGCATCTTGACCAGCTTCATTTTCTTCGGGTTCTCGCTTTGGGGACACTCGATCGTTGTCCTCGTAACTCGACTCGCGCTGACAATCGTCGTCTTGCGGTTCCGATTTGAATATGTCGGGCGCACGGGGTGGGCTCGACGCTGAAGGTTTGCTGAGATCGGCCGGAGCATCTTGTTCTTCTCGCATTGCGAACAGTGGATGCGGGGGTAAAGGTTTGTCGCCTAGCGGGCGCGGCGGCAGTAAGTCGTGGTGCGGTGGTCTATATAACGGCAAGCTTGGCGGAAAAGGTGCTGGTGCACCCGGAGGGAATTGAAGTGGATGGGGTGGCATTCCGGGAATCGGCCCCGGCGACAGCTGTGCTAATAGCGGAGGATGGTACTTATCCAAATGTTCCGGTATCGGATTAGGATTCATTTTCACATGCGGAAATTTCGCAGTATGTCTTTGGAAATGAACTTTTAAATTGCCTTTGGTTGTAAATCGAGATCCACAAACGTTACATTTAAATGGTCTTTCACCTGTATGCGATCGAATGTGGATTTGCAGCGCAGAGTCACTGCCGAAAACCTTCCCGCAGTACCGGCATCGATGTTTGAAGAAAGGTTCGTTTCGCCCTCCAGATTTTCCGTCGTACGGCGACATCTTTCCGGATTTCCGGAAAGCGAGCTCGTCGGCGAGGTTGTTGGCTAGCAGGCCTTGAGATGCGTTGTCGAGAACTTCTTGCGCTCGCTTTTGTAGCATTTCAAGAGTATTTGGCTCATTTAAGGATGGCGGTGGATCGTTGTTCGTAATGATCGAAGACGCTAACGATGACGATATGGAGCTATAGGGCGGATGAGTCATCATTGGCGGCGACGAGGTCGGGAGCTTGGGAACGGTGATCGGTTCCGGTCTAGGCGTAAGGTGACCATGGGTTGACGGCAAGGTTTGGCTCGTAGGGGGAGTGGGTACGGGGGAGGGCTCCCGCGGCGGACGCGGCGGCGACGGCGAGGGGGCCGGCGGAGCAGGTGTGGCGGGCTCAGGCTCGTGGGGCGGTGGGCTCGGGCGCTGCTCATCTTTCCGTCGCGTTAGTGACAGTTGGTTCTGTAGTTGACGTATCAGTTGCAGTTGAAACACTTGTTGGTGCTGCAGTGTAAACAATGTACTCTGCAGAACGGCAAGTTCGTGCAATGCCGCTTCATTATCTGCATTATTTGCCATCGCGGTCGCGGCGAATTGAGCGACGGCTACTTTCGTGTTCTGTAAGGCTTCGAGCGTTACATGACCGGCCACCGGGAAAGGCAGTCCTACGGGCGGGACGTCGGCCTCCGGTACTTCCGCTTCACCGTCATCGAGGCTGTTATTATTTTCAGCGTCTTGGCGATGCCTTCGTACTTGCTCTAACCGTTTATTAGGCCCGTCCATCTCCTCATCGCCCGAAACGACCATTTCTTCGGGATCGGAGTGCATTCTCTCCTCGCCCATTTGAATTGCCTTCGCATCGCAAAGTCTTTTGTGATACAGGAATTCATGTAGATTCTCGAATTGTTCCTGGCAGCGCGGGCACATGTGTGCTTCGGGTTGATGTCTCGCCTCCTCGGGTAAGACATTGTTAATTTCCTCCTCTGAACAAGAGCCGGAGCTTTCACCTGGAACAATGCAATACTTTGTTATGAGCTGGAAGATGCGTTTCATTTTGTATATTATTATTAGTTTTGTGTATAGTGTTGATCTGTATTTAAATATGTGTTTAAGTGTATCCCTATCTATGAAAATATGGTAATATAACAGGATGAATGATAAAGAAGATCTTTTTTACTACATTGTACATAATGCAAATCTTTCATTTACTATGATGGTATTGGATCTCAACGTAAGAACATTGTTATGACTGCATGATTTAAGCTAAGATACGTTCGAAATACTAGTGACTTTGCGTAAGTAATTGAAGCGATCAGTTTAAAATCTAATTGGATTTCGAATTATCAGTTAACGAATAAGTTTGAAGAATCGCCACTTATAAGAATTTTTTCCCATAAATAATTGAGGAACAATAATAATTGTTTTTATCAATCGTGAACGACCTAAAAATATTTGGATTAGTGTAAAATTCAACAAGTTGTTGTAATATACAATAATTAAAAAACATATATTTTTATTATTAAATTTATGTCATATATAATTTTGGATTCTTTCGGGCATCTAGACGTTAATTAATTAATGCTTTATATTATACAGTAATATAGTATTTGCTACTCAACAACAGATGTCGCTAGTTGTCGGTTATCGAATGTGCGGAATGATTCACGTTTCTATATTTAAAACAAACGTTTTTATGCTGAATTCTGAGATAACTATGACATTGTGTATCATTTAATTTCCTATTCTCAATATAATAGTTATACATAGCAGCATCAAATAATAGTTGGCATGAAATTTTCAATTCAAAACAACAATATGACTTTTTCTCTATGGAAACAAGTAAACTAAAAAAATATGATGTTGGGACTTTCAAAAGTAGAGTGAATAGGCAGTTACTAAGCTAGCGCGTACCATCTTTCGACCAAATCTCCACTAACACCGGGTGGGATCGTGTTCAAGCGCTAGCTTATAAAACGTAAAAAAAAAACAAAAGCGATCAGTTCTTTTGCCTATCGAATTGAATTAAATAAAATAAGCACTCAAGTTTTTTAATATTGCTAAGGTAGACAGAGACAGTATACGCTATTGGCGTTTCTAGTGAGCTTATTAGGTACGCGACGTGACAAGGGATATGCTTGTCACATTAAATTGAGCACAAACGTTAGTAAGTGATTTTTGTACGTGTTAAAAGATATTTTATTATACGTTGTTTTTTTGTTATAAAAATGAATAAACATTCAAATCAAGTTATGAACAACAACATCGAAATATAATATTTAAATGAAATAATGAGTTTTATAGTAACGAATTACGAGGGAAATTAATTTAGTTAAATTAATTAAAATAATTGATTTTAGAACCGAATTACCTCAAAAAAGAAAAAAAAACATTGAAATGACTATTAGTAGTGTTTTTTTTTAATGTGAATTAATCATAACAAGAGGGCTAGTATTTTTCTGTTCATTTTTCGAATCGAAAGTTCAATCTAATTAAACATGCCATTTATAACAATAGCTATTTACTGAATTTTATGTTAAAAATCAAATCATTTGGCAAGAGTCACCTACACGATTTGAACAAAAATAAATTAATTATCGATGTTACCTTAGAATTATAATCAACATGTCTTTTAAACTCGATAACAATGACAATTATATCTATAAATTATTTCGTTTCGAAAAAAAAATACACTGATTACGAGTTTACATAGATACAAGAAATTTTATAAAATTACTTTTATACATCTAACTATATAAACGGTAAGCGATTAATAAATAAGCTATCTAATTAAAGCGGCGATGTAAATAGCCATTACTGTTTTAGTTATTTCTGGAAGATATTTTGATACGATGAGAAAGATATCCGCTAAGCATTTCAAATATATCGATATTGTTTTTTTGTAAACCTCTATACACGCGTACAATATTTTAATTAATATCTCCCTATCCTTGAAAAAAGAAATATAATAAACAGACCGATAATTACACTTATGTTTATTTGTATCAAAACACGAGACAGAATGATAACTTTACCTATGTATATTTATCATTAATAAGATTCAGATTATTAGTACTAAAAAGTAGCATAAATGCTTAGAAACTTAGGAATTAAACGTACAAATTTGACGTGTCATTGTACTGTCTGGTAATTGTTATATAATCTTTATCTTCCATCATTGCAGTTCTTTATTCAATTTCATATTTATGCAAAGATAATAGGTTAGTATATTTTAATAATTAATTAAACCTTTGCTCCATTTAAGTAACTAATTAAATGATCCGACGCATTCTTTAAAACATCAATTAAAGGAAACAGGTGTGGGAGTTTGTAAATGTTATATTGTTTTTGAATGAGTAATAATTTTGATACTAGAGGGCGCTGGCGTCGTGCGGATATGAGCATACCGCATTAATAGATGTGCGGTCTTATTCGTATGAAAGTTTTTTTTAAGTCTTTCCGGTCGTTGCGGCCCGGACAACTACTAAGACGTAACCGCATTTTTCTATGGAAAAACGCTTTTTTTATCTAAACTCCAGATATGGCGCCGATACCATAATTACATATAGATTTGCCGTCATTTTTCACTCCCGAGAAATGGCACTTTTAACTTGGAATTAAAATATAGTAAACAAAGAAAAAGAAAACATATAAGCAACTTACTAATAAATAAATAAACTATTTGCCGCCTGCGACTCCGTCCGCTTAATAATAAAAGAAAAACTTAGTAACTAACCTATGTGTTCGTCCAGACACATGTGTGCCAAATTTCAACATGATTCATTGAATCCTTCTAGAGATACCTTCTAACCAACATTCATTCATACATCACATCTGTCGCATTTTCTAGTAAGATAAAATAAAAAAGCAAAAGCATTTTATACTTGGCAACATTCAAGTATAAAATGGCAACTTGGCAACATTCTACAATTGATTGCCTATGGTAAATATTGTAAACAATACAATATCTACCCATTATTTGTTATGAGAAATACTAAAAAGTTTTAACCATAAAGAAAATGATGAGACTTTTATAGTAAAAGATCGAATAATCGATTATAAACAATTCTAGTAGTAATATCAATGACTATTCAATTTTGCCGCGTTTCTAAGTAACATTAAAATGTATTCCGTTGCTGTTATCATTGTTCGTAGAAATTATAAGCTCTTTGTTTGTGTTTCAAGAACACCTGTCAATACTATAATTATTTGTTCTTTTAATTATTTTTTTTCGTCAATAATGGCATATGACAAATAAAATAACATCAACAAAATTTGTCTTCTATTGCTTTGAAATAAATATTTGTAACTTTATATATACGTTATGTTCATTATAAATGAATTGGTATATAAGTCTTGAATATATAATCGATTATTTATTTCTTTAATAAATGAAAAGGTCATATAATTCTACCGTAGTCACTTGAGTAGATCCTTAAAAATAATAATATTAAAAAAATATATTTTAACCGTAATTCGATGGTGTTCAGTGTGACGAACAACTAATTAAAAAAAATCAATTAAACAACTAATTTTTTGCTACAAAAAAATTCGTCGAATTAAGGGTTAATACATCTAAAAATTATTAAAATTGATGGTTACGTGTTTGGAAACTTGAATACCTATAGGATAATTATTCCAACAAATTATATAGAGTATAGAAATTGTATAGTAATCACAATAAAGTTTCATTTACTAGAGTTAAAAATCATTATTCATCCATGAAAAAAGTTGCTTACGTTAAACGATTTGTTAAGGAAATTATTAACTTCATTTGGAATTATATCAAAAATCCAAAGACGTTTAATTTCCATATAATTTCATGAGTTAATATACATTAGGTAGGTTATTTAATAGCTCGAATAAATGTTTGTAGTTTTTATTTCGCGCAATAATTTACTAACTATTAAATATCGTACAAGAAAACCGCGATATCATGTGTAGGCAACTAATAGAATGCGAACAATCGCTTTTTGCCGCTGTTTTTGTTAAATGAACTTCATAGGAAATTACTTGTACTGTTTCTACATATATTGGGATTTTAATATTAAATCTTTTACTTATTTTTTAGAGATTCTATAAAGACACCTTGAATGGAGTCATAGAATAAATATTTATAACACACTAACAGTTGTCCGTGACTTCTTCCGCGCGGAATTGAAATAAACTTAGGTATAAATATAGCCTATGCCACTAGGCGATAGTGTAGCTGCCCAATAGTAAAGATTTTTCAAATCAGTTCAATAGTTTTGAAGCCTATACAATGCTAACAATCAAAACTTTCCTCTTTATAATTGTATAGATGAATCTATAATTTTTTTAGAAAAATTATCTACAATTTTGAACTTATTTATTTTCTTATCTGTGAAGAGTACCAAAGTATTAAAGAGTTTATCCTTAGGCGAGTGCATATAAAGCGTGGACAAACTTTCTTATGATCTCGAAAGCCGTTCAGCATGCTCGATAAGGTAACTTGAAAACATTTAAATGGACACCAGATAAATATAATCTTATTTAATCGAACAATTAAAGAAAAATCGATTTTATTTAATCCGATTATCAGATGATAATATGAATGAGGCACTGATAGCCTAAATGTTAAAGGTACGGATTTCCGATCACGTGTCGAAAGTTCGAATTTCGAATTAAAAAAAAATTGTTGTTACTAAAATTTATTTCATATTGAAGAATAAAATTTTGATACAAGCACTACGAATGCAATAAGAATAATAAAAACTATCATAATTACGTTTCGGTTATGCCAACAACAAGCCGCAGAAGATCATTATTTTTAATTGCGTATTAATAAGAGTAATTGTGTTTTTTATACGCATGTTAATATTATTATGGCGGCATTACTGAAAATGCGGTCGAATGTTTTGTAAAAACATTGGTATGATGTGTTTACGTGAATATTATTAAAATAATTGACATAAATATGATTAATTAATAAATCAAACAATAGATGGCGCTAACAAGCGTAATATGTATAAATTATGAGAAATAATATTTTAAACAGCAATCTTACTAACATTATAAAAGCGAATGTTTAGATGGATAGACGTATTTTTTTTAGAAGATATCTCCAAAACGGCTTCATAGATTTTTCTGAAAAGCATTTAATACAAAGTCTGGAAGAATAAAAGTTTTTTTTTTATCTAACGTAATTTGTAAAATTATAATAATTAAATAAGTTATAAAGTAATTCATTTAACAAATTTTATATCAATTTTCTTTTGTAGAGTATTTTTATCATGAAAATATAAATGTTTTTTTACTTACGTTAATAAATGAGGAAATTTAAAATTGTATTTAAAAAAAATGTTAACAAATGTCATTAGTTTTAATAAATATCAGACAATGATGAATTCATTTTATTCGACTTTTTATTCATTGTTACTAACAGTTACATACCGAAATAGATATAAGATAATCATTTTGTATTTACACAAGTATTTTGACATTCATCGTGTTTCATTCATTATTTTCAAATAATACTGGAGTTAACCAAGTTATTTGCCTAGATTTTTCAGACGTAGAATATAATGACACTGGCATATTGTGTTTACTAAACTATTATATTAAATTCATAGTATAGGAAATCTATTTAACCTTTGATATGGGTACACAACTAATTATCTATTGTTATAATTCAAAGATCGTTGCTGTATGTTTTATTTCGTCATATTAGAATATTAAACAATTTACTGACAAAACGTTCACTGACAATAACTAAAAATTTAATAAAAAGTAAAAAAATTGAAGATTTTTTTTTAATTTAAATGGAATTAAACTTTAAATTTCTATACAAAAAATAGAATATAATAGTTAGTTATTAATTTCACTAACTAAATTACTTTAAGTTCTTTCGTATTTGACATTTTAATAATAAACAAACGAAAAGAACAAACGAATAAGGTTTTTCAAATATAATATCTAGATGTGGCCAAATAAAAGTCAACCGTTTAATAGGCAATATAATTATAAATTCAAGTTTAAAAATGATTTTATCATAATCTTTAGGCTTTTCCTTAGTATTCGAAATACTAACAACTACTATATTAAAATATGTTTTTCTTAGACTTCAAAGTGTATTAACTTATATATTATATTAATTTTGTTTTCTTTCGTGTAATTATTTAAATTCTTTAGGTCTTTGAAATAAACTTAACTGGCCACAAAATCGTATTGATTGGTTTATTAAATTTAAATGTAAACTTTCAAGCGTGGACCTTCTATTAGGAATGTTGAATGAAATCTTACTAAACTCTTGTTTCACAACGAACTTATCTTTATGATATTATAATTCGGTTATTAAAAAAGTCAATAACACGAAACGTATAAATTTTCTTTATCGCTATGAATTTTTCGACTTTCACCATAAGATTTTTAACGGTCGAACGCTGGGCGATATCTTTATTTTGAACTAGCGTATTTAAAAGTAAAATTTGTTTAGAATTATGTTTGTACCTTTTTATAATACTTTTGTTGTTTACATCGTAACAAATCTTCGTGGACAAAGCCTCTGCTATAATCTGAGATAATGTTTCGGTAAGGACAAGACGTATCATTTGTGACTAGCTACCGTTTCCTTTAAATATTTAGCCCAGAAGGATTATCTATGTTTGTCGCGTTACCACTGTGTAAGCGGCAAACTCAAAAAGCTCTGCGGCCGGCGGAATGTATGCAAAAAAAGTTTTTGCAATTCGAATCCCTTGTACAAGAGTAACAATACTATACAGAGTATTTGTCAATTTTCGGACCAGTGTGCGCTTTTTTTTGGTTTAAAAATATACAGATAATATCGTGTCTTTGATAACATCGTTCATTACATATTTTTAGATTTCCAAAAAATGTGTACAATAATTTTTATTTTGTTAACTCAGTTTAGGATTTAAGCAAGATACTTGTGTATATAGAGATCTTTTATATTTCGAGATATAAGTACAATTTACCTACTTTAATTACTAGACTTTCAAAATAGATAAAGTAAATTCGACTCCTACTAAAACGATGGAGACATCAGAGAACAAGTTTGAGTACCTGGTACCAAATATAATTATAAAAAGTTGTTGAAATCAAGTTGTTTCTTTAGTACGCATATTATCTCTATTTAGTTCTTTCTTATCATTAAATATAAATGCTATTAAAATATTTCAATACATTAAAAAGTCAGCAATTAATCCACTTACAGAAATTCTAAAGTTAAACATCAATACGGCCATTATTATTCATCATTCAAGGTAAATGGACGCAATATGCATAGATACCAATATTTCATTTTCCGTACGAAATAGAACCGGATTGTGTTTGATAGTTTTCGTTATTTTAATTTATCTTGGAAATATAGAGAACAAACATTTACTACACTGATTTTATAATTATTGATTTATACGTTTTTAAACAGCAAATCTTAATTCGCTTAGACTTTAATTAATATTTACGTAAAAGGTATGATCTAAAACCAATTGTATACGTATAAATGCAAAGAAAAACAATGCGATTGAAAGAAAAATTATTGTATTTGGTACTACGAAATTAATTTTGGAAATCGAATCCCATAACATAACATCCATATAACCACTGGACTTAAAGGGTCATATCGTATATTACAAATGTTAACAATTTTGTTCCAATGTGTATTAAAGATTTGGTAGATGGTTAACCGTGGGTTTCTGAGACCAAAATCCTTACTTAAAACACATTGTTATCTCCATTTTGTCAAAGGTAATGACAGAATATGATTTATTCAGAGATTTCAGTCTCAGAAACTCAAGGTAAGTATTTTTGATTACGTAAGTAGCAATAACAGATTAAGATTCCTTCTGCAAATAACGTTAAGTTAGAAATCGAGGACAAAAGTAATAGCTATGGTTACCCCTGTTGATAATCACTAACAAGTTTTTAAATGATTGTTGTTCAGGTCTTTATTTCAAACAATAACTAAATGTTTCATGAAAATGACGTGGACGGGTTTCAATAGTAAGAATAGATAAAATGCCGCTTAAGAAATTTATAGATCAGTCGTAAAAGAGCGGAGCACAAGATTAATAAAATTTGACGGCACGTCATTCTGTAATATAAAGCCACTTAAGGCCTTTATCAAAATGTGTCAAATAGACGAAAAAAAAACCGGTCGAACGAATACCGACTCTATTTCGAGAACGATTCGTTTCATAATAGTTACGTGTTTATTTTAAGTTTATTTATTCTAGTAGACGATAAATATCATACTTAAATAAACATACTCAGCTAAGATTAAAAATTGAATTAAATATTTATTTTTATAATAAATATTAATGGATGAGTATTATAATATTTATGTTCATATAAGTATATAATCAACTCTAACTGGTTTGTATCAAATATGGGTGGACATTTTTGATAAATTTTTCGTTTTAAATAGTGTTCAGTGTCAAACAAACAAACAAATTATTCCTTGTATTTAAAAATAAAATAAATGTTTCGTTAAAGAATCAAACCAAGAATACTTGAAATACTTATTCTAAAAAGACGATCCTTATAATTACTAAGCCCATGGGGTTATGAGTAAAATAAGTTAATTTACAATGCATTTTTCATATAAACATGTTTTCCTTAATCATTGGACAGATTAAGAAAGAATGTTTTAGGGACACTGAAAAATATTGTGCTCGAAACATTAATAAAATTTTTTTTAGATACAACGAAAGTTTTTGCTTACTATGAATAGAATTTTTACTTCCTACAAATATAAATGTGCCGCCATGATATTTTTTTTATAAATATATTAACATAAAACATAAGCATAATTTGATATAATGAAGTATATGTTATATAAAAAAAATATAGAGCAAGGGAATTTACAGGCAACAAATTTATTTCATTTGCTACACGAGTCGGCATATATTTGCATGTTATTTTGAGGCGCAACTAATAAAAACCCGCATATTAAATAATCTAGGTATGTTCATGTTTTACAGAGGAAAAGACCCTGATATCCCCTCCCCTTCCGCCCATCGCTTAAGGCTGCCAACCAGCGGGATATCTGATATGAAAAGTATATGTAGAATAGCCTTATTGAGAAAACAAGTTAATTTATTTATCATCTATTAGTCCCTAAACAAAATAGGCAATATATGTTTGAGCTTTTATATATAATGAGCTCATTAAATAAAATAAGTATATAAAGTTGGCTGCAATAATTTCATAAACAAGTATTATATACATTTTTTATTTAATCATTGGAAAAAATTACGTGGGTACTAGCATAATATTTTATTATTACTTATGCCCTTCAAATAAAAATATCCATTTATTTTAAATAGAAATGCATGTCATTATACTGCTATAAAATAAATTTTATTCATTAAATGACATTGGAAACGACGAAAAAATTGTTTTAAAGGTGTAAAAAATGTCAGTATTACAACTTCCGTCATCAATTAAAACGATTTAACTATTGTTTCAGAATAACACAACATTAAGTACACAGGTAACTTATCGCCCTTGGATTCTTTTTCTTTTTAAGCATTTTTTTTTAAATTTACGGATTTATAGTTTTTTTTTAAATAGCTTCAAGCTATCGCCCAAGACTTCGTCTGCGTTGACGATGAAATTTAAAGAATAACAAACTAAATCTATCTGACTTTCATCCTCTGAATTATTTTTTAAAATCTTTTTTTTTTTCACTTTTCAAGTTAGAATAACTTTTGGCGAATAGCTTATCTCCTGATTTAGACTTTTAGGTGATAAATTTGAAATTAAAAAAATATAGAAGTAAACCTTTTTTTAAAATATCTCTCAGTTGCAACATACTATTGCATAGTTTTTAGGCAAAGAAAACAAAAGTCACGAAGTCGAAGCAAACGTTAGTTAAAGTTGTAGAATTTCCATTCATTATTTTATTACGAGCACAGCTTTATATTTCACGTTTTTTTTCATCATTAAAACTTAAAAAAAAAGTATTACTTACGGCGTCAAATATTCCATAAAAATAATATTGGCCCTAATATTTTTTGAAAGCCAATGAAATACTCAGTTGCTTTCAAAAGCTTACTAGGAAAAGCTCAGCAAGCTACCTTCAGATAGAACGATCAAACTTTGTTTTGACACGACGTTGTTTTGTCACCGGAATAAATAAGATTTTATAGGAACACCTGGATGCGGCCGCGCCGCTCCGCACCGGCTACGGCTACTCGACGAAAGCTCGAATAATTTAAGCGCGGAAATTCACTGCACTGTTTACTCACCGCGTCGTGGGCGAATTTTAGTGCTCACTTTTTGATGTATTGCAAACTTTACTGTGGCGAACTGAATCATCGCGAGAGGGTGCCGGTGCCGGGTGTTCCGGCAGCGGCCGCGGGCTAAGTCACGGCAGAGTCGGTGTCGAGTGTGGAGTGGTGTACGAGGTGACGGAGTGATGAGTACCGATGGAGACGCGGCGCACGGTGGCGGGCTTGACGCGCGGCATGACTGCGGCGCGGCGGGCTCACCGCCGGCGCATGGCAGCTCGGGCGTCAGGAGGGCGCTCACTCGCGGCACTGTGCCGTAAGGCCGGGCGCGACTCGTTCTATCGCGGGTTGCGAGCGTGCTACGACGGCCGCACCACTCGCCATCCGAAGCGGGACTGAGCGCGAGCGGCGAGCGGCGGGCGGCGGGCGGCGGCCGCGCGCGCACCGGTCCTCGGTTATGACAGAGAGGCGGGGCCGCGCCCGGCTCATAAATCAAACTTCGCCCATTCGCACGCGCCTGCCCGGACCCCCTCCTCCATATTCCATATTCGGGGCGGAGCATATTTTCATAATCATAACGCCTCATATTCATAAGTGACATGTGGCCTCGCGGCCGCGGCGGTGGGCGGCGCTGTCGCTCGCTAGATGGCGGCTCCGCAGCCCGCGCTGCCCGCCACCCGCCATCCGCCGCCCTCCCACATTCGCTAATTGAAGCTGCACTTTGTAAGTTATAATCCTACATTTATCAATTTTCTTGTCCGTCTTTTGATCGGCGTAAAGCATCTCGGCCGACTAGTGAGTGCGTTAGCGACCGATGTTAACTCACTCTATTAAGTCGAACAGAATCTATTTATAACTTTATCAATGTTCAAAAGTTAGTTTGTAATAAACATTTATAATGTTTAATTTTTATTTAATTCCTTGACAATTTTTTCTAATTTAAATCTTTGTTTTCAATATGTTATAGAACTTATTGTTTTAGGAAAATAAAAGAACTTGATCCAGATAGATCAAATCAACTGTCATTAACATGACAATATAGTTTCTTAGTTTGGAAAATAAAAATATAAGTTAGGGTTCCAGATTTAAATGTTTATTGACTCATCAATATTTTCGAAACACAATAATTAAGATAAGTCCAATTAAACATTTTTAAATTAATTAAATATGTGCATAAACTTTATTCTTCAAAAACAAAAAACGTACTTTTTATGTAGTTCTAGTATGAAAGTAGATACGAAACAAGTTCCTGCACCTTCAATGTTTCATTTAGAAATAATTAAGTTTGTAGGCTGATTTTTTTTAGGTTATTCAATAAAATAGGATTTATTTATACTTTTTATACAACTGATGAGGAAGCTTTTGAGCATGTTTTCTAATCTTTACGTTCTTAGGAAGGTTAACCTTAAAATTTTAGTTTTGATAGTCTACACAAATGTTATAAAAGTGGAAAGATTAGTTACTTATATGTTTGTTTAAAACCAATAAATAAAAAAAAGCTGCTGGACCAGAAGTGATAGTAACATAATATCTACGTATATTGAAATTATAAATTATATTGCTTACATCATATTAAAAGTTGGACTTTTGAAAAACCATATTAAAGTATTCTTGAGTGTATGTGTGTGTGAAATCGAAGGAAGATGTCATCTCAAGATCCCAAACTTGGTACCATTGATGATTATATTAAAAGAAAAAGTTCTGAGATGACAACACAAGATTCCCATGTTTATTTCGCTAAGAGATAATTGGTATAAAAGACACTAACAATTAAAATGCACGTTAGGGATAAATACGGTTTAAAAAGTAACGAGCATGTTTCCTGTGGCAACGGCAAGCGCTCGGCGACTGCGGGGCGTAGAGGGGTGTCTGTGTCAAATGCCCTCCATTGACACCCCAAACTAGATCCAATCGTATTTCCCATTTTTAATTTTTTAAACGACTTCGCGATTCCGCTATCGTAGCGGTCGTGTCGATCGCTTTGTGCGACTTAAATTAAATAGGTATATGGTTCGACTCCCGGGGCGGCCCGAATCCGATATTAATGTGATAGAAGCAATTTTGTAGAATTGTGCCAGTCATCGATGCTACCATCCCGCGAAGCTTCGAACACCCTCGTTACGTGACCTGCAGCTAACAGGACCTTGTTTATTTTTTTTCTCCGGAATCGAACCTCGATAATTTCATAATGCAAGTCATGATACCATTCGGATTCACTCAATACAGAAGCTGTTGTAATTAGTTTTTTGGTCTAATAAATAATAGTTTCTATCACTGTGATGTGCTATTGTAATGTTATTTGAAAGCTCTTTTATATATTACATTTGTTTTTTTTTGTTTAATGTATAAAATATAAGTCATTGGCTCCTTTAATACAGATGAACCTAGTTAAGGCCTTGGCTAGGTTTAAAAAAAAACAAATCTGACATACAGATGAAATGTTATGGAAAAATTAAACATTGTTAACTTAGGTACCAATTACGCTTGACTTAATGTGATGCACCAGTTTCGATTCCTACTTAATTTATTGTTTTTTTTTTACTTTACTTAAGTATATCTCCTAATTGTATGTAGGTACACCTTATATATAGCAACTTGAGATTAGGAAAGCAAAAGTCTAAACTCAATATAAGATAGAATAAGATTTGTTACAAATAAATCAGTAACGTCAAACTAGTACGGTAGTTAAATATTGATCGATAAACACAAACCTCAATTCGGTTAGCGACCGCGGCCATGTTGTTTCTAACCTCAGTTGACTAAATAATTCCTGTTTATGATGACACCTAATCCCGTATGAATTAATGCGAGTTCCCTGAACGTTGGTGCAGCGAGCTGTTATTTCAGATCCATCAGTGCGGCTGTTAAACAGAAATAGATTCAGTAACACAAGTCACATTCGATTTAAACTCACAAGATTTTTGAAAACGTCTGTTTATTTAAGCCAAAGCACGCGTCGCTCGGTCCGTTACTCGAGACACTTGCCTATTATTTATTTCCTTACTCGATTAGTAATGTTATAACGCAGTGGATGTAGTAACTTGAGGTATGGAGTTCGAGTCTGATGCTTCTTCTACTTAGTTATGCTCTGCAAATACAAAGTTGTTTGTATCTTTTAAGCATACCTTTACTGAAGAAAATCTATCAATTTTTAGAAGTCACAGTTAAACTCGTTACATGCGCATGGGTAGCACTGGCCATTTAATAAATGCTTTAATTATTTCTTGTGATCAAATCGATATAAAACATGTGTAAAGTGTATTTACCTGAACAGTGAGAGTGGCAGTGTTCAGGTGTAATGTACAGGCGGCTTTATTCGCACATTACAAAGCGGCCGCGTACATTTCCGCGCTGACGTATTCGCAGGAGGTAAAACGAGGGTGAAAATTTTAAATTTATCGTCAAATTTATTATGGCGATCGCTTAAATGACCGGTGCGCCGACGAGAGCGGCAAGCAGGGCGGCGAGCGGGCGACCGGGGCCGGGCGGAGCGGACGCATTCATAAATTTGAATATGGAAGTGAGTTCTAATGGCGTCGCTGTTTATTTTTACTGCACCCCCGGAGCCGCACGGCCGAATGCGACGCCGAATTTATTTCCATGCATTTTAATATCACCCTCTGAAATAGCTATTGCCGTTTTCGCGCGGTTTTTATTGTGGCTTATATACGGAACTGTATACAATATACACGCAGGCCGTAGTTTGTTCACGCTTCGCTCCGTACGCGCTTTACGATAGCTGTAAGGTGACGTCTACGGTTATTGGTCGGCGAAGCCTCGCAAGGTTTGGATAATTAGCCGCGAGCCGGAACGGTTATGGAGGCGATAATGACACGTTACGCTTGTAGTTCAACGTCGCTCGGTGTCTTTCTTATATGAAGTACCGTTGGTTTTGTCAAAATTAAGTTATTAAATTCGGACATTGATCGATTGGCGGTATGGAAAACATGAAGTGAAAGCGCACGCAAGGACTAATTCGCTTTATGCTTTCCGCTTGTTGCTTGTTGTTTGAGACACAGTATTAGCTCTTTTATATATTTTTCAAGATTGCATGTATTGTGAGTTTACTGTTAGTTATATATTTCATCAACATCGTCCTTAATTTTTATGTGCAGATCCATCAAAATACATTGTTGTTAATCCTATATTAGGATATTGAAAGCCTTTTCTGATATCGCGATTTAACATGCCAAATACGGTCGCAAGAGCCTAATGGTAAATAATAAATTTATATGCATGGTACTTAATAAAAATAATAAAAATGTTTCATACCGTAAATAATTTTTAACTTGTACCCACCATGAAAGTCGAGACGGTGATTCTGCGTTAAGCGAAATGAGCTTCAAATTATACGTATACGGCATTGTGCGTGTTAATATTTATTAAGTTTTTTTCCTGACAATGAAGGATGAAATCTTAACATGGTAAATTATACGCAAAAATAATGTCGTCATCGTTCAATACAACCGCCACTTACACAATCAATATGACGAGTAAGGGTGTGATTACATTGTGAACAAGCGGAGCGTTTTAACACGTCAGATAAAATTAATGCTTAAAGAGAAAGATATGATGTCGATGATTTGATTTGTAAAGTAAAGATATTCGTAATACAAAATCTAATAAAGCAGTATAACCAAAAATCAATTAATGTACGATTTATGAAATGAATAAGACGAGAAGTCTACCTTTTATTAGTATCCATTGATCATCTATCTAGTCTATCACGATGAAGCTTAAAAAACAAACGAAAGAGTTGTGAGTAACAAAACACATAAAGAAATTTTCAATGTGTGGTCCCATTTCTCTCGTATCTGACGCGCTTATTGTAATGTAAGCGCCCCTTAAGACGGCCGCGTGAGTGCGTCTTCGGCCGAGCCCGTGATTACGGACAAATACTGGCTTGTATTATTAATGCAAAAAGAGAAACCATTGCACATTCACGTCACTATACTCATTTCTGAATTTGCAACATGTTTATTCTTAAAAAATTACAGACCTCATAATTACATTTCATATTTAACAAGGGTATTGCTACCAAAAACTGTGTTTACGCAAAAACAAGTTTATCATTGTTTCAAAATAAATTTGACATTATGAAGAAATCCTTATTGAATGGAAACCGTAACAATTTTAAGTCAAAAACTTCTTGTAGAAGATAATGTTAATGATAAGTAGAAATAGTAGTATGGCTTAAGTAAAAGAATAAATCTTGCGTAGTTGTAGGGCGGGCGCGAGCCGCTGTTGAAATATAAAAGTGTCCGGACCTAGCGCGGCGGCCGGACGCTCATATTTTGTTATTTTATTTATATTAAAAGTAATGGTCGCGCGCGGTATAATGCTCTAGACACTTTTGCACATTTTTCTCTTTTCCCCGCATCGTATATTTTCACTTAAATGACAAAGGTACGTGACCTCTGTTCTCTTTGTTGGTGCTCGTACGTATGTATATGTGTCGTGCGTTAACGACTTTTTCGATGCCGATCCGCGCACTCCTCGGTTTTTTATTGAGACAATAACTTCGATTTATTGATAGGCGTTATTAAGTAGAGACGCGACAAATTAACATAAATTTAATGCGTGTGCTCAAACGAAATCATTAAAACAATTTCTTATCTTTACCTGGAAGTTGTATTAATTTATTTAGGCCGCGTTACAAGGATAATGTTATGCGGTGATGGCAAATTTTTAGTGACGACAGATAACTAACTTGTTACTCTATGATACCAAACCAATTAAATGTTAATAGTAGGAACTATGTTAGTATATTATCTATCTATCCATCTGCATAGACTATATATGTATATATGTAGACTTCACTAAACATAGGATCACATCTAAGTACTGTGTATGATACATACTTAGTATTTGTAGAGGAAGTTGTAAATATTGTCACCTAATTCCTAGGTTCTGTTTCTACAATGTACACAACATGTAGTAACACTAATTTGTGTTGCATAGTTTTATATCATAAACAAGTAATAGTGACAACTTTATTGTTACATGTCGTAGGAAAACATTTGGTCAGCTGAAAACACTTGTGTTACGACAAGACAATATCATCCTTGTGCTAACGCAACACAGGTGATGTTAGTGTGCAGCCAGGCGGCCTGAAAGTGCGCGCTGGCCGCAATCAGGACTGGAAGTAACTAGGTGCTGCGATGGCGTAGCTCTTGCGGGGCCGAGTGATATTCGTGGTTATTTTGTAAGTTGGAAGGGTGACATTTGCTTGGCGGGGTGGTTGGCGTGGAAGTGTCGCGAACGGTCGCGGCGGCGGCGGCGCTCTTCCGGGGCAGCACTATCTCGGGCGCTGGCCCGGCAGCCACCCCCTCGTAAATAACGCGGCCGGGCGAGCCGGCGATGCGCCCGTGCCAGATTCTCCAGCTAGAAACAGTTAAACGCTCATAATTTCGTGCTGGTTAAGCTTATCTTTGTCTCGTGTACGAAATTTCGCTCCGCTCGTCCCCTCGCGCCGACGTCGACATATTTTATTTGTTGCGTCCCGCGCTACCACGTCCAAGCACCAACTTATAATTGTCGCACCGCGTAATTACTGTGTACTTTGCGTAAACTTGTCTCTACTTTGTGTTTCTCATATATGGTTAACGTACTCGACGTTTCTATGTAGGCACGTGGGCTAAAGATTTTATGAGACCTGTACTTATGTATATGTGACTTTCTAATCTGTCTAAACATAACACCTATGTCTGTTAAGACTTATCCTCTTTAGATCTAACATTAAAAACGTTAGAATACAATCTCTTATGTAAAAATTATCTATAATATTTACATAAAAATTATCTATAATATTTACATAAGCCAAAACAAATTAAATAGATTGAGAAAAGAAGCCTTATAGATCCTATAATCTGTATAGAAGTAAACTTAAGTATAAAGCTTGAAGCAAGTTTTCATGTAGATGTGCGCTGCAAAGGCATCCGAGTGGCGTGCGATAGTGCGGGGGCTGGCGGCTAGGGGGCGCTGGGGGCCGGGGTGTTAAGCCGGTATCATCCCGCCTTATCGGGGAGCGCTTGTTTCATAATAATTTTAATACTCGTTGCTGCGGTGCTGACTGCTTTTCCTTTTCGGGAAAAGGCTCTTTTTTATACAATTGCTTTCCAATTTGTATTTTTAGCATTGGCTTGTTGCTCGATAGGTTTCCGTCAGGTGTACCGTCGTAGACAACTTTGATTTGGTCTGTAAAAGACTTGTTAAAAAAAAACTCTAAACATGACGGCTCTGTATCAGTTATGACTATGTTATTGTTATGATAATCGCGCCCCTTTGCATTGCTTTTGACGTCGTCGTCACTCTCGTCACTTTCCATCTGCTCATCGCTGCCGCTGTCTAAACACACCCCAGAGATTTTAGATTTATTCTGACGCCGAATCCCACATGCGCGGAATAAGCCTGACGTATATCCCTAACCTTCAAACTTGGCTTTTATGTCGCTCCACACCGAATAGGTACATACATAAATGTAAAAACGGCCATAAAATCTTTATCCTACTCATTAGAGTAGATTAAATGGATTAACATGGTTTCACTTACTTGCTAATTAATTGAATTTTAAAGCGCAATAACGACTTCGTACAAATATAATGTGAGATACGATAAGTCGAATAGGTGTGTTAAAATAAAAACCTTAAATATCTATTAACTTTTATTTTAATGTAACCAAACAGTGTAGAATTACTTACAGATTGTATTTGCACCTACAAAGGTAACGCCATGGTAACTATCTAGTGGTGTTTGGTATTGTTGACTAAATGTTCATAACTTGATGGTACCGTACATGTTATATTTTCAAATTAGATTTTCGGATTTACAAATCAATCAAATTGGTATATTACGTCAGTGTTATATAGATACAATATCTTATTTATTCGCACATAACTCCTAAAATAATTAGGTCACAGTATGTATAATTTACTTCCACCCCCGGATCACATTATGCGCGATCAACCAATTTGGCGGAATGGTTATAATAAATGACAGCAGTAATAGAGGCTCTTGAGTGGAACATTAATAGAGAGGCAGGTAGAGGGCGCCAGGGCGGGCGGGAGGTTCTAACGAGCGTTTTTATCCAGGGCGGGCGGATGATGGATGATCGTACTTCCGGCCGCGGCGACCGCCGACCGCCCCAGCCGTATATTTATCAACATTAATTTCAATGTGCTACAGCCATCCCCTGTGCGATATAATTTCGAGTGTGCTTTTTATTCGGGGAAACTTAAAATGCGTAATTAAATTAAAAAGACAAGTTGGTTGATATAAACTTAAGTTTAACTAACTAATGTTTAGTACATTTTATGTAGTCATATAAACATGCATAACGATAGCCACGCCTTAAATGATTATACATCTCAGGTAAAACAAATTATCCTTTGTAACTAACCTTAAAAGAAAGATATCTAATTACTGGTGCAATTTAACGATAATGATGATAGACGCAGTACATCTCCCATCTGATCTTCGCCCCTCGCGTCGTTATATTTGAAGGCTTGCGAAAGCGAAAAATAATGATTCATTTGAAGCAAGTCTTTAAGCCTACGTCCGAAGAAGACAAACATTAGGAATGTTGTATTGATAAGTTAAAGCCTCCCATGAACTTAGTAAAGACGTCAATAGTAGAAGTATAAACCAAAAATATTGATTCCGTCATCAACGCTTTGTATTTTTTTACAGTTGTAAGGTTTATAAATTACTATATTTATTATATTTGTTCAAAATCCTTATCTAAGATCACTTACGTCGGCAATGGGTCAAAGCTATTTATTATCAAGTAAAATATTACCTCTATTTAAAAAGCAAAAACGAAAATAACATAACAATTAAATAATCGATTAGCTTCAATGAATATTATCTTCTTTACTGTATTCGAAATTGACTTGAGTTCATAACACGCTCACGACGATAAGCCGTGGACATTAGAAGTGTGTACGATGTATAAAGACGTAAGCTATATCACTGTTGAAGAAAGTATTTGTAACAAACATTTAAGCGAATTTAAACTTTATTACGTTAAAATAGGTGTTATAATAGCACTTTGACAACCGACAAATAGTGCAACTATCTACGGGGGCGACTGTAACAAAATACAAACTGCTTAATTGAATTTATTTCCACGTCCTCAAATGAATATGAGTAGAACGTCGACTGTTCTATACTTAATGATGTCTCATTAAGTATTCATGGCGCCTGCGCCGAACGGTGAGAACCTCGTAACATAAATTTTGCGTATTATTTACGTTGACAAGTGTGCGTTATGAAATTATAATGACGTGTTTGATATGCGAGCCCGTCGTGTCGCCGCGACGTGTCCGCCGATGTCCGCACGTTCAAACTTTGAACACCGTGATTCCCATGGATCTTGCGATCTAGAAATCTGTCATTTAGTGCAAACTTCTCGGAGGCCGACCGTTACTTATTTATATGTCAATAATTTATTGCGCGGATCTTAATATGGATAATTTATTTGAGAGTGCACGTCTGCCTTTCTATTACGCGTACGTTTCTCACGTGTAGATCTAGATTTCTCTTTTCTATGAAGTAAAATTTTGGCGATACGAATTGGAAGTAACAATGTAGTTAGTATGTAATTAGGATTTATAATAATATTGCATAAAAAAATATTTTGTTACATAATTAATAAGTACTTCTACAAGTGATGGGAATACGTATTTTTCAAACTACAAATTTAAAAAAAGATTGAATTCAATAAAACTATTTAAACTAGGACATTTCGACAACACTGATCTGACTGACGTTCCTAATCTTGCAAGTTGAACTAATGAAAAAATAACATTATTATTTTTTTATTTTGACAATTTTTATCTAGTGTGTACGAGGCCTAATAATTCGTTGATTACTTCTCTAGCAGGAGTAACGCGTGTGAGCTGAGATACCTTGCACTTATTAGGAAAGGTGCGGTTTCACTTTATCTCGCGTCGCGCGCTGTCTGCTATAACACTTGTTGATTTATGACTCTGTTTTTAAAACAACATTTTCTTAATCGATTATACTTATTTGCCTTTATAATTTGCACTTAAATAGTTAGTTACTACAAAATATAAGGTTTCCTTATAGTTTTTTTTATTTATTTCGAACTTGTCATAACGAAGATATAGTTCTTTACATTATTATATTTGATGTGATGAACTCGTTTTGTGGATATATTCGCGCGAGTCGAAATAAAGCGAGCCAATCAATATTAACACGCCGCAAACAGCGTAAATTGTTGCCTAATGCTGGCCACTCACACACGCGCACTTCATCTGTTCCTGCCACAGTTACATTACAAGGGGTGTTCGCATGATTGCATCGAACTATTCGGCTGTCATACAAGTATGACAACATTAATAATTTCTTTTGAATTTAGACCTAGATGAGGTTAAAATTCAGTGTTTATATCTAAACGTTTCAGTATAATTACACAGTATGAAGTTGTAGATTAGAAACGCGAGTTGCCTATTGAATTTGATATCACGCTGTATATACCAGGCATTACATTTACACAAGGAGAGACGCACACAGACGCTGACTAAGCGTGTCTCTACACATGCACACAGGCGTGCGTTGCCGGCCTGTAATAACTCGGAACCACAATAAATCAATGTGATTAATGTCATTAAGCACTGTGTGCCGGCCTCTCTATATTCCGTCAATATGCACTATTTTACGACACGCCGCGCCACGATAATTAGTCAGCTTTGTTAGGAGCATCGTTGAATGTTGTTACACGTAGCTTATTAACATTAATTAGTACATTTCATAAACTTAACTAATTGTAATTAATTGTCAAATCAAAGTAAATTAATGGAAAAGTATTGAATTAAAGAATTTTAAAAATGACTATGTCTCGACTTTTCAAAATGCGAAACAATAACGACTAACTTAGTAAAGAAAAAGTTAAATATATCAAAAAGTTTAAATACATTTTTTTCTCTGTGACTAATCTTATGAGTTGCTAGCCAGTATTTTGGTACAATGATACATACATATGTGCATTAATTTTATATAACATTGTATCTTACTTTGTTTATAATATGACCACCAATATGCTACTGGAGTCAGTTTGTGTTATACTTCTGTTTATATGGTGTATTATTTGCTTTTCACATACGTGACTGGACTGTTACTTCGTCCAGTATCAAAAGCAAGCCGTACCATTTGGGTTAAATTGTACAGTAATTCTGACGGCCAATTAGTGATATAAAATAAAGTGTTTGCAATTTATACTTAAAGAAATTAATAAACATACATAAATATGTTCTAGATGTAACGTGACAAGTATCCTAACATCAAAGAATGTATAACCGTACGTTCATAAACATCTCGTCTGCGCAAAAAAATTGTTATCTGTTTCATATCAAAGATTAGACCTGTCAGGGCATCGGACACACTTTGAAGATATAATAATTTTACAAATTGATATTATACATTTCAGTAACATCTCAAAAAATCACAAGAGTTGGATTTGGCGGAGCAGAATAAAAAAGTAAGGGAAAATGTCCCCTTTCAATACAATTCCCTACTCTGGTCATTAAAGGCACATCTGCAACCTTTAAAATTGTTGTAGAATTTTGCAGTCATTTCGCTAATTGTTACAGGTGGCCGCTAGTTCGTTTGTTATATTTTTCTAATAACAAAAGCCAGTAATTCTTTCTGATTTGGCACTGATTCTAACTTTATCTTACATATGTAATCCAGCATTATCGACTTTCGTTCATGTCATCGAATCTAATAACGATTAGAAAACGGCATCGCAAATCTTAGGAACGAATAGTAGAAGGCCTCGTTTGTTGACGCGCTTATCTTAGCCTTCGATCTCGATTGTTGGCTTCGAGAGCGGGCAATGCCAGCTAGCGGCTGTTCACTGCTCCGTTCACAAATGCTTCATACGACGTAAGCTTGTAATATTACTAATGAGAGCAATGCTCTGTTCAGATTTCGCCGATACGATGTTTAAAATAGATTTGATATCTTTACAAATGTAGTTGTTGAAGTTCTAACTATACATAATGGAATTGATACTTCGATAACTTCATTTTTAGGGTACCGTACCTCAAAAGGAAACAATCGGAACATTTATAGGGTAACTTTGTAGTCCGTCCGTCTGTCTGTCAAGACCCTTTTTCTCAGGAACGCGTGAAGGTCTAAAGCTAGAATTTTCTGTAAGTCAGTCTGTACTCGCTACTTTATTTCAATCACTTACTTAGTTGCTTCTTGTGGGTACACATTCGGTAAAATCTGAGTTATAGACCCAACTTTCTCGAGTTATTGGAATGAAATTTCTTGCTATTATAAGTTTTACTTGCCTCTTTCACTGAACATACTTGCTCTGAGTAAAACTTTACGGAATAATGCTTACTATTTTATATCGAAGTCGTGCAATCAGATTATCTGCACGTATCATCTAGAATATGTTATAGCTAAGCGATGACACCCGCATTTTTTTGACATAAATGCATACGTAATTAGGCACCTCGGTATATGCGTTGTGAATTTTCAATTACGATGTATCGTTCTTGTTATTAACACATACCTTATAGACGACATAATTGCGTAATGTGACTTCTATGACGTATAAGAAATAGCGCTATCTGTTATCGCTTGCGGTTATTTTAACTTCGCAGAAGTCTACCTGACAGGCATGCGAAAAAAAAAATATTTTAATATGAATTTTAAGCGTGGGAACTCTGTTACTGGACAAAACGTGATAGTATTTAACTGTACTATAATATAATGCATATTGTAATATGACTTCTTGAAAAGAAATACGTATAATTAATTTAATTAATAATAAATGCAAATGTTTGAATGGATGGATGTTTGTTTGAAGGTATCTCCAGAACGGCTGAACGGATCTTGCAGAATTTTTGCATAGACGTAGAATATAGTGTAGAAGAACACGTACAACTAGTTATGTTTTTTTTAAGTCCGTACGGACGGGCGACAGCTAGTTATAAAATAAATTATGAATAATTTGATTTAAATATACGTAAAATATTTTTATGATACTGTCTTCTTTCTATCGTTTGACGTAGAGATCGTTATTCTAATTCACCGCATTCGTATATCGAAAGAAATATGTGATCACTCATAATTAATTAAATCAGAGAAGTCAAAAATCTTTAAAGTTGAAATTTACATCGTAATAAACGTCTTTGGAACCAAGAAACTGTAGATTAATGGCAGCATATCGATGACAAATTAACTGAAGGTCAAATGTGAGGCAAACATGTTATTTGATATTATAAAAATAGTCGTTAAATAACCGTTTCTAGTTATAGATATTCTTATAATAGTAGATAAGTAACTAATTCGCGTGGTGGCGGGAAGCGGTGGTCATTGTGGCGGCTGTATGGATGCCGATGACCATTTCGGTTGCACGGCTGCGCTACAAACTTTGCAATCAAATAAATATTTCGGCACAATTAAGAAAACGTTGGAGAGGGTAGCACTCGTGACAATCGGAGCAGAGCCCGCTGTAGAGTCGGATTAAACTTAAAAAAATTAAAATTAAAATTACATTAACCTTTTTATAATTTATTTAGTTAACAAATACTGAATTGCGTTCATAACATTTCATAAACAAATTAAAAACGAAATAGTTAGTTTTATATCTTAAATAATAAGTATAAAAGTACCGTTAAATAACATTTTTATCAGCCCTGGAGAAAATATGTGACCATATTTTAGACTAACAACAAGACAACATTCAGATTTGTAAACAACTATAATGAAACTTTCAAATCGTCGTGTCGACTGAACCGTGTATGTAGGTTGTATGTACTTAGATATTTTGTGCATTTCAAAAGAATGTTTGATATATGACATGCTTTTTTACTTTACGTGAGATATTATACTTCCATATTGATGGCTATGAAGATAACAATACATTTTTTATGATTACAAAACATGTCAAAAATATCTATCAAGCAAGATGTAAAAAAATAAATTTTATACGTAATAAAATAGTAATAGATGTCAGAAAATAATGTATTCATAATATGATCATAAAAGTGTAGAACCTCCATGCATGGCGTTGTGCGCGGCGCGCTCTGCCCACATCCGCTGAAGTATTTTGTTTATTGCTAATGCGATTTTATTTTTTATTGCTTTTTATTTATCTTTATTCAGCGATTGCGGTTTATTGTATTAAAATAAATAAGAATTCTTGACTTTTTAATTTTATTCGAGACTGAGTACACGACAGCGCCGCGAGGAGAGAAAGAAATAAATTTTAATAAGCGTTTCTTTTTTAAGGCGTGATTCTTCAGTTAAAAGCGATTTATTTTTTATATAAACTTGAAGATAAACCGTATTCATTAGAGATCGACTGGAAAGGGACTAAAATAAGAATAAATGCGGCCGAGTGGGTCGGCGTTGTCGCCGAGTTATTGTCGTTAATCAGCCCTCTCCCGGAGGCGCGCCGACTGCCCCGCTCCGGTTGCCCCGCGCCGGTACAAGGTCTGCTACCAAAGTCTTTGTTTACCTTATTAAAAATTCGCTTCATCACATCAATCATAATATGAATCGTGCGCGTTTCTTTGAAGAGCGGCGTATTAACGGCGACAAACATTTTTATGCTAATAGCGTTCCTTACCGTTGTGTCATAAAATACATGTAATAGTTTACAGATAGCCGGTAGAGCGCTGATTTGAATTCAATAAGCGATCATAGCTAGGTTGTACTCGGGGCGCATACATACCGGGTGTGAGTCCTACTAATATTATGAAGGCGTTTTAAATATGTAAAATAAATCATTGTGCATCGTGACAGGTCCGGGTGCTTACAGATTTGTGTTTGATGTCTTTTGTTTTTATTTATATCATTATAAACAATCATTTTCCTTTTAAATCTCATTGAAATGCTTCATTCATACTATATTTATTTTATTATATATAATTTAGCTTTAACTAAAACATTTTCGTATTCTCAATGTCATGCAAAACGCAGTTTTGGTTACCGATAGGAATGGAGACTGATTTTTTTTATAGACCTAGTATTTGCCTCTTCATTTACTTGAAAAAGCATTTGACTTATTTCTCAGAAAAAAAACAAGCAATTTATTTAAATATGTAAAAACACATTTCTGTAAGTTTATTTTTTCAGTATTGTGACATTTGTCAGCACTCAGCACGGTCAATATCGAAGGCGCCGTTCCTACGTCAAGTCAGCGGAAGTACATAAATAATGTTTATCGATCGATCATCGGCGAGGTGCAGTGACGTCGGGCTTAGATTTATGCGGCCTTCATCGCCAGCACCGTAAACTAGATCTCCATAAAAAGGAACATTTCCTATTTAAAATTTATATCAAAGACAATGGCTCACAAAAACGGGTCGCCCGCTCGCGATGCGAACCCGCCGGCCGGAGCGCGGCGCCAACTGCCAAATCTCTATCGGACGCGCGTAAATTACGCCTTTTTACCTGGATTCCTGTTTTGACATATTTAAGGCATTAGTAATAATTATGAGTCCTCCCCCCAGCCCGGTAAGTGTGGTGCCAGTGAGTTTTGACACTATCTTAATGACGGACTCCGGGTGACAATAAATATTGAATCGTTATCGGAACCTATCCGGCCTGTGTCGTCCGGCGTGCATTACATAAATAGACCCCCCAATTAGATCTACTAATAATTCAAATGTACACTTTAATTTACATTTCTTTCGCCAAACAACTAAAGACTGAAACAAAAAAGGCTATGACTAACAGATCAAGAATCAGAGCATTATTAAAGCTACAATATGAACATTTTAACGTTAAAAAAAATTAGTTGTTAATATATCTTACCAGACATTAGTACCAAATCTAGCCATAAAAAAGTTCAGATACTATTGTCTTTTGTGTTCAAAAGAATTTAGTAGAAAACAGTTCACGACTCAGGTAAAGATGTAGAGCTACAATAATAGCAAATAAATTGCGTGTGATTATCGAAATATCAAATAAATCTACATAATTTTAATAATGTTGGTACTATATTTGTTATTACGTATGTTATATTTAAAAATGATTAGACGGGTGCATTAGGTAATAAGTAATTGGGGCGATGTAGGTGCGCGGGTTGGGGGTCAGGGGGTCAGGGGTCGCACATCTGCCGGCATTGTCCTCCCACACATTGATCTTTTGTCAACAAATCGCATTTGATACTTTTAATTGCAATAGGATATTGGCTCGTTTAAATTACTATTGTATTGAAGCTGGTATTATATCAGACAAACTTTATATAACAAGGTAGCTGATTAAAGAACTAGTTAGAAACAGTTACTAGGTTCATTTTCATTTATTTATTAATACTAAATATTAATTACTGTTTAAAAAAACAATGCTGTCTTCTTTCCGGATAAGTATTCTCCTATTTGAATAGTAAGCGAAAAAAGGTTAGTGCAATATTACTTGATACTTATTTTGTTTATACTTCAACAGTTAATTTGTCAATTGACTTTCGTACCGTTATACATTCCCGCTGTGAGATCGTAAAAGCTTTCTATAAATGATTACTTTGGAAGAGATGCGCGGTCCTCCTTTTTACCCAATAAAATGAATATTCCCCTAAATTAAATATCAATCCTGTACGAGTTGAGGAAAAAAAATATATATGCTCAAATAACCGCTACCCGAAAAAGCGATCATGTGTTTCGGATGGTATGAATAAATCAGATGTAGCGGCGCGAGTGGCGTAGGCGCCTAGGGAGTGAGGGTGAACCGCCCGGCCCAGTTGTAAAACCTTTTCAAAAAGTGCCTGAAAGAGGCACGCGTAAATTTTAAGGGTTTACGATTGCTCATTCAGTCATTAGAGCTCGTCTTTTGTTTACAGCCGTCCGTAGAGCTGTCGCGAGACTCCGATAGATCGGGCTCGAGGAGGCGAGCGAACATTATTTATGTGAATTTTGACAGAAAAACTATAGTCGTATTGGGTTGCAACGAAACTAGAATTATTTATGGCAAGTGCGGGCGGCGCTCGCCCATAAATTATACTCCATCGAATTAAGACAAAAGGCGGCGGCGATAAGGCGCACGATTAGGGCGCGCCTCGGTCCCTGATGAGTGCACTTTTGACGTTCATTTGTATTTTTCTTTATGAAAAAATTAAGTGTACATCAATAACGATATTACATTCATATTAGTCATTAAACATGTTGATATGCCTTTTATGTAATTATTGGAAGTACGAGTACATTTTTGTAATGAAACACATACGTACATAAGCGAGTATATCAGGGTTTTGTAATACGACGTATATTATTATTTTTCTACAGATAAGATACAGTTTGGGAAATCGCATTACAAAGCTTCGTAATTAAATAAAAATTTTATATAGCCATAAACATCCGCTGGCATTAAACATGGAAACAATGTTACAAAATGGCAACCCCTTAATAGGCTTCCATAGACAAGGGTGGATGAAATACGGTTAATGATAAATCCACAAATGAGATTTGCCGGACGCACGGCCACTCAAAACCGATACGCTATTGTCACCGGACACTCACCTTGCATTGACATATATCAACTAAATTTTAGAAACTATACGCATAATATATAGGCTGTTTCAAATACCGAAATTTTTAAAACTTTATTTCCAAATACTTTAGTTATGATATTATCCCAGTATAAAGGTAGGAACTACATGTTTAAATTTTTATGGGTAGACTAAGATTCAGGCAATGAAGTATGTTAAAACTTTACTTTTGAACCAAACTGTGAAACAAAGTCTAGGAAAATTACAAAGTTCTTTTCTAAACCCGGTACCTATTGTAATTTTTTTGTAATATGCTTTGGATTATGCGGAAATAGACATTAAATAACAAACATTAGGTAGTTTTTGCGGTTTAAGATTATTCGATCATCCTGTGCAGTACAGTACAGTATGTAGGTGGTGACGGTCCAGATGGACGGGTCAGCAGCTGCGTGGTAATTAAGAGGTGGCCGCTGGAAGTGGCGCAGTGGCGCGCGCCGCACAATGCGCTTCAATTGAATGAGAGTAATCTTTGCACCCACGCGTCTTTTGTGCGCGTGGGTGGACCGCTGACCGTTCGACGAGCTGTCTACAAGTTGCTCTACATCTAATATTTATAATACATAAAATTTTTCAAGGCAGACATTAAATTCAACGGATCTGATTAGAACACATCGATAATTTTTTTTCAATTTTCCAATTATTAGCTCTGCAAGTAATTTATACACATTAATATTATGTCCACATAATTAGGCAATAAAATAGAAAAAAAGATAATGCTTTTAAAGATAACATTTTTATTTTATTTATTACTTCATTATCTCGAGTAAATTTAGTAACTAATTGCTGTCAGAATTTTAAAATTAGCGATTGAAAAATAAAGTAGAGCAAACAGCCGAGTCGCAGGGTGCGTTCAAAAGCAAACAATAATTGTAAAAATTGCTTTAATGATAAATTGGTGACCGTCCCTAATGGCTATTGGGGCAGAGTGCGATTCGAGCCGGAACATAACCCGTAGCAGTCATATCCCACTTCACTTACAATGACCCTGTCCTATGATTTATCTCTTAATTGTGATCATCACGAGCGTCGCTTAAAGGTGCTTTTTATTATTAGAGCCATAATTCTGTCAAATGTCTTCATACAAACCAATTTCGTGACAATGCCATTTCCGATGCCGTTTCTCTTGGTTAACGTGTAGTATGAAATTTTAGTTATCCGAGCGTTATTTATGATGTATATTAATTTAATTTTATTGAGAAATTTCCGTATGAATATTTTTTTGTATATTATAACGATTACTTTAAAGCAGATAACGCCGGCTCTCAACGTTTTATATGTATTATAATTATTTTTTCATCGTAATTTTTATATGCGACCATTACAAACAGCAAGAAGTGAAACTGATAATGCTATTTGTTGTACAAAATGATCAAATAAAACGTTATCTAAGTATGCAAAGCTTTGCTTTATAGTATTTTAGTATAATGTATGAGAATATTTTAACGAATTTTATTTGGTTTTCTTTTATGTTTATGCGAACATTAAGATTTTGTGTTATTACAATCGGTCAACGCGGGTAATATAATGTGATTATTTAAATTCGTTTTCTTTATGAATGGAAATAGTTAATTTGAATTTTAAAAGCTTTTAAATAAAAATCTTAAGAATTAATTCTTCTGAATCAGTAGTTCATCTTAACTTAATACTGAAACCAGTGAAAATGATTTCTTATAAATGTTCGATTTTGTTTGGATATTGTTAACATTAATAATAACTATTTCTAATCGTTATTTTCTCTGTTGGTAAAATGATTTAGTATTTCATTAATATAAAGAAATATTTGCTTTTTATCAAAGAATAGTAAAATAAAATCAATTTTGATATATCGTAGACATTTGTCGTAGATTTGAGGATAGATGATTTCGCGGATGAGCAACGGCCGGGGCGAACTGTTGACAATGGCCGCTATAAAGAAAACTAATAGCGGCCTCGTCGATACCGTATAGCGGCTGTTTTACCGAATTTTACTCACCACAGAGGTTAGCAACATTTTTGTCGATGTTCTATAAATGCGTTACATATAAAGAATATATTTGTGTGGTACGCAAAGCGGGGTACGCAAATTTCTCTGAGTTAGCATTTCATCGGTTAGTGCTTCGAACAGGAATTTAAAAAGTATGTAACTATTTGCGATGATAAATTTCAATCCATGTTTCGAAAAAGGTCAGGGAACTTCTTAATTAGGAAAGTAATAATCCCAATCACCCAACGATTTTTAATACAAATTCGAGTTGAATTTTTCGCTCTTAATTTGCTAACGGATAACTTATTTAATTGCTATTTAATTTGCGCATGTCAATCGGACGTTTTGGTAGATAAAATATTGAAGCAAAACAAGTCCGAGTGCAGGACACCTGACACCGCCGAGGGCGGATGGGGTTGCTGCGGAACTATTGATATCGATATGGGGGAGGAATTTAATATTACTCTTATTTATTGTAAATCGTTCCTTGGTTTAGCAAAGACACTATTTGTCTTGTTAGGATATATTTTGAAATAGAAATGTAGTTATTTTATACAAAAATTCTAGTGTTGTCGGGTACAGCTAACTATAATAATGAAAGTAACAAAAGCCTTAAACTGTCCATAGTTATTTCAACGATAATTCCAGTGATTGTCGAATATTTTTTCATATTCGTCAAATCGCTTGACCTATTTTCTATACAATCCGGAAACTTTATTAATATAATATAATTTTGTTTTTAAATTATTATAACACTGCGAATTACATTCAACATTGATCATATAAAACTAAGGATAGATAATGTCAATAGTAGTTATTTAAATGTGTATTTAGATGATTATAAAGTTTGGATAGCAATAGTGGAATTGGATGGGGACATCATCCAGAGACAGTGAGCAGACGTCGCTAGTCAGTACTCGGGACGATGACAATACGCGCGCGAGGGGGCCGTGTTTGCCCGCCGCGCTATGAATAAAGATATTGCCGTTATTTGTACTACAGATGTCATGTAATTTCATTGTGCCGCAAAATATTTAGTGTAAACAAACGGGGAGACGCTTCGATAACATCTCTGTTCCGATGCTATCCGCGTATACTCTGTCAAATAAACTCGATTTTCATACCGTTAGGGCAAAAAATGTTTCCGTTAATAAGGGATTTGTGTAGATTTTTTTGTGTTCATATAAAAAGAGATTAAACTTTTTCTACCACAAATGTATTAACGAATGGCTTTACTCAATAGGAAATACTGTTTTGTATGCTTTTTTTCAGTAAAAATTGAACAAATCTATTGATTTCCTTTATCAAGTTTACCAAAACAGTTTATTTTAAAAATAAATTGCAAATGATAAATGTTAAATAATTCAATGGACGGTCAGTTATACATTGCATTTAATCTCAACTGTTTCATAAAATCAACACATATTTTATCCAATTAGGAAATGTACAAGAAATTATTTGTCTCAAAGTTAATATATGACATAAGGATTTTTGTCACCTTGTTTGATTTTTATCACATTGTTAAAAACTTCAATACAAACAAATCTAAATTATAAAAAAACATTAAAATGAAAAAGGTTACATATTTAAAAGTAGTATCTCTTTGTACGAAAATGAATGGAAGCATATCGTTGCATCGATACAGCGTTTAATAAAATCATGTCAGTCATAGGAAATCGGGACAAGCCCGGCGAACATGAGCCCTCCATTAAATGATAATCCCGCCAATTTATCGACAGAGCAAAAAATATACGGCATTGTGTCGCGAGTTGTCGGACATGAAAATTATTTTATATAAACACATTGAATATTCCTGGGTCGCGACCTCCCCGGATTTCGGCGCTGCAGATTATTCCCACTCAGCCCCAGTCATCATCGGTTGACATATTTTTTTAAAATGGGGCGACTGGTAATGGAATAATAATAAGCGGGAATTTACTTTTTGGTCATCGCGTCGCGTCGTTTCAAAAACAGAAAGGGGTGTAAATATATTAGTCGTGTTAGATGTATACCATTGTGGATGTCGCCGTCGACCTATGCCGTGTAATCAACGGTTGGATAAAATGAAATGGATTTCTGACTCTGAGCTATTTGTCGCATGTTTGACAGCAATAACAGGGTTCGCTTCGATTCAAAGCCGCCATATGTCGCTCATATCAAATTTATTTCTATTATTTTATTGGTTTTGGTCGCCGATGATCGCCTTCATTACCTTTATTGACAGTCACGGAGAGAATTCAAATTTATAGTCGGCGATAGCTTGATGACCATAACAAAGTGAACAAAGTAATAAAGGTAATAAATTGGTTGAACGCTATCGTCTACTTCCAAAATGACGGTACTAATTTTTTTTTGTGCCTCCAGTGCTCTATTCGTGTGTGTCTTTTATATCGGATGCAATGATTGAATTCTAAAAATTGTCGTTCCGAACATAACTGCATTAGAAGGGGGACAATAGTCTATATTAAGGGCATGGGATTAAAATCATCCATTTAAATAACATTTTAAATAAATAGTGTGTAGATAATAGGAACAATACAATATTTTGTCAACTGGCGAGTCCGCGCCTGCGAGCGCAGCGCGGCGTGAAGCGGAAAATCCTCGGGACATTCGAGGACATTTTTTGTGGGTTAATATCCGCACGACATTGTCAACCGGCTATTTAATACATCAAGTAACACAATACTTTAAATACGACTAGATTTGTGCAAAATTTAAAATCTTTACGCTAAGTGATTTTCTATGAGCCTATTAGATTAATATCCTTCTTAGATGTCGGAGGCCGACAGCGCTTTGTATATATAAAAGATATTTATTTTGTATTACTATATAATTTAAGTTTTGCTCGAATGCAATAAACAGTAAAATTTTAAATTCGATTCATTCTATTCTACATATTATATTCTATAAAACGATAAGTAACTATCCCTATCAGCATTTCACTGTACCTTACTACATTCCGAACATGACAAACCTATCGCTGCAAGCCAAGTTTAAGCAAGTAAGTTTTTGTGCTTAGGAATCCGACATAAACGGAAACTTGGTACAATTTATAAGCTAACTGGAATGGAACCCAAGACTGATTATGTTAATTTAATAAATTACTATCGAAAGACGTCTCATTTAAATAATAAAATTACGATAGTTATTTTTAATGAAAATAGAAGCTAGAACAGCTGCACCAAGGACTCAGATCACATTACACTTTTTTTTTAAAAGATGTCAATAATAGAGGATATAAGTCTAAAATCTTACTTATTTTGCTAAAGTTAGTATTTTCAAGAAGTATTTACTTAGTATTTTTACAGAAACACTTGATATGTATGTAAACATACTAGACTTTGGTATAGGTATCGGCTAAAGCGCACACTTTCGAGTCCACCCTCTCGACATCCGTCGCGACGTCACATTGAATGGCTTTTCTCTGCACTGTGGAGTATAAGGACGAGGCCGTAATTCTCTATTGAGACGCAATAAAAACAGATATGACAAAAATATCGGGTTTCATAAAGCTTTGGTTTCGTGACACGTAATATTATTTTAAAGGACGTTATTATGCTTTTTGTTTGTCGTTCTCCTTCGAGATTTGCTCCGTGAAATGAGTTATAAAGAATAATACGACCTTTAATTTTTATGTACAATTTTTTTTTATATCACAAGTGGTTTGACAACGGACCGCGATGTTACCTGTCGGAAATCTTTTATCGTTTTGTACCTTTATGTGGTTTTTTATCGTTGTTTTGCAATAATTTTTCTCATGTACACAAGTTCTATAATTCAGCTTATATATAATGTACTTAATACGTGTAAGACTGTGTAATACAAAGAACTTACTCAGTGTAACTATATATTCGTGTAAGGAAAATGAACATTTGGTTAATACCAGCGTTATAACAAATGAACAACATTTCCAGACGTCTAAGAAACATGTATACAAAGGGTAGATGGATAGAATGCGGCTAAAACAAGGAAGATACCTTTCTGATTATCTAACGCACAAGTAATAAATACCTACAAATCTCTTATTTATAAGCCCATGTTATCTTCAGGGTTTCGTACCTCGAAAGGAAAATACGGAACCCTTATAGAATCACTTTGTTGTCCGTCTGTCTGTCTATCAAGACTCTTTCTTAGTACATATACAGCCGTTAGAGAATGCACTAATGATACTTATCCAAAAAAATATACCAAGATGTCATCTAGCGACATCACTGTTACAAGCTAATAGCTTTTCATTTCCTATTTAAAAGGATTATTATTGTGATATAGAGCGAGTGGGCATATTGTTTCTGGAGTGCATTCTGAATGGAAAGGAAACAACAATCAAGTATGAAGACTTAATGTTCTCGACAAAGAGTCCACGTTCTTTGTCAACTTTCTTTGTGTACCGTAGACAATGTAATTGAAGTTTTTGTCGAAGGTATCCAAGACACTCGTGTAATAAGTTTTTATGCTGCTATTTAATTAATCGCGTCCGTTGTTTAGTGTATATCAAACGGTGTTTATAGCCTTATTGCTTATCTAGGAGTTAATTTTACTACTGTTTAACTTTAACGCGAGTCGTTGCGTGTAGGAAACAATGATATAAACAATTTATTGCTGCCTTCTTGTATACTATCACGCTCGAACAGATAATACTTACAACACTATTTTGAATTTGTTTCAACGAAAGCAGCAGCAGTTCAAATATTTATTTTTTTATCTTTTTCTTTGATTCTTTTTTTCTTTAATAACATTATCATTGGATATCCTATCAGTGTCCAAGTCTATAACATAGGTGGTGATTGTCTTATTACAAAAATGTGGCCTATACAGGATGTCCGGAAATGACAAACACGATAAGTAATCACAGGTTCCTTAGTCGAAAATAACACTATTTAACCCAACTTATCTCTAATCAAAGCGAAGCTAAAGAGCTAAAGGTCTTCAATGTTTATATTATAGATTTTGTCCACTTATTCAAATATCTCTAAAAATATTTTAAAAGGTTTTATTGTCGCGATATATTTCTTATTTACTTATGGTGCGGGAAAATATATGAATTTGTTGTATATTGGTTAGTCATAGATTTTGTTACGCATGGGGACGAATGAAACAACTGCCAGCTTAGTGTAGACTGGTTTATTGCGTCACACTACACTCTAATAGGCGTAGCTACATAGTACATAGATATGCATACCGAATAGATAACAACACATTTGCTAAATTAGAATTATCTTGTGAAATATATTACCCATATGTTTGCCATACAAGGGTAGGCAGAAGTAGCAAGATTTACATCAAAATTGATTAGTTTGAAGACGAATTTTGTGATTTTTGTCACCTAAAATACCTTGTTCTTTTTTTAAGAAGAGAACGGGATTATCTTCAGAGAACTTGTAGATGCAGGACTTAGTTTAGTTGCATGCCCATGATTTTTCACTGCTGAAACACTTATAAAAACATATTGCTATCTCAGTTTTTCAAAAAGAATGAAAGAGATGCCAATATATTCTTGTACAGTTGTTTCGATACTGGAAACTCATAGTGCTCTAAACAATAAGCTTGATTATTTAATTAATATCTCGGTATAAAACCTGTTATGTTCAATATTTTCATTCCTGATTGTAAGCATTAAATGTTGAGTCGCTTTCGATTGCTCGATCGACTTCGTAAACACTAAAGTTTGCACAAGAAAGATGAGTCGATAGCGCTTGCGAATTTCAATCGGCAAACAGGTAAGTAGGTGAGTGCAATAAAATTGTTGCATGTTTCGATCACTAATGTCGTGAGATATTCTGTCGGCTTGTTAGTTCGGTGCCTTACAACTTGTTATAACGTCGCTGCTGGCACGCGTGACGGCGCGCGGTATCACGTCATCGAGCACGCGAACACGCCCAAACACGCCGACGACCATCCCTTCCACCTCCCCCAAACCCCCAGACAACATTATAATAAATCTGCAAATGGACATTCGACCAAAAAAATTAAATGTGTTTATAGCATGAAGCAAGGAGGTATTGCAACTTTTATACATTCGCGCGGAACATATTAAACTAGCCAAATTGGAAGAATTTGAAGACTGTAATTAAATTTAACTATGTTTTTTTATTCTATTTAGAAAATTCTAAAGTAACCCAGCTTCATATTTTAGACCTTTATCAATAATTTGGTATCCTAATAAGTTATTACACTAACTTGTTATAAAACACGTGTGTTTATAAGTAAATGAGCCAAAGAGTCGCAATTTGTACACAAATGGCGACAAATCTGTATGTTTCATCAATTTAGATAATTTTATCTTGTTTCGATAAGTGGTACTTACAATGCGGTGATTGCGGCGTCTTCCTAAGTATCGGAAACACTACTTTTATAGATGAGTTATTCTGATAGAAATAATGACCTACCTCAATAATACAAATTGTTTAAAGAGGTTTATTGATTATGTCTAAATAGCGGTTGCCCGCGACTCCGTCCGCGCGTAATAAATAAAAAATATTAGCCTAACCTTCCAGAATTTGTTTTATATGTATGCCAAACTCCATCGAGATTTGTTTAGCTCTTCTGGAGATACCTTCAAACAAACACCCATCCATACGTTCGTATAAACATTGGTATTTACAATAGTAGTGAGACATTAGTAAGAATAATTGATAAGACACAAATAACAGTTAATAAGATCTTTTTTCTTAGTCATTCTAGTTTCATACGAGTGAAGAACAATAATGTTTGGACAGTTAGTGTACTATGAAACAATAGCAGTACTGAATTGTCTATTGCTTTGCAGAATAGATATAGACCGATAAAAACAGATATAAACCTTAACAGTGGTAGAGCCCTCTTTAACATCTTCGCAAGAATCGGCCCGGCTCGCCCGGTGAAATACCACGACCACACAGAAGACAGGCGTGAAGTGGAAGCAATTCCGCGTTTCGTCTGATGAGTGTGCGTCCCGGAGGCCAAAATTAGTCCTCTTTCCCTTCCCACCCTATTATAAGAAAGGATGGGAAGTGGAAGTGGACTTTCTGGATGAGAGGATGCATGGAAAGGGAAAATATTTTCTTTCTGTGCATCCATGCACGCATGTGATTAAAGGTAGGCAACGCATATGCAATTGCGGATGTGTATGGACAACGGTCACTTCGCTATTTCAGCGATTTCAGGAGGTCGCCCGCTCGTTTGCCACCTTATGATATAAAAAAACCAAATAGATGTTTCGGATAGTTATCATTAGTGTTATATAGTGATAAATAAGCAGTTCATACAGGAATGAATATGTACGTAGGCGCCGCGCGTTGCGTGCCGCAGCTTCGTGCGGCGGTCACATCCAGTCTCACATCTACACTCTAATTAATATAAGATCTCAATTAAACTGAGACACATAACGACTGCTGTTTTATATTGCAACACGACGCGCCCATAAGCGCAATAAATATTCACGTATCTTAGCAATGCGATGTAATTAAAAAGGAAAAGGTCACTTCTATTTATCGCATGCTTTATAGACTTTAATGGCGGCGATGCTGCGGGACTTGTATTTAATATGACTAATCGACACTTCTCTTTTATTTGCAAATTAAATTAAATACAGAAGATTGTACGCGATCGCGACCTATGTTAACTTGGTGACTAACTTTAGTAAACACAGGGACATAGACCTTTTTATTTAAGTAGGTATTAGCTTAGGTTATCACATCGAATATGTTGCATGTTTTAGATAAAGGATTCAGTATTCCGAAGCACGATTCCCTAAAAATATTTATAGTGATTATAACAGGTTTGAAATAAAAAACAAAACCTTATTCCCGTGTTGGCTTAATTGACAACGTTTTATTATGACTAAACAAATAAAGTATTTAGAGTCGGAGTTATAAACGACCACTTTTCCCTTTAATGGTGGCCAGAGTTACTATATTCGGGATGTAAGGTCTTGACCAAGTTTTGAATCGTAATATTTTGGGTTCAGATTACCGACGCCGATAACGTGTCATCTCACCTTATACCAGAGACGTATTCAAATATTATAGAGCGTTAACGTTTAAAGTGTACCTAAATTTAAATTTATATGTTATTTTGACATCTATCTCAATATCGAATCTAGGTTATTGAATTGTGTTAATAGAATTTATGATAATAAGTATATGATTATGCAATCGAATTGCTGTCTTTGGTACTGTATCTATATTTAAATTTTGCTATTTTCATTTGAATCGTTATTATATTTGTTTGAATGTAATTACAAATGCTAAGTTTTCAATCAGTAAATAATAATAAACAATAATTCCTCAGTTAGAAATATTATAGGTAATCAAAAGTCCCAAATCCGACCCTGAAGCGGCAATGGTAAAGGCCACACGCGGCCGGCGGGTCCTGTGCCGGGGCGAGGAGTGAGGTGCGGGGGGCGCGGTTCATTCATGTTGTTAGATCGGACCGCTCATAACTTAACTTTTAATTTATTCCTCTCCACTTCCAATCCAGTTTGGTGCAGCCTTCGCCCCAGACACTTCAGCCTTAATATACGTCATTATATAAAATTTTGAATATAACCATATATGAAAAGGGCATGCATTTTATAGACAAAATTAAAAGTTGTAAATGTATGTATGACTCTAATTTATAAAAGAGTTTTCCAAGAGTCTTCTGAGAGATCAGCAACTTAGGCGACTTCCTAACAATCTACCTATGATTTTAACGAGGTTTGTTCCAGCAATGACACAACATACTATTGTTTTAATCTCTCGTTTATCACTTCTAAATAAAGTTAACATATCTTTTTCGATTTATAAAATGTTTTTGCTTGACATAATACATTTTATTCGTTTCATTCATAAACTAGTCGTCATGTAGTACATGTGTAGTGGAGACGTACAATGAAACGCCTACGGTTGATCGAAAAATATCGTATTACAATCCAATCATCGCGCGGCTGCGGGCTAAAGGGGACGCTCGAATCAATACAACAAACTTTTCTCCGATATTTATGTTTGTCTTTAATTTTTACTCCTAAGACGCTGTCCATTTAATATCAGACCCGGGACGGCGTTAACGATCGCCATATAAAAATTTATTTCACCGCATCTTCGTTTTTTTTTTTTTGTCATCGCATTCAACACGTCGTCGGTTTTACTTTATTAATCACTTAAGTTAAACAACACGTTGTCGCTTAACACAAATCATCGGATAACAATTTATTGCAGAATAACTCACCTTACCAAATTCTTTGTTTTTATTCGACCTTATTTATATGCAATTATTTTAAGTAAGTAAGGTAACAATTAACAATTAACATTAACTCATACTATGTATATATTGTTTTATAACTAAATACGAATATTTAATACTTTAAAAATAAAGTTCTGTGTCAAAAACTAGATTTAAAAATGTTGATGATCTGAATCTAAACAATTATTACTTTAATAGACTGTTGTCTTAAACTGGACTGATCGCCCACGAATCCAAATAATTTACATTAAGGCAATTAAGAGTGAAACAAAAATCGTCCGCCGCCCACGCCTTCCTCGCCGCTTTATTTACTGCCGTAAATCATATCAGCCATCAATTGCATTTTAAAACACGCATAGAGAGATGCAACAATTATTATCTATGAGTTAACTTAAGTATCAAACTTGTGATTAATCAAAAAAATGTGAATGTGGTCTAAAAAATTAATCGTAAATGTTATCCTAAAATACAAAAGTCAGTAAAGGAACTCGCGCTAATCTTCAGCGGGCAGGCATTCGTGTCGTTCGATAGGGCCGAGTCGCGCCGACCCATTCGCCTGTCCTCCTGTCCTCTCCCCGAGCGGCAGACTACACACTTTAAATATATCCATTTAATGATTACAATTTCTCGTTATAATTTATTTAGGACGAAGCATAACAAGTTTTCGAATCAAATATGTCGCCCATAAAGATGAAGCCGTGCGGGTTGGACCGCGCCGAGTTTAATTCGACAATGACTTTTTGTGGCGCGCGAACGCGGCGGCTAAATGTTCCCTCCCCGTCTGAAAATAAGAATTAAAACCGGCCGATGTACGTGCACTACAATGATCCCTTCGAGACCGCTCGCTAGACGTGAGCGAGGAGCAAAAGGGTTTCATGACCGAACACAGATCAGAAATGAATTATTTCTTCTATACAATAAATTAAAGTCGATAATCCAATTTTAAGTCGGCAAGCTTCGAGTTCCCACTTTATTGGGAAGAGGGAAACGGATAGATCGTGATCGAAAAGAGAGTGTGAATGAGAGCATAAGGATCACAACGGGAGGTGGGGAGCGGGGCTCGGGACCGCTGTCGTCGTCGGATAATTCCTTATTCTTTATGAAAATGTGAACTCGTTATCTGCGGGTTGACGGGTTCGAAGCCGCGACGTTCGGGACCGCGCGGGCTTCGTGCAGCGTCGCGACGCGCCGCTCTAGTGGTACTAAATAATACATAGGAATCGACGGGCTCTTCGGCGAGGAGCGGCGGGTACACGACCGGATCGACAAACGGCATCGACGGCAGATTGAACGATAGTTCCCGAGGAACTGGTTATCGTTATGGGGCGACTGGCGGATGAAATTTATTGGTAGCGCGTCGGAGAAATGTAGCGAGCGGAAGGGGCTTGCGATTTTAATTAGGTAATGAATGTCGATGCCGATCTGCATATCGGTCTAACGGCTAGATTTATCGATTCGCCGCTTGTCTGTGTTTCAAAATAATGTCGCTTAAATTTCTAAACACCGATTCTGTACACGCGTACGCTGGATAGTTATCGCGGACCGCAATTTGAATTTCGGCCACCACCCGACTAACAACCTAATCCACTATGATTGCTTTGCGGCATAATTCAACGTCACCGCAGATTGCGTGTCTTGTTATCTCTTTTTTAACGCAGACAGAAGTTAGTAATATTTCACAAAGCGCTTAAACAACACAAATAATATGAGCCGCGATCTTTTGGACGGCACATATCTCTTCGGAATTGACGTTTTTCGGAAACGGGCGGTTTTTAACGTTTTAATTAGGGGCGCACATTACGGCGCGCCGTCACGTTCCCCCTCGCTCCTCGACTCACATTTTTGTATATTCCTGTCTATTTGGGGAAATTTTTATTTTTCGACAAATGCGTGTGCTATTTTTGTGTCGCGTGCAGCCGGCCGGCGCGCCGCTAAATCTCTGTGGGAAACTGCTCCTATCACGTACGTCTAAACACTTCCAGCGACAACTAACTAATACATTACCTCAAGGTCCTGCTGAACTTCGCATCGTGTGAAATTATTTTATTAAACTTATGTTAATTTAAAAAATAGTATTGATTCCAAAATAAAATGTTGTCCAATGAAAATCATCGATTTAATAACCAGAAAATTTATACAAACATTTTTTGTACACCGTATTTGCAAATTATGTAATTTTAAAACTTAATATAAAAGTGTTGAGCACATTTTATATGACAAGAATGAAGGGAAACGAATACCGTGATGGATAGTGTCGAGGATTGACATCTTCCTACTGTTCGGTAAAAAATACGTCCGATAGCTGCTCCGGCTTCGACACGGAGTCGACCCATTCCGTTCACCCACCTGTCATCGCTTACACGTTTAAAAAGCGGAAACTTTTGTCCAAACATTTCACAAACTACACTACTCCGTTGAACGTAGTATTTATGTACACGAGTATTTTATCTTTTAGTCTTTATTTTTATGGATACGATATACTTATGCTCAATATAAGAGTCGTATCTTTGATTTGGAACTCATGTTAATTTTAGTAGTAGTATTTTAATCAAGTGACTTAACCACTCCCGTAAAACATAAGACATGTCAGAATAATTATATTCAAATATATTTCTTAAACGTACATACAAGTCTGTCTTTCTAATTTTATTTGGGCCGTTCCAAAACTGATGTACTGAGGTAGATACTTAATTGTGTTAATTGATGTTTGTATGCTTTAAACAGAATATAAACAGATGTATTTTCCCTGTAACGAATACATAAATAAAACATTCCGCAACTCGGTAGGTAGCGTGCGGAGAGCTACCGCACCGCGACTCGGCCGCGGCTCCAACATTCTGAGTCGCGTCACGTCACGTCATTTGTCGTCGTTAGCGATGACGCACGACGTCGCTGACCCCGCGCCCGACCCGCTCCATCACTCTTCCATCGACGTCGCGACATCATCTAGGCCCACGCAACAATCAAACGCTTTTTTTCTGCTTCAGAATTGCTTGAACAACCATGAACCGGTCCCCAAGGTCAGGTTTATTTCTATTTATATAAGAATTTTTGTCATGTTTTGTAATTTTAAAAATAATATATCATAATGTCCTCAAAACAGTTTAACGTTATCATCTCAATGGGGTTATTCATCAGTTTTTTTTTAATTAAGATAGTGCGTAATTTTTTAATTGGTAAATTTAGACAATTGATTTTAAATTCTCAAGACCGTTAGCTACTTCAAGCAATAATTTATCAACAATCATAAAATAACGTTACCATACAATACAGTTATAAATTAAAAGCAGGTGGCAGATATTATAAATAGAGGATTCTGTATAACATCCAGCTTTCTTTTCGCGGAATGTTGCCAAAACGCATTTTTGCAAATTTTTTTCAAACCACCCACAATGAACGCTGTGGTACGTGTACAATTCTAATAACTCTATATTTGTGTAATGATTTTGTATTGAATTTTACGGGCTGACTTCGAGAGACACATTTTTGTGTAGTTGATTTATGACGAAATGCAACTAAACAATTGACACGTTTTGACTTACGACGGGCACGGTCAGCACTGCTCTATGGTACCCTTTCAGACCGACTTCAGACAAACCCTTTGACAAACGGGGTAATAAAATTTTATTATTATATTTGCAAAACCGACAGAACAATTTAGATGCGCGCCCGTCGCTTTGTGATGCAGCACTACCAATTAGTCACGAATAGTTTTCAAACAAAAAACATGCATTTCTTTATTAGTTATATTATTTGGACACAAAAAATGTCCGTTTTCGAAATGCTAATTTATGGCAACGACGACCAACAATTTTTTTGCCATTGTTTAAAAGTTAATAAAAATGTTTAACACTGAAATGTTGACTTTATTAATAAGTGAATAATCGTCATCGATTTCTCTTAATGTCCACATTTTATGACATCAATATATTTTTTATGTAAATAAAGCTATTGTGATTTGTGTTATGTTGAGATAAGAAGTTCCAAGATAACTTTATTGTATAGATTGATTGACTGTGTCTGTATATTGGACATTTTTGAAACTTGTAGTCATAAATAGACAAGTTGGTGAAATCATAGTCTAACAAATAAACAGAGAAATTATAAACCCGCGTTATCTCAGTAGGTACTAGACATATCCATAACTACGTTAACCGTTTAGGGAAAACAAGATTTTTGTAGACTAATTAACTTCTACGATATTTTTGTACGCAGATTAAGTCAAAAGATAAGCTCATTTGTCTGCAAGGCCCTACCGAATGTTCGTGTTTGTAGGAAAGTAACTTCACGGTCATGACTCTAGACATTTGATATGACATTATACTATTTCTGTGGCGAACGGGAGCGTGCGGGATGCGTTGGGATGCGGCCGGGTGCATGCAAATGGTGCGTAGAGACGTGTGACGTAGACTGTGCGCTCCCCCACCCTTGTTATCCGAACACAATAAACAGAACTGTCGTATAAGTTGACAAAAAATCAACTTATTTGAATTTCGAATATATTTTGAGTGAAGATAAGGTTTGTACAGATATTATTCTTCAAGACATAAGAGTGACTGATATTCAAAATAGGTTTTATGTATTTCTGATTATTTTCAATCATACTAATATTATAAATGCGAAAGTTGAGATGGAAGAATGATTGGATGTTTATTAGTACCTTCTAACAAACATCTCTAGAATGGCTACATGGATCTCGCTGAAATTGCCATAGATGTAAAACATAGTCGGTAAGAACACATAGGCTACTAATTAAGTTTTCTGAATCCCATGTCGTCTGAGTCACGGGCGACAGCTAGTTTAAGACTAAATGTGTTTTAATTTTCCGCAGTATGCAACCAGTGACGTATTCCCATTACAGCTCTACGGCTGTCAAGTTCACGTGGTGCGAAGTTTTTGTGTCGCGGCGTGTGCCGGCGACTGCGGTCATTACTACTTTGTCTCCCCTTGTCTGCGGTTGCGAACAATTTCTATATCATTGTACAGAAAAATACTATTTAACAATAATTATCTTAAAATGGAAGTGGTTTGCGCCACTTGCGACAAAAGTGAAAGTGACATGTTGTAAGCTATCGGCGCTTTGTTACTTCGTACGACCATCTTTGTTATGCTAATGTGCATTGATTTTACAGCTTTTCTGCAAAAGGGCTGGCGTAGATGCCATTGTCTGATCATAATGCTTATTTAGCATGTGATATTTCCGAGAACTTCTCACTTTTGTTATAAATACGTAATAAATATTTGTGATGCTTCTAAACAGTAAAGTTACAATGGGGATGTCTTGCTTTAAATTTTATAGTCTAATTTATTTATGCTTATTTTGTTATTCCGACTTTATTCTTTTGTTTACATCATAGCTCAAATTGAATGTAGAAATTTATGCATACGTGATTGCCGTAGGAATTTGCACCTAATTTATAATTTGGTACATAGAGATTTAAGATGTTGTTATATTTCTTTTTGATGTTCGTATGACGTATAAATGTATAATTGTTTATTCAATTGTGGCTTGAAGGAGATGAATATCAAAATATTAGTTTTATATGCTTCATTATTTTTCAAATTTAAATAGAATTTAAAGAAAAAAAAATGTATTGTTAAATTATACGTAACCCCCTTAAATTCCCATTTGCTAGCTTTTTTATTTACATAACGTGTATTGATTTTTTTGAATTGACTGTTTTTCAAATTATCCAAAATTTATTATTATTTAAGTCAGCAATTACTTAAAACATTTCGACAGAAACATTTTTGATAATTGGTTGGTAGATATTTGCACCCATTATAATATTACGTGGGATGTATAGTGGGTCATAACTAAAAGATATTTATTTTTTACGGTCATTATCAATTCTTTATTCGAACAACCAATTTTGGATATTTTCTAACCTTACAACCAAAAAACAATAGATCTATTTTTTTATTAAAAATATTAGCAGTTTTTTTTGTAAATTTACTAATATTTCATTTACCATTAAAACTAAGCTCTAGGCTTGTGCTAGGATATGGTTTACGACAATAGTCGAATGGCGGGATTCGAACCCCCAACCTCGTGATCGGAAATCCGTACCCTTAACCATTAGGCTATTGGCGATTTGTTTCATATTTCAACTTAAGTTTTTATAACGATTATTATAGCGACTTTTAATAATTATTATTTATAATATGTGATTATGTATTTATTAATTATATCATTTATACATTTGGCAGGATTACATGAGTGTAGTTTAACTTGTAGAACGGCAAGCTGGCGCGGCAAGCGTCGGACGTCCGCGCCAGGCAGTAGCGGTCTAATGAGCGGCCGTGTTTGCTTCAATTGCACACAGCACTTTTATTCACCGCCAATTTATTTCATTTTTGCCTCTGATCGCACCTTATTGAGGCTCTTTTTATCTTATTGCCCCGCAGCTCTATAATACACGCCCTGTTACTTGCAAATGCGACGCACACTACATGTTCCTTTACCTCGCTCATGACGTAGTCGAGAATAATTAAAATTTTTGCTTTCACCTATTTTTAGTTCACCTTGGGGTTCGAATCGTGCGATGCGTTTCCACTTATATACTATTTCGTTTTGTATGGCGCCTTAATACGTACCCGGTTTTGCATACTAGCGTATTTTTATATGCGAACTATAATATAAATCAGTGGATTCATTAGGAACGGCGCGGAATCGAGGCTGACATTAATGTTCCCGGGAAGTATGGGCGATCGTGTATATTTGCCAAGGCGATTGTGTTATGAGTAGAGACGTCATTACAATAATAACAACCTCTGATATGTTGCCAAATGCCTGTCACTACACATAATATACAGTATGCTCAGGAGAATACCCTTGCCTTTTGGAATATATTACACACTAGCTGTCGCCCGCGACTCTGTCCGCACGCATTTAATAAAAATTAATTAGTAGCCTATGTATTCTTCCAGACTATCTCTTACATTTATGTCAAATTTCAGCGAGTTGTGTTTAACGGTTCTGGAGATATATTCTATCCATCTTATCATTCGCATTTATAATATTAGTTAGATTTTCACATATGCTCGAATAGATTCCCAAAAACGATTTTTTTTTCAAAAATAATGCTGAATATATTAATAATATTTTATAGAATTCAAGTCATGTCGCATATCAATTTATTATAATAGAATGTTAAAATTATTTTATTTTTTCATTTATATGCACTTCTTATTAATGGTCACAAATAACGTTTTTAAAACAACCATAAATATGTTCAAATGATGCAAATAATCATCAAAAACGTCAACAAAACTCACATTTAATAAATCACATAAATACTAAATAGCAAAAAAACGATATTCTAAAAATAAAGCGTCATTATTCTTTAGTTAGATGTTTTATTCAAAATTTTGGTTTAAACACACTCGTAAAGTACATCCTTCCAATCTAAAATTGTCTTCTCATAGAATTTTTTTCATCTAAGAAAACTTGTATGTGACGTATTGATTTTTGCTTGTTTTTGTTGAGTTTTATTGCGCTCGGAACAGTGGGGTAAAATCGTAAATTAAATGAAAGATCCATCAGTTCGGGAAGGAGTAAATCAAGCCGGACGGATTGCCCCTAATAAAAATTATAAGAGGCACAATGGCTCGAATGTGCGCCGGCCCGGCAGCGGCTATAAACTCTTGCTATGTTTGTTTATGATGCACTAAAATATGTTATAAACTAGATAACTATAATCTAAATAAACTAACCTATAATTACTGTATCAACGTTTGTCTTTATTTCTCCTCGCTCTTTGACAAATGTCTTGTTACTACGATAATTGGATTTAGATATTAAAAAATGTCGGTTAATTTTTAAATAACTCGTAGTGAATAAAAAACCAAGTAAATTATCACGATCTTGCAATTATTTATTTTTATACGACCTAAACTTTTATTTCATTAAAATCTTGAAAGACCATAACTATTCGGATTAATTGAATTCATTGTTTGATAAACAGAGAGAAAAAAAGCAAGTCTTAATAACGATATGGCGGAAAAGGGAACAAATGAAAGTGCGGCAATATTTCTTTGTCCCCGCAGCCAATGGAGCGCGGCCGTCGTTGACGCGTCTTGGCGCGCTTTTTGTGGCGCGCTTTTATTATATTTTTTGGAAGCATTTTTTGGATGATCTTATTTGTAGGTTCAGTACCTGGCCGTAAATCAGCACTCGTGGATAAGAGTAATGTGGGCAGGTGTGTTACCCCTTTTCGTATCTGCCTTAAATGTCAACAGCTACCGATTTCAAAATGAAATCCGTTATTTGAGATGCCATTTTGTGTCTTTTCATGTTTCTTATAACATTAAAGTAAAAATAATATAGGTGGCGGTCTCGTCGCATAAGGATTTTTCTGAAAATAATCTTTACGTATCTTATTGAATTCCTTATTTTTGACCTCTTTCTGTGCAAAAATCTAATATAGCGGTATGGCCACTAAACAATTTTGTGTATGCAGGTTGCTTAACGTCATTCTTAGCTACGATTCATGTCAAATTTTCTAATAGGTGTTTGTTAATCCTATAATTTCCAAGCCATCAGCCTGAGCCATGTTATTATTATGAATTGAAACAAAATTAATATCAAGTTGGGAGTTTGCCCCATTTATTACATTCACGAATGTAAATGAACGCATTCGAGTTACTTCGTTTACGTGAGAATATTTGTATTTATTTTATTTATGGAGTGAGCAAGCGGCCGCGAGGGAGATGTGTTTAAATATCTTAAGATTTAAATACGATGTCGGTTCGAGTAACTCCGGAATCCATTAGGTTAATATTGCTTATCTTTTATGTATAGAATGTGGTACTTTGGGAGTGTTTTTATGCTCGCTTAATTAATTTGTTAGGTATCTGGTGCATGTTGATTGTAGGTTTGTATGGAGGTTGCGATCTCCGGTGCCTGTCACGCTGATATTATTGACACTGAAGGTTTTTGTCGGCGTTCGAATTTTATCAGAGTGTGCGCGCATAACGACCTGTTTCATGATGATGCATTAATGCTTCGCTTCTGATATGTCGATAGTGAGGTTCACTCCGGATCTCGCTAATTAGTAAATGTTACCGTTATTAAGTAATTGTATGATTTATGCCAAGTCGATTACTTTTCGCTGTTTTACCTTGACTTTGCGAGTTTGAAATGTATACTAATATTATAAAGAGAAAAGTTTTAAATGATATTTTTAATTTTGCGCGGAAGAATGCGAGCTACTAGATTATTATAAAGTGGGAATAATAGAAGTATAGAATTTGAAATGATTAAATGAAACTTTGTCGATTTATTTACTATATAATGTAGTCTGATAGGAGCAGAAATAGAATTGTTTTTAAACCAACAGCTAAAAAAACAGAACGACATAATCTAAATCACTATTTGACCAATTTACAACATAATCATGTTTTAAAACAGTCATTGTAATTTTAAATACACTGAAGAATAAAAAAAAAAGTTCTGTACCTATATAGATATATTCAAAGCACCAAATCCATTATAATGCCGCCTATTGTGCGTTCCATATGCATATTTGCAGACATTCCAAAGATGGTAGTCATCAGGCGGTCTGAGTTATAGCTTCATAAGAAGTTCTTTCTGATGTCAACTTTAAAATTTAATGCTGTAAATTGTTGTTATATTCCTGACGATTACACTCGCGCTAACGAATTTATGTCTCGCTCGCCTTTCGCACATACTGGCCAGTCATAAACTCTGCGATCTGTATATTTTTGGATATTTATTTGTTTCGAACATGGCCCTGATATTGTATTTTGATTCTGGTATTTTTCTTTTTAATATTAGTGAAGCAATATTTTACAAATGGGTCACAGCTATAATTACATCGGAAAAAACATATTTTTTATTTTTTTATTTCTATGCGGCACTGTGATATATATTACTACTTTTTTCTAAAATTAAAAATAATTTACTGTTTGTACCCAAAGATTTGGATTTAATAGTATTTAATTCTCTTGATAAAAGTTTTCAGATACCAAAGTCATATTTTGTTGTGTAATTTTCCAAATAATTAGTAAAATAATGTCCTTTTATGAAAACAATAATCCAATATTGCTTTGTAACGAATCGATGGAATACAGATTATAAAGCGGTGAGTATGGTTTCTGACTCGCGTACATCAACGAATGAGTCCGCCCGGTCTGGCACTCCGTAAAACATAAATATTATCGTGTAGAAGGCCGTTCTCGATCGAACTTATTTTTCCGACTGCCGACAGTTATTTCATATAAATTAATGGCGCGAGTCGTCACGGCGCAGACGCCGGCTTCTATTTTTAAACTGACGAATGAGGCGCGCCGAGCGCACGCGCACGCGTCTCGTCATATTCCAATTACAAATAGCTGTCATCGGGCCAGCATGCTCTCCGAGCTCTGTTTCTCGGGTTTCAGGTAAACAAGAGCATTTCCTTATTTATCTGTCAAAAGTAAAGTATATCGCGGAGTGTTCTTAGTATCTATCCAGCGATGGGCTCGCGCATGCGGGACCGTTCTCGGCGCCGGTAGGTGGAAATGGAACGATAAATTTTCATTATGATATGTAGGTGAGTTGCCGAAGCTCGTAAAGAAATAAAGTTATGAATTATGAGAGGCGGCGCGGCGGAGAGTCGGCGGGCGTCTCTGTTGCTCACCCGGGCGCCGCGGGCGCGCGAACGAGACGCAGGGCGGCTCTGTGCCGCGCCGGGCGGCGGAAGGGTTATTATATATGAATTATGATGACGCCGCAGCTCCGTCGACGGTAATATCGTTATGAATATGCCGCGCACTCTGCGCCCATTGGCGGGAAGAACATCCGCGGGAACGCCTCCGGTGGCCGTTTTTTATTCCTTTATTAAAATTCAGATATGCATGTTGCGAGTGGCGATGCACAAGTTGTAATATTTCGCCTGTGCGGAGATAAGTCGCGGGCTAGCGGGGGGGGCGCTACGCCGAACATTTGGGATGCAAATCCGCAGACTGTCGCATGTAAACGAACTTATGCCGTTGGCGAGCGCGCGGCCGCTATGAGCCGCTCTGGCTCAGACGTTTCCTGCATTATATCAATTTGCATTTCAGCAGCGGTATACGTACGACACATAAGCCTCGATATGCACGACATAATGATACCTTTACCGGAAACATCATTCATTATATAGATTTTCCTGTTGATGGTAAGTAACTGAAATAGTACTATTTATTTTATTATGTCATTAAGTAAAGTTAATTTAGTTTTTTTTTTAATTTAAAACAATTTATTCATATTCAAAAATAGACACATCTGTTGACATGAATTTACAATCGTCACAAATAAGTTGGTTGGCTTTTAGGGAAACATTAAAAAATTACTGATATTTGAATGTAACTTTTCAATGAAAATTATATACTAAGAACTTTACTATATCGCAACAAGGATTGATTATATTTTACATTGTCATGATAGAGAAATATATTATAACAACATTAATTAACATGACCATATATTACCCTTGTGTATCAAGATGTGATGACATTATTGCGTTACGCTTCTTTGTATTCTCCACCAGTGACTTGCACCTGCAGAGATTTTCCATGTTTTGCTAAGATATGTATGCAAATGCCAGTCTCCATTATAAATTTATATGGCATTCTAACGAGTGTCTTATGAGAAATCAGTCTACATCTTATTAGTCAATGTTCTTATCAGAATTAGATTCGATTCCAATACGAAGAATACAAATAAAACGCACGAAGAAAATGTTTTGTTCACGGCCTAATTGGCTTAGACGAGTCTGCCAAACTAAAGGTCGTAGATTCGGATCCCCATATTGACCAATGGTTGAATAATCTTTTTAAAAATGACCTTAGAAGTGATTTCAGAGAAATACCATAATTTTATTTTGTCTAAAATTATATGTTTTTTTATGGAAGAAGTACAAAAAGATAAATTATTATGTTGTTATACAACGACTTGAATTTTTTTAATAGTATTTTCATTAAAACTGTCTGTTAATCTATCAAAATTAACAGATAAAATAACATAAATAAATTAAAGAGCTTCCGTTTGTTTATCTGTTAGTTGTATATTGACAAATTGTGAGAATGAAGGACGCGACGTTTCCGCGTGTTGGGCGAAGTGGGTTGCGCGGCGCCGGGTGCGTGCTGCGTGCAGTAGTGGCATTCACCTTGTTGGCGCGACGCCAGCGCCCTCCGCTCTCGCCGCTCGCCCGCTCGTCCGCTAGCCCGCTCGCATATGCGCCCCACATTCTTGTAACATTCATCCAAATTACGTAACGCTATATTGTTATAGCAGATATAGAACTGCGATTCGAATATAATTCCTGTTATATCGCTGAATCATTTAAAATTTTCTTCATTCGTAGTTAATAATAGAAGTTCGAAAGGGAAGTTCGTTAGATTTAAACGGGAATAAGCAAAGCGCCATCTATCGATGGATAGCGGACGAGAATATCTGATTTTAATAAATCATTTTATTTCGTAAGTGTAGGTTTGCAAGAAATTGACTCAAATGAATAATTCGCGATAAATAAATAACCGCTTAATTACGCTCATTTAGTTTATTATCATTATATTTAACAACGGTTATTACTTGCCGATTATTTACATTACAGCAAGATCTTAATTTTTTTGTTTTCTTATAAAACATTAATTATTTTGTCTAGTCGTAAGCGCAGCCACTACAATATAACGTTTAGTTAGAACGCAATCTTAATTTTGTAATGCGCGCTCATTATAAGCCAGACATGCCTATTTCACCGCGTAAGACAACACAAAAAATGTTTATTTCAAGCTATGTACATATTCATTACGTTACATTTATGGGTGGGACGAGACGTAATAAAGAGATTTCCTTGTTAGTTGGCGGCGGAGGAATGCGGCGATGGCCCAGGTCGTTTCTTTCTTCTGGGAAAGCTGTGAATTTGTCAAAATTAAAATACAAAGGCCTCGCGGCCTCCGCGCCGGTAATTAATAAAAAGCATGGCGGAAAATAATTGGCTATTGTTACGCGCCCGCCAATGAGCGGCCAGAGATTTCGTCCCGAAGCGCGGTAGATGATTTCGTAAGAGAATAATCTCGATATTTAAATTCAAAAATTCCGCTTTTATACCTGTTCCCCGGCAATACGTCTAAACGACTCGGAATTTCAAAGTTGTCGTCACTTTTTGCGTACAGATTGTTATTGAATGTTATTATAATTCATTAACCGGCTCCAGAAGCTTTTCAGGATATGGAGACGATTCTTTTTTTATATAAAAACAATAATTTAGCTTCGTTTCGGACCACAGTGATTTTATCAACTTAATATTCTTTGTTTTAATTTAAGTAGATAATTCAATTTTCTTTTATTCGTACCTTAAGAGTTGAAATACTTACCAGCTCTACATAAAGGTAATAAAAAAATTAAGCAAAGCTTGTTCGCATAAATTCGTTGTTGGTGCGATACTCAATGGATGTTAGCTAAGTTAACATGATCTTAAATCGTTTATACTCCGTAAGTCGCTTAATACTTTGGCGTGTTGCGATTCCCTGTGCGGGCTTGTTAGGAGCACCTCGCGCGCGCAAAGAACTCGCAAATCTGTCATGTCCGCCGCCTTAACATCGCCTTAAACGCCGACTTTGAAATTAATAAGAAATTGCGACTTGGATTTTATTTGTAGCTAGATAGAATAATTTATTAGATGTAAGGTCAAATGAACTTAACTTAATAACGTTAAGTTCATTTGAATCGTTTTAGTGGACACGAGATTATAAAATTATACATTTAAGTGGACATAGATTAATGAATACTATCAGGTACATCTTTACAAATCTAGTTTAAGATTTTGAAAGGAAATAAATCATTAGTGAGAAAACTTTTTGCTATAAGTTTCTAGCACGTGTACTAATTAAATGAAAAATCTCTAACACGCATTAAAACTTATAAGGCATAATTGTTGAACTATTTTACGGTAGATGTTTGACTGCGAGTGAGCAGCTGCCGATGTCACAGTGATTAAAACCAGTCGCAAATATTATTGGCTAATAAGTACGCAGCGAGTTAGTTGCATATGGACATGCTCTTTAATTAACCGAATTCAATTTGAAAAAGCGTGATAAAAACACAATTACTTATAACGAAATCACGCACCAAATTTGGATGCGGTACATCCTTTGGCGGAAGCAATATTGACAGAACTCATCTTGTGAAATTACGATGTCCAAGATGTCTTTACGATCACGAAGGAAGATTTTACTTATGTATTGACCCCAATTCTCTTAAACTTTTTGTTAGGTTTTACAAACAGAATTTGCATGTATATCCATAGTCTGACAATATTATTCGGGATTGTCAATTAAAGTTTTCTTTGCAAGGCTTATGAATATAAATTCGAAACTATAAGTAAATTCGACCTTGACATTGCAACGATGTTGTAGACTATCCCAATAATGTAAACTGGTTTGTCAAGTCAACATTCGTTTCTGATTATCTAATCAACTTCTTACCCGTTTACATCTACTTCAATAAAGAAATCTATTATCTAACCTCATTCGCCATGTGTAACTTCCACCTTGGCTCATAGTCGATTTAGATTTCCTCTTCGGAAACACGATTGTGCGCGGCAAGTGTTCGGAACGATACAACTAGGGCGCTTCTCTGTCGGAAGTTAGCAAATTATCACTGACTCGTAAAATTAACGCATCTTATCGATCCAGAAATAATTTTGAGATCGTAGCGCGCGCACGATTTTGTTCACTACTAGTTGATGATAAAGACCGAAGTCGCTCGAATAAAAGAATTCTCTGTGCGAAACTTATTTAAAACGTAACAAAATGTTTTCAATTTTATTGCTGATTTTATGTTGAATTCTTTAAACATATGTATTTGTGTGCGTTTGTATGATAAGTGCGTGTCCACACTCACACAAGAGCAGGGCGGATTTCGCTACGGCAGAATGGTCTCTACGGATAACGGATAAGAGTCGTGAGCGGACGGTAGTTTGAGAGAGACTGAAATTTGCCTGCTGGAAGTGGCAGTTCAAAGATAAGATCTCACGATGCCGCAATAAAAAGCGCTCGTAGCTCGTCCGTTGTGTAATGTGCATTCAAATTGCATTGTGCGAGAACTAATTCGCCTTAGGCTGATTCGCAAGTTACGATAAACACATGCTTCGAATGAGGTAACGCCTCGTTAATGCGGCTAAGTGCAACTACACCGACACTGACACCAAATATGACATATATTCGCATATTATGAAAGTTAATTAGACATTTTTAATAAGACGCATGCTGGTAAATTTAGGTTTGAGCTTTTGGATACAGAGTACAAATAATTTAGAAGACCATAAAAGAATTAGAGCATTAATAATTTTATAACATTTGTAAAAAAAGAAAAAAAAATGTTAACGCCAAACATCAGTTGCATATAGTATAGTTGAACACAGACAATACAAATTAAAGTCAGGCGAAGGTGGTTAAGAGGGCATTTTGAAGAGAGACACAATGTATTAAGAGATAAGGCTATGACAAAAGCTATTGTTCTGCAGACCAATTACTCGTAGCTCGCGAATTACCTAAGCCTCATAATATAAATTAGCCGGACGGCAAACAGCGGAAAGATTTCTCTAGTTATACGCCAACATAACAATTATTCGTAAATCACTTTACTATATGTTGAAATTTACGAGACGCCGTCGTCCGAGGCGCCGGTCTGGGCCTTAACTGTACGGACCACGGTACTCGATTACAAACTGAGGGATTTACAACATAAGGTTTAGTTTGTTGGTGAAGGAAGTTGGCAGTAGGGTGCACGGAATGTTCTTACAAAGGAGAATATGCATGGCGATTTCGTGATGAATATTCATTTCCTACGGGGCATGAAATTTATTGTGTTTTACATTTATATTCAAGTCGGCTGTCTTATGTAACGGTAGCTGCGGGATTAGCGAATTGCGAATGAAAACGTTCACATTGAGAGTTGCCGCGAGACTTTATATTGTGAGCGGTTTGTTTAATCATTCTAAATTGTAAACTCAATCGATTATACAATCAAATGCTAAATGCATTAGTAATATAGTTGTTTTATACCTATAGAAGTAAAATTAAAGATTTACACTTACGTATAATTCATGAACACTTGGTTATAGGAAAAACAAATTCTTCAAAACAGTGTATTTTCTAGTTTACTTTTAGTTAATCGTCAGTTATTGTGTTTTGAAAGAACTCTAGGATCAATACTATCAATTGTTACACATTCGGAATATAAAAATGGTTTACCTTTTTCTATTGAATAGATAAAGCATCTAACGGTTGGTTTCTGAGACTGAATTTTCGTTTAAAACACATTATTTTCTGTTTTGTCAAAGATAATAACAGAGATGACGATATGTTTTATACTGATAATTTTGGTATCAGAAACCAACGGTAAATAAATCTGATTTATCAGTGCTATTCGGCTTAATTTTTTTTTCAAATCATATACACAAGTTGAGGTTTTTTGTTTATTATACTCGTTTATCGGGTAAGTTTAATAAAAATACTAAAGTTTTTGTCATTATTATTTTAGCGAAAACTGCGGTAATCCAATGAAAATATTTTAAAATCGTAAAAATTCTTTAATAATAAACATTCCATTTTAATGATTTGATATCATGATAATCTTGTATCATTTCTTAAATCCCGGATTTTTAGTGTAGTACACAGTTATTTTTGGAGTGCTAAACCCATAATCACGTAAATTGTAATAAGCAAACTAAATAATTGCCTAATAAAGATCATCGTATGTTTTTTTATTTCCTCATATTTTTTAAGTACTATACACCTTTTTCATTTTACAAAGTTTAAAAACTAGATTGGTAACATAATAAAAGAGTGTAACCAGTGACCACACAAATTTGTAAAATTTGAAACAATATTAACAGAAGTGCCTACCTTCAGAAGTCCAACGAACTCAAAATTTCTACGTCAGAGTCCTGATTAAGACATCCAGATTACTGGTGCCTTTAGCTTATTTATAGCAAACTAGCTGTCGCCCGCGACTCCGTTCGCGTATATACATATATAAAAAACTTAATTAGTGTAGCCCACCCATCCATCTATCCACATCACATCCATCTAAACATTCGCATTTATAATATTAGTAAGTTGAATAAAAAGCTGCTCTTCAAGGCATTAATTCGAAAAAAAAAATGAATAAATAGTATCCTATGTCCGTCTCCTGGCTCTAAGCTACCTCCTCACCAATTTTCAGCCATGTTAGTAAAGCCGTTCTTGAAGTATAAATAGTGTAACCAACACGACTTTCTTTTATATATTATATATAGATGTACAATGTTTTAAGGGTGTCTAATATAATGTTTAAGTTTTACAGCTGGTTCTCTTAGGACTTCATTTTGTAGATAGACAAGGAAAATATTGACAAACACAGTTAACATTAAAAATTTCAGAGTTTATTTGTGTAGTTAAGTAATTGCGCGTTTGTTACATTGAAGCCAAATAATTAGATATTAATGGCATATGACAAACACAATTGGCAAATGATACGTGAGATATGACATTGCGGGCGGGGTGCGCGGGTTGCGGGGTGAGTGCCCGAATTATTTGACATTTGAGTTGAAATTTGGGGCGACGGTAGTTAGTCATCGGTGGTCGAACTGTGCGCCGGCACACTTGGCACCTGTCGAATATTTAGCGCATAAATTCATAGCGAGCGCTCAATCAAGTCGTTCTCTTGATGGATTCTGAGCTATATTTAATCAGCGGACGCGACACTCCGCATTGTTCTGTTCGGTTCGCTTCCCCTCCCCTCCCCACGCCTCCTCGCCTCATCACCCCGTGTCGACTCAAATTTATATTATCGTAAACTTTTTAATATTTAGAATTGTCACACCTATAGTCGTGCTTGTTAGATATATTTTTGTCTTGTTTGAATTTATTTCATGGCAATTTATTCAACCTATAGTCTAAATAAATATTTGCAATGGCTGACAAATCTCTGTCGCGGATTTATTAAGAAAATTTAAGTCGCTGGATTCTGACACGTATCAACATATTTATTGCGTTTGAAACAGAGGTTATTATTGTAAAAGATTTATTTTGTGCAAAGAAATAAAAATAATAGAACGCAAAAAATCACCTAGACAATGCGCTAGAAATTCCGTTCAGACAATCACTTTGCTAAGCTTACTGGATAAGTTATTGAATTTAAACATAAATAATTACAGGTTCCGGCTAAATTGCAGATTCTTAGCCATTTTATGATGTTAATATAAATAAATGTTATTTTATATAATAGGATATACAGTTTGTATGTTTACATAAAAAGTTTTCATTAGCGAATTGTCGGTGGCAGGCGGTGCTGCGGGGCGTGGGGGCGCGCGGCGTGCGGCGCGTGATTGCAGCGGCCGCGTCAAACAATTGATTAGTCGCATAAACTCGGTTTGGCGCGCTAACGATGCATCATCCAGCCTGATAATTAAATTGTAAATTAGCTAAGCCGACGCTGACGCCTATAGCTGCTCGCTAGCCATCGAGTCCCGGTGCGGTACCGCATGCCGCCGGCCGCGCGTCCACCGGCCGCGGTTTGCCCTTTGTTACTACACCTATTGTTCACTTTTCCTTCATTGTTTCCCACTCTAAACTATTAGAATCTTAATCAAAATGACGAATCTGATACTTTCAAAGAGTAAACCGACCGGATTCAATTATACGAGGGCACATCGGTATGTTAGATCCGCGCCCGCAGTTGTACAGATATGGAGCACGGCGCGGAATTGCACAAGTTTCCCCGAACTACCCCCGCACGCGCTGATTGCGAAAAATTCAATCTTGTTTCATGGAAATTTAATTTAACATACAAAATGAAAAGCTGGCCGTCGTTCGATATGAATCGCCGCCGGCCGCCGCCGACTGCTCCCTTGTGTTTGTGGACGCGATAGTGCTTTGTGTGCATATTGTAATCAATTGTCGAATTGTATCAATTTGAATTTGCAGTTTGCAATTTTGACGTGAATCCATTAATTTGTTAGGCGGGCCGGTCCGGGCACTGCGTCCGTTAGCTATTTAAATATATGTAGCGCTTTAATTGCATTCATATGACGTGTTTGAACGCTATTAATGCCGCATTAATCGTTTGCCAACAGATATAAGAATAATTAACATATTAGAAAATAATAAAATAACCGAATATGTTCGTGTATTTCAAATGTAATTACTTATGATCCTTTTCCTGTAGAGTTGAAAATCTCTACAAAACTATGTTGTTGTTAACTCTTTTTTTTTTAAAGAATAAGAGGGACAACAATGTATAAGAGTCCCAAGTCACGGTAAGTGTTACGGAACCTACTCCTTAATACAGATATTCTCTTCTGTCTGTGGCGAGACTGTCCTCTCATGGCATCTCAGTCGTCGCACATGAAACATATTTATAGCGGTTCGACGCACCTTCTCGGGCAGGATTCGCGTGCCGATGCCTTGTCAATAATCGTTAATAGATATTTCAGAAGACAATGCAATCGTCTAAGTATAGCCCGCGGTGACTAACGCCCCGTCTGCGGCGGCGGCACGCATGCTCCACTCTGTTAATCTTATTATACTACAAGAGAAATTTATCTCCGCTGTACACTCTTTGACAGACTGTTTGATTTCGCTCGCGCTCAACAATTATATATTGTGCCAACAACCGGATAGACTAACGCTCGATGTCTTGTACCGCTGAAGGATTGAAGGTAGACGGTTAAGAAAACAAATGCAAAAACGTGAAGTAGCCTAACGCAAATATAGAGAGTAAAATAATATACATACGTACTTGTAATTGTATATTAACTATAATATCAATCACGTAAAAGCTTACGAATAAGTTGATATCTTTATATATATTAGATGTTTTTCCAACAAATAATAAATATAGGACGAGTATGTTGGACCGGAAACAGGAAGTATCATGGTTTCAGAGAATTCCGCCGTCAAATAGCCTTCCGTGTGTTGTATTTCGTGTGGTCAAATAGTTTTTTTCAATCTTTCCAAATATTTACTTCCACTACAAATTTCAGGTTCATACTATTTTTACAATTTTTTTCAGTTGTTCAGTTTCAGTCAATGTTTAGTTCAGTCATCATTATATCATTTATATTTTATCGTTTTACGTCATTAGCTCGATATGAAAATGTAAGAGATCTAGTTGTGGGAATTAATGAACCATTCTAACGATTTCATATATAACGATGTTTAACATTATCATGTAAAAAGATACTGTTTTAAAAATAAAATAAAAACATCCAACATTGTTAACCTTAAGGACAAGGCAGAGGTAAAAATGTGCCTGTATTACTTTTTTGTACTATCAAAATATAAAAGCCTGCATTAGAAATAAGACAGCTGATACCTGTACCTACTTTATACTAGTATATGTATTAATGGTTGATGTTGGAGTGGTCAAGCAACAGATAAATAATATTTAAAATGACCTCAAGTTTGAGACTGCGACATAAATTTGTTGGTAATGGCTCCAAATGAGAATGGCGTAATAAAGTAATGAGATAACATCTAATGCGATCTTCAAGTTCCTCGGATGTGTTTGTAAAAAAATTCGGCAGTGCCATATGTCGGCACGCGTCGGAAGTCGTAACTCACCGTTATGAAGCGAACAACATCAGTTTCATAAACATTGTTTTTCTTCGTTTCGCCCCTAATATTTATATTTATCAATCCATCTGCACATTTATTTACAGTCGAAAATAGTGAGTTTCTGAGGGAGACGACGGCTCTGCAGCCCAGGGGGTGCGCTGTCATTACGATTTATTATTCTCGCTGGTCATACTTTGAGACCCTATTATGTTTTCGTGTCATATTCCAAATTTAACGTGAAACAAAAGATTTTTTCACATTGTCTTATTATCTTTTAATTTAAGAGTCAACAGGTATTGTATTAATTATAAGAATCTATTTTGATTTTTACACAATTTAAACCATCATTCTGTATTGTTTGGTACGGAATGTACCTGATTATCAAGGTTTTCGACCTAGCTAAGGGGTTGTAAAGCCAACTGTCTATTTTTGCGGCGTTTTTGGGCCAGGCCAACAGAATATGTAACCCTTAGTTATGATCATTATGAGAACAGATTAGAGATGATATAGACTAGTTAAATTTTAAAAAAAAAAGTTAGCACTTCCGTAAAGATACGAGTCATATCAGTTGGTGAAAACCGGTTAAAATATCAAGCTAATTAGTAAGGGGATAGTAATTGAACAGATTAAATTAATCATAGCATTGCTAAGATCTAAATTTGATACCAAGTATTTATTTTAATTTTCTTAGTAATACTGTAACATTTTTTTCACAATGAAAACACGAACGTTCACCATCAAATTAATCAGTTGTTAATTTTCTAGTTTTTATTTTGGTATAGGAGTCGGTGAGTGAACAGTATTTTTAGACGTTCGCACACATGGCCGCGAGAGCGTCCGAGATCCGAGAATTATCGCTGGAGGAATTCGCTTTGAGTAGGTGGAAACCAATTAGTTAAACTATTGTGAAGATTATTTACTGCAAGAATATTCTAAACTTCAAAGTGATCGTTGATTCCTTCATCAATTATTATATCAATTGACATGTTTTTATGAAATAAAATTATAAAAAGCAACCTTAAAATTATTAAAATACATTAGCACTGAGTACCAAATTAGTATTTATAACAGTATTTAAGACATTTAAAATGTTCTTAATAATACAGTTTATAATAATATATAGATGTTCCGTTGGTTTTTTAGCGAGAACGATTAATAAAAATAATAGGACGCAAATATTGCAAAAAATTGTCTTAACAGACATCTAGTAATTTTTTTGGAATGTTAATTCCCACGGGAGTGATAAGAAATATATAATTGTTGGAAACTTTTATATTTATCCGTGTACTTATAAATGTCTCGAAACGCAAAATTATAGGTGTCAAAAATACTATTTGCCTCGTGCCATAGCCCAATACCCGCTTCAAGATACACTGACCAAGAGTTCTTGATATTTTCACGGATTTCGAATATGATTTATACATCAGTATTTAATGAATAAATATTTAAAGTATGATATTAAAACTAATTTAATAATCAACAATTAATATTTCATCGTCTACTAATCATAAAGTTTCTACTTCAGTTCCTACTTTTGCTTAGTTTTTGCTTAGAGCATATGGTTAATAAACGTGTATTAATTGCAACGAAAATTATTGTCATATGTGGCCACGTAATTTGTTTATTTACAGCCTAAGAGGTAGATTAAGTGGTTTTCATTTTTTAAAGTTTAAAGTCTGAATGTCGTCAAGGATCAAGAAATTCGTTCGGTGAAATAATGCAGCAGTCTTCTCAATACATGACATATTTATGTACACAGTAGGTGCAACGCACGGGGACATATGGCGCGGCAATTTATGAACACGAGGGCCCATTACCATTTTAAATATTATTTTTAGGGAATTTCGTGTCAGATCTCACTCGTCGTCTGGCCGTATATTAAGAGATGCGATCCTCTGATTAAGTCTCCCTGATATTTGTGAGGCGGACTGCTTTGGAGTATTCCGTTAATTAAACGCTGGCTTAGTGTGAAACATGGCTTCATTTAGATATAATAAGGGCACTATGTTAGTGTTCTGATGGGCATTAAATTCTTATCTACTCTACGTCTGTTTAATCTGTACATGTCATAGACGCAGACAAAATACAATATAACATCAGTAAATTCAATTGAATCAAACGGTATTCCTCCGAACGATTCTAAGTGTGTCGGTTAATGTTTGCCACGAGCCGTTAACAGTCAACCAGAAAGTAATGAACGACGTTGTTGTGATTCGTCTAAGCAAACAAAGCTGGGTCAACCGCGCGGTTAAACTTTATGAAACGGAAGCCGTCAGCGCAGGCGGCATGTGCGCGCGTCCTTCGCTTTGTCAATAATGTGCGCGTGCGCAGAGCACAGACTCAGAGCCAGACCCGCTGTCTGATCGCGCCCGCGCACACTCGCACACTCTAACCCTTATAACGCATACGATAAAATTTAATTTACTCCACCGTCGACAAATTTATTGTTCCCCGAACACTAAACTGTGCTGTAGTTTAACACATGCCACTGTTTTAAAATCAAACAGTGAAGGGATGTTGACTCAAAGTGGGGTTCTCCGCGAAATACACAAACATCGTCATAACCGTAATATGACAAATAGGAAATCAATTACACGACATCTAGGATGCAGTATGTACCAGATAACTCAGTGAACGATAATTTACACCTAATTTTACCTTCATAAACTTATCTTTTATATAGTACTAAGCAGGTATACGAACATATTATTATCTACATATATCTATAGCACACGTGTGTCTCTAAACGAAACGCGAATTAGTGCATAATTTACAACAAACTTTTTGCGTGAATTTTCAAATATTTTCCAAGTTATGTATAGAGTGATTTATTTCACAAATTTCGGATAAATATAGGTGTATTTATAAAGGAATAAAATAAGGCTCACCCTCTTTGCAGTCGCGCACACAACTATTGTTTTGCGGAGAGTGAAAACACAAACACTTCAAACAGTAAAAAGTACAAACAACATTTCTAACCATATAAATATTGTAACTATTCTATTATTTCATAACACTACCTACTCTTTTGACAGCTTTTGATGACCGATGTTGTCATTTTATAAAATACCCTCAGATGAATTAAAAAATAAAAAGTGAAAAGACACTGCCGATTGTGCATATAGAGATAATAAAAAAAATACTTAAAACTTTATGAAATATTTTTGTTATGACGAATGTATGTAATTTTTTTTCTAACTATATCATTAATAAAATTGAAGTGTTTGGAACAAAAACAAAATGTCTAACTTGATGTATTTACATAGCTAATAACGAAATCTACTTTTTAAATATTTTGTCTGTCTGTCTGACCTATATCGGCGGGGTTTTTTTACCGGAAGGTAGCTTATGTGTGCGGGAGTAACTTAGGTTTTTTTTTAATTTCGCGCTGACGAAGTTGCGGACAACTTTTACAATAAAATTTAAGCCATGAATTATTTGGAAATTTAAGAAATAACATGTATGACACTATGAAAGTTTTTAATTTTTATTAAAAAATAAGCAGCCACCAAAGAATCCACTTTACCTCAGCGGATAATAAAAACATGTTTTTAATATTATCAAGAATATTAATCTACGTTCGCGTCTTATTTTATTTAAATCTTTGTTATAAAATATTTAAGGAGGATAGTTTATTTCTTACGGATTAGCAGTAAATCAAATTATAATGCTCGCTTTTGTGAAAACGAATATGGTTTATGTTTTAATAAGAGTTATCTTAATATAATATCGGATGTTATCTGTTGCATAATGATCCAAAACACTTTATGATTCTACGAATATTTTTAGAAATTAATATTTTGACATTTCATTAGCGGAATGAATGTTTTGTAATATTGTGCAACATCAGAAATTATTTTTATTACATCTCTAATATAAATAAAGTTTTATTTTTATAACTGATATTTTCAGATAATGAGCATGCTAGAGTTTTTAAGTTATCGTTTCGAGAAATGGGCGAAGAATTTTTTTTTTAGTTATTTCTGAAATGTTCTGCCTTTTAAAATTTTTATAAGTAAACTTTATGACGTCATAATGAAAATTCTAGTCATGATCTAGTTCATTATTTAACAGCAAATTAATATTAATTTAAATGATATGCTCTTCCAGTTTGTAGAAAACATGAATCGTTATCGACAAATCTATTTTAGGGGTATTAATTAATTATTTATTTATTGCAAATATTAAAATATATTATCAGCGAATTATATATTTATTTATTAATTTTATTCTAAGAGGTATAGTCATTTTGAATAAATAATTGAACAATTTTACAATAGTTAGATTGTTTCAAGTCTTAGTTAATAGACAAGTAGGTAATTGTAATCAACCAAGTAATATTAAGAAAACAATTGTAATACTTATTCAAATTATTATATTTAAATGTTAAACAAGAAAACATGCTGTGGATTACGACTGTCGTGATACTTGTATTGTCACAGGCCACTGATTTTCATTTTTCTAAATATCTTTTAAAAAAACAACGAGAAGGTATACAAATGTCACACAATGGAAACCCACAAAATAGACATTTAGTAGTAGTTGACTGGTAGAAATAATCATTGTACAGGTAATAAATTAAATAAATCGACTTTAGAATTCTTTAATACTTTCATTTGTCTGTCTGTTTTATTTTGTTTAAAGTTGTTCTATAATTATAAAATGTCTTAATTGATTTTATCACTGTGAATCAATTAAAATACTCGTGTAAACACTTATGTTAAACAAACATGTTTTGTCGCGTAACTCAGAAAAAAAATATTACACCGCTTTGTGACGAGCGGGGCAGTGGGTCGTGACGTTAGGGCCGGACATTGCGGTAGGTACCAGCACCTTGTTCACTCAATTTGTACAGTCCCGAGCAAAACGCTTAACTTAAAAAAAATCAAAGTAATCTATATCTGACTGTCGGAATGTCTCAATTTAAATGGCGGAGGTGATAATATGAAAGCGTAAACATTTAACACATATGCTTGAAAATGTTCGGCATAGTACCGGCTTTAACCAATGGTTGAGAAATGTTTCTCCTCACCCGTAGATCTTCAATTTTGTCGTACATAATACATATTTTAGTCAAGTTTATTAATAAAAGGTCGTTAACAATCCTTGTTGTTTTATCTTCTATTCCTTTGGGTTACATCTGGGTTTGTATTGTTTGTACTAGAAAACAGTTATACCTTGTGAGCCGTCTTAAGAATGTCAGTGTGTTTATTTTGTTGTTAAAAAAACATGTACTTTATTTCCCCGGAAACATGCTCCACTTCCTGAAGGTCTCTTATAACTTTTCATTTACATATTAAAAATAATTTATAAATAATCTTATCGCATTTTTCGACAGCTCAATGATTCTGTGAACGAATGTACTTAAAAGAATAATAAACAGGCACAATATCAAACGGAAATATCGGGTTCGTCAACGCCATTATATTCATACAACAAAGGTCGCATCGTTTATTTTACTCGAGGAAGTTTTATTAGGTGGGGTGTACCTACTTACACTTATATTAATCCTGCTTGTAAATATGAACGTATGCAGTGGAATTAGACTTTTAAATTCTCACCGGCTATACTATTTTATAGGTTTGTGTTGTTAAAAATAAATATAATAGGTAGTTTATAAAAAATATCAATAAATGTGACAGTTGAGTTTTTTCCTGGATGAAGTAGTTAAGTTGTGTAAGAATTTTTTTAAAATTGTAGTATTTTACGTTTTTTTTTAATAATTTTTCATGTATTGAAACATTGGAAAACAGATATTAAATCCTATTAGTTTCAAGTAAACATCAGGTATCGATAACCTAATAATACGTCCTTCTTGTAAATTAAGGTCATAAAAATTTCAAAGTAGAGAGCTCTTGATGGAAAGCGTATATCTCGCGTATCAAAGGAAATATAAATGCTGTCCAAAGGCGAATATGCGGCAATCCCTCACACAAGTGGGTAAGACGGCTTGAATTTTTAATGTTACACTCAGACCGCTGCAAGCCGTAACAGTTTTCTTGTCATTGGTGGAGTGGAGATGCGAGATAAATTTTGCAGAGTGGCCCCATCTTTTCGTTTCGGATTAATTTTTAATGTAAACACGCTGTATAAGGACTTCAAACATTACGCTTATAATACAATTTGTCGAGAAAAATATGTAATAGAAACAACACAAAAAATTCGATAAAGACACAATAAACGACGACATTAAATCCATTGTTCACCTTGAGTTAGGAAATCGACTTCCTCATAGACGTCGATAATAATGAAAAGTCTAAAACAATAACGTAACCATTACTTTATAGTTTTTTTTGGTTTTCATTGCAATCGAAGGCCGCATCGACAATACACAAAACAAAGTCGAAGCGATTCGTCTCGCCATATAATTTCAGTTAATCAAATGCCACGTCACCGCGAACCATGGTCCGGAATCGATTAAAGCGTTCGATTTCCGTTGTTTTTGTTGCGCATAATTATTGGAAACTGATTAAAAAATTAAAACTATTACTTTTCGTCTTCGCGATGCGATTATAATAAAGAAATCGATCGATTCATAGAGCTATGAGCAAGTCTTACGTACAGTCAACTGTGACTGCTTCCTCGAATCTTTATTTCTTCATGAACAATTTGTTTTTACTTGGAGCGCGACGACAGAGGATGGTTTTTTAGACGGCTGACATGCTGCTCTTGTTGGGGCGCGTCGCCGCGGGCGGGACACCTGCCCGCGACCGCGAAGAAAGCACCGCCGGTTTAATTATTAACGTTCTTTTTTTTACACGATTTTATATCGCTATTAGGAAGTAGATCACCGTTGATTACGATAATCTTTTTGTGATACTTTTTAGTCTTCAGGAATGCAGCGGAGCGTTGCTGCATTTTTTGAGTAGTTATTTGCGTTTGTCGTCGCGACAATGGATTTATAAATGCGCATTGTGAAATATAGCTAGTCGACGCCATAACATATTTAACGGTTAATTTTATAAATACATTTAAATTAAAAGATGTAACATTAGTTTGAAAAAAGTTGACAAGGTGTCATCCATTAACGACATTAAAATGTTAATATACTCATCTTTAAGCTGTTAACTTGCTATCATCGACTGTTAATATTTAATATTATTCAGTGTTTCTATTTCAAAATTAATGTCCACCTTCCGGCTGCCTAATAGATCTAAAATTTTAGTAATATTGTTATTGTATCGTTAAATGAAATGTCGATGATTTTTGACTTTGGAGTTCTGCATTACGAGTAGGTGCTGTTATATTTCGTTAGCTTCGACTACTGAATGATACTATAGTGTTATTGACCTTTCGATTCATAACAAAGAAATTATTGACAAGATTAATTGCCATGGTACGCACACCATTACGACACTCTAATGAATATTTTTCACTCCAAGTTGGACTTTATGTCTCCCAATCACTGCTATACACAATATTACTGGTTTCCCTTTTGTTAAAAGAAGCAAAATAACATAATAAGATATTAAATTATAATAAATTCAATAATGGTATTTAAAATCACTTAACATTTGAATATATTAAAGTGACTTGACACTTAATGTTTGCTAATAATTATTAACTTGACAGATATAATTAAACTATTTATTGAATATAAACATTGTCAACTTATTTAATAGCTAAGAGGAAAGCGAGATTTAAATGTGATTATTAGTATAATCTCATGTCCATGTCACTCAAACAGACAGCTATAAGATCGTCTTACAAAACGATCTTTCAAAATTATCCAAAACGTCAAACGTGACAACAGTTGTTCAACTACTCAATACATTTGACATCTCATATCTCGAATAACCGAAAAGAACCTTTAAATACTAGTAACATTTAGCACAATTTCCTTCGCGCCATTTGATGTCACTTATTACTTATACAAATACAAATCACTTTGTCATAAACTGTTTAAGAACCTCTAGGTTGACACGTTAATATAGTATTTTGAACTCTCTGTGACTAAGTTATGAACTATTTTCGTTTAACATGCCACTTCATAACTTTAACAACGGAAGCTGTAGCCCAGTGTGTGGCTGCACATTTGTGTTATTAAATGATTAATGGAGGAGGATTACTTCGAGCAAGATTTTAAGCGACTTTAAAAGCTATGATTATGACGTTTGGGTATATTTTTGTTTTGAAAGTGTAGGTATTGAAATATTCACGGTAGCAGACGAGTGTTGATCCCGAAGTAATTGGTGTAACAAACAATTTGAGTGATATGGTATAGTGATTTACCTATTCTACATTAACCGGACTCACTTTGAAATTTATCGTTTTTATAATTGATAAAATAATATATTTTATTCAAATCACCCACGCTATTAGATTAAATGTTGCCATATTGTTTGAATTATGGATATATATGCTACATAACTGCTTTATTTTGGACTTCCAATAAGACGATTAAATTTTAATGATCAAATATTTATAGTGTCATTAGCATACGATTTGGTTGAAATAACTTGAAATGCGTCTGTTAAAAGGGTTATTAGATATATTACATGAAATATCGAAGTTAAACAAATAAAAAAATAAGGTAATAAATTACGAAATTATTTGAGAAAGTTAGTGGACTTGCGTGACTTCGTCAGCATAGAATGGTGCTTGACTTCGTTAGCTTAATTTACTCCCGCACACCTAAGATACTCCAATAAAAGTTCTGTTAAAATCGGTCCAGCCGTTTTAAAGATTACCCGGAACAAACGATGTTTTGCGGACAGACAGATCATACGGACAATTAAATAAAAAAGTCGCGTTTTCGTTATATTCAACGCAAATAAATCATCTTCAGACAGACACTCTAATTTTATTTATTATATACATTTAGATAGATAATATAGGTTTCATTTTCTAATTCAAAACCTCCTCTTTTGTTAGTTTCACTTAAGGATTTCAGATACGAATGTAATGTTGACAAACCATAGCCTTTGCTACTGATATGCAATAATTAATAAGACAACATTTAACTCAATATTTCTCTTTTTTTTATAAGAGAAGGGGGCATACGAGTGGCGGGAACACCGAGGTGAAGAATGACACCCATCGACATCTGCAACACCGGAGGAACTGCAAATGCGTTGCCGGCCTTTAAGGAAATGGTATGCCCGCTTCTTGAAGCTTCTTTGCTGCTCTTTAACCCTAAAACTAATATATTACACGCTATACATGTCCCGTATAAGTTATACAAGATACATTTTAGCAAAATTCTTCTAAAACATTACTATGACGTCTACACCAGCAAGTTCTTACTTATAGATCGACAAAGATATCTAAACCGGTGGGCATAAGTCAAACTAAATTATGACTAGCCAGCGCCACTGTCAATATCAAAAAAGTGTTATAAAGTCAATGTTGTATTGTAGCTGTCTTGCATTTTTGTTATTTTCTGTACTTAAGTAGTTTTTATACATATGTTTTGATAGTACTAACCGTAATCGCCTGTCACCGGGCCAAATACCCTTGTTAGACTATAAATTTCTAATGTGCATGACATAAAGCCAAAAATTAAGAATAATTGATAAAGATCTCCGCATAACATTTTATAATATTCCTAAATGATTAACATAAAAAGCATAATTACAGAAAATAAATACAAAATAAGTTTGACATTTCTAATCTATTTACGAATGATTATGAGTTTTTTGGTATTGTGAGGTTGCGATACAAGTCTTGTTAGTTTTAATGTTCAATTTTTAATAGCTGCCCCATGATAATATCTCTTAAACAAACAACGTCTAGATATAACTACAACAAGTCTAATAGAAAACGTGCCAAACACGTTGTAAATAAAGAAGGCATTGATTTCAAATTTACCTTTTTATCTTTATTAGACCGCAATTACATTTAATAGATAAAACTTGATGTGTTTCTGGAAGTGAAATAACCAAGGCAATCTACTATAGATTTGTAACGTCCATCGATCGTGTGGTTCTGCGGCATTATTTTTCCAGATCGCGATATCAAATTGATAAGTGAGGCACATTCGCCGCGGGAGGGCGCGGGCGAGGCATTATGAAATTGGCCGTACGTTAGACGCCGTTACTTCAGATAAAATATAACCGGCCCGGGCGAGCTGGCTCATATCTGTCGAAAGAGCGCGCTTCTAGCATCCACCTCACGTATTCTACACACGCGTCATATTGTATATTACTTAATTAATAATGTATCAACAGATTATTACCATTAGCAAACTCTTGATATATTATGCGACGCACGTCCATAAAATTAATAATTTAAATCGACGATATAAAATAACTATAAAAATTTATACCAAGAAAATGGAACTGATATGATATTTTAAAATAATAATTGGCCCAGATTAAACGAAATGCTTAATGTCAAAATATGTTAATTAAACATTTGATTTAAAAACTAAAATGGTCATTTGAATTTATGAATATGTTTAGCTAATCTAACAAAAGCAAAGAAACAAGTTCCGGCAGGTGACGAAATAACAATAAAATATTATGTTACAAGCCTATAACAAGCATTATTGGTTTGTACCATAAACCATAAGCCTATTATTTAAGGTTTTCAATAATAAACAGATTCTACAAATTGGAACAAAACGCACAAATTAAAAAAGTCAACAGAAAGTAATAACGATTTGTATGTAACCGATTCAATACCAAAAACATAATTTTAGGTTTAACAGCGATGGGTCAGAGTGCATTATTTTTATAATTTACTTGAAATATTTTTGACCTGAATAGAAAAAGTAATACGAGTAATATTTAGGTTAGGGTACGTCAGGGAAGCTGGCCGGGACTTCGGGGCAACGCAAAAGATTGATGTTGTAATAACTTTAAATTTTTCCTATGCCGTACGCTACTAGTGAATTCATTTTGTCATGCATTATTAAATGAAATAGTTTACTCCGGAAGATATAAAACTATACGAGATAATCAATGTTGTCTGATTGATTGAACATTATATTTATTTTGGAAATAATAATATTTTTCTGATAGAAATAACTTAGAACTATGTTATTAATATTTTGCTGACTTGCTTTAGGATAACGAATTACATTTATATTATTAAGCTGAGATATCAGACTAGTGTATTTTTTGTGATTATTTTACGACCATTTAAAATACCTGGCTTACATAAAGACGTGGTCTAAATTCCAAGGGACGGCTAGACCGCACAAGAGCCATCGACAACGGAATGCTTTGTTTAGAGACGATCCGAATCGCGGCTATCGCGTGTAACTAAAAAGGTGTCGTTAGTAATGGTTTTTGAAACATCATAAAGATGTCAGCGCGGCTGTTACTAGATTGCGGTTATCTGTGCGGTTAGGAGCCGCTAGTACAGTGCGATGCTTCAGTATACAGCGTTCCTGGCACACGCCGAAATTACTTTAAATAATTAAGAAGTTTATGAATCGCCTTAATGTCAATGTCATAATTTTAATATCAACCACTTAGGTAAATTTAAATATTAATTACACTAGTGTGGTAGATATGATATTTATTGTGATGTACGTATTGCCTTATATTACTTATTATTAATCACAAATAATACCATACTAGTATGCTATAGCTGTTAATATTGCTTTAATATTTGTTTCCTGATTTGTATCATAGTTTCTAATATCATATAGCTTTAAATCGCGACTTCTTTCGCGCAGAACTAAAAAAAAAACTTAATAAGCAGCTTACGCGTTTTTACATGACGATATTGTACATCAATACCAATTTTCAGTTAGATCGATGAAGCCGTACTGTAGATACCTTGTTATAAAAAATCATCCATCTAAACCATTTAAAATATGAGTAAGGCAACATCTTCATTAGTAAGCACTAGCTTTTGCCGGCGACTTCGTCCGTCGTCGAGAGTCATTGAGCCTTTATGGAGATAACTTCCATACATCTAAACATTCCCATTTATAATATTAGTAAGTCGGTAAAGCGAGCGATGAGATACTTAATTAGGAACCGGTTTTCTTTAAAGCAAATTAATACCTGTTTACCTTTTATATTATACTTGGGTAATATTTCAATTTTTATCGATAAAATAACATCGATCATATTTTTTTAACGATCACTTTTTATTTCTCTAAATAACAGCTGTAACACTGGTTACTTGTAACAGAATACCAGTTCAAACAACATTTGGTTTGACGTTTTTTGATGTTTATTAACTAAAAGAATCTGTGACTGATCACTTTTAATTTTTTATAGATTTAATACGATTTTTATAGTAATTTTAAGCGCCTATCCAGAAATAAGATGACTGACTACATCATTTATCATTACGTTGAATTGAAAACACTTCACTGTTTTCAATAAATTTCTGCTTGAAGGTATTTCCGGAACGGTCTAACGGATCATGCTAAAATTTTGCATACATGTAGAACATACGCTGGAAGAACACATAGACTACTTATTAAGTTTTTTTTAAATTATGGTCGGAATAAGTCGCGGGCGACAGCTTAACAAATCTTGCATCAATGTAATTTAGTACAATCATATATATAAAATTCTCGTGTCACAATTTTCATTCCTATACTCCTCCGAAACGGCTTGACCGATTCTCATGAAATTTTGTGAGCATATTGAGTAGGTCTGAGAATCAGCAAACATCTATTTTTCATCCACTTAAATGTTAAGGGAAGTCCACCCCTAATTTTTTTTTAAATTTTTTTAGACAAACATGCTGACGGAGTCGCGTGCGACAGCTAGTCATCATATACGTGGGAACAATTCTTTGAAAAAAAAAAATCCTATTTAAAATCAAACTTCTCAAATATAATCTCTGTGTTAGCTTTTAAAGAATCGAATACCATAAAACTGCTATAAAATAACATTTTAAAACAAAAGCAATTAAAACTTAGTTGTTATAGATGTGACATTAATAAAATGATAGCTAACATATTATAAAACTTTTAAGATTATTTCTAGCGACGAAAACATTCAAGATATTTTAAAAGCTAAAATGTTTTATAGAAAATGACATTAAAATGATAAAATTATTAGCATATCATCTGAATATAATTATATACATATTTAATACATAAAAAATACATATATATAATGAAAATAATTAATACGCTGACAATCATAAAATTGATATCTTCTATTCGGATTATGGGTTGATTTCCTTTATATTAGGATTAATATAAAATTGTTCCACCAAATAAATCACGAAAAACAATATTATATGTCTTTAAAACATTTTTAAAAAGATATCCTTGTATTTGTACAAGAAATGAAAAATAAATATTTTATATAGTTTTTTTATGCTGACAGTACTTTCTTTTAATCACTTCATAAGTCACAAGGCGAGCATTGTCGCCGCTTATCTTGTAATTTTTGATAGCCACCAGTCACTTAACACTTCAAATTGTTTCGGATAGCTGTTTGTTTATTTTAATGGCACTTTGTCCCTTAAAGAGCATTCCACTAATCAAAGCAAATGCACTGTGGAATGAATATGACGTGATATAAAGTAATTGATGCGATTCCACTACGGCTTTACAAATTCACGTGTTATCGTATATCTAATTAACTCATGCTACGCCGCTATGTAACGGTTATAAACTTTATAAAGTATCAAACTGTTTCGCTCCGAATTGCCGTGTTGTTTGTAAATTTATATCATGATAATCTCGTACATCGTTTTATGATGATATACTGTTGCATTTATAAATATTTGTAATTTCTTTCAATAGTTCAATTATAGATACATTTTACAATAACTACATATTTTCTTTCATTACTTTAGAATAATTAAATAGGTAACAAGTAAAGTCATTATATTAGAAACAGTTCCTAACTACTATGTTTTGTTAATTGAGACTAGAGCAATGTAATATTAGGACAAAAACTTCGGTGTTCCCATCGCTCGTTTGCCCCCTTTCTCTTATAAAAAAAACTTATAAAAATACATTTTTAATCAAGTACAAATATTTTGAACATTAAAATGTTCCTCATTACACGTGTAAATATAAAACATCTTCAAGTTAGTTATTTTGAGATAAAATAAACTTTCAATAAACAAAAAGCGATCGCTCCACGGTCATAATAATAGTTGATTTACCTCAGTCACTGGCAACCGGAAACGTTTACGCACGAGATATCGTTTTTATGAGTTTTCTATATTTTTTGTTTAATAAAAAAAACTGAATTCATTCGATTTCCGCAATTGAGTTACGGCGAATGATTCCGACGAATTATGACCAAATGATTCAGATCCAGTGATAGTCACCGACAACTTTTATTTGGAAATAACTGTAATCATAAACAACTGAAAAGAAATACATTTTTTCATTACGACATTTATTTCTATCGAATTCTACGAATCCTTTAGAAGTATCGATCGATAACGATCTTTTGTGTAAAGTTTGTTTTTGTTCAAATTAATATTTAACACTCTTTTATAGTGAACAAAATATAAGAATAACTGACATTTTATCAGTCTGTATTTACAGCATTTTTTGCAAAAAAAAAAATCTAAATTTTGAATTTCTAATTTTTTTTTATTTATTGTACTGAATGAAACAATATATTTTCTTTTACCCTTAAAATAATTTCTATAAATTAGGAATAGCATTTACATTCCTAGAAATTACTCATCATTAATCTAATAAAATATTTTATGCAATTACAATTCTTTTAAAAATGTGAAAGGCAAATTGCAGATGTTACAATATTGACATGTGTTTATTTAAAATGTAATTAATGCACCCGATTCTGTTGATTTTGTGTATAAAATAAACAAAAGAATGTGATGCAACATGAACATCCTTGTATGCTTTGGAATATACAGGGGTAACCTAATTACGAAGAAGGTCAAAATGTTTGTGCATTGATATCTTTATTTATACATGTATCCACAATTATAGTTAACATTCACCAGTTTCTTAAAATAATAACATACTGTATACAGCATTTATTATCTATATTATATCTCAATAAAGACAGGCTCTAAGTATTTCAGGAAAGCGTTTGTTTTATAAAATGTTGCCTTAACTCAAGTCATCTTTACACAATATTTTGGGTTGGGGTCGGATTAATCTTGTTTAATTTAACCCTAAAGAGACTAAAGTTGCCTTGTATAGCAAATATAACCCTTTCTTGCTGCTCTGAACCTTGAGGGAATCCCTTGATGACATCAGTTTCTGTTAGTATGCCAAGCGTTAACTCGAACTTTTTACTTGCAAGATCATTTAGAGTTAGAGGGTGGGGCCAATTTTTGTTTTTTTATAGTTTTGTTATTCTGTGGTCAAGTAGGCTGTGAATTATTACAATGAGTCATATGAATCGATCGTCTATCATATATTACACTGGTTTCGTTACACCTTTGACTATTTTGCATGTAACTATAACTCAACCAACAAATTCTATGTATATCTTTTGGTGTTTAATCTTTAAAATGTTGACAGTGATTTCTACCAAATCTGTTACATTTCTAAAAATATGAAAAATACAAATTGACTAATAGATAAAATTAAGGTATGGCTGCTAGATGACATTAAGTTTTTTTTTTTAAACAGAAAAAGTTGTAAACTCAAACATTCAGTCTTCTTATTGATTAAAATTTAAAATTGGAACATCAGGCGCAGGGGAGAGATAAAAAAATAAAAGATCGAATTAAAGCTAATTAGGCAAGCGGATACTTGGGAGGGATAATATTTTAATGCCCATAACAATTGGCTACGCTTGAAATTCTAATCTGAAGACAGTGACTTTGCAAGTCTACATTCTGTTACTATGGTTTCGCTTTCAATTACTAAAGACCCTTTATGTTCAGAATGATTAACGACATTTTATAATTTAATTTTCTGCTCTCTTCTACAGAATCTACCGGTTTTGTGTCATCAAGCAATATTAACAGTTAATATTTTTTATCACAATACTGGTATAGGAAATATTTGGAAGTATTGAAGAAAATTGTGAGTATTGTTTGAACAAAAGGAAGTAAAAAATTAAGCCCAACTATGGCAAGTCTCTGACCGTGACTAATCTCACAAATACTAGCAGCGAATAGTAAAATCAGATTGTACTTTTTGCTAGTTCACATTTCGATTACCTTGGATTATAACTTATTTTGTCGCTTATATTTTTTATTTAAGAAAGAACACAATGTTTTAAGTGTAATGATTGATAAATGCATTTTATATTTGTATGAAGAAAAGAGAATTTCATAACAATTTTTGAATAGATTCGACTTCTGAATATAATATATAATTGGTGGAACTGATACAATATGAATCCGAGACGTCGCCGAGTGTTCACGAAATTATTAGCACTTAGTTTTTCGTTAAGCTTTAAAAATTATAACAATAAGTCTATTAAATATTGTAGTACACTATTTTTTGTAAGATTCAATACCCATTTGCAAAAATTAGTTCGTCTGAAAATTCAACAGAAGTAGTAAAATATGTGATATCGACTCATAAATCACGGTCATAAAAAAAAAAGAGTCTAGCTAAAAATCCAAAAGCAGCAATAGTACGTGCACACAATAATGTTTAACCTAAAAAGAAGAGAGTAGCGTGATAAGCACGGCAAAACTATTAGACCAGCATGACAGCTACGTTTTGTAGTTCACTCACAGAGGTACAAAAAAGCATCAAGCGTGTCTTACAACATTTATCTAGATCGCTGCGTTCCGAGAATGGAGGATCAGCCACCAAATATCATGACTACCGTCTTACAAATGAGAAAATTTCGCTCTAATTATTTATGAATGTGTTATCGTCATATCTCGGGAGCTCACGACCCGGCGTCTGTGCACGACGCGACGCGAGCTAACCGCGGGTAATTAGCAAATGTGGCTTTCTTTGTTCTCTTGGCACGTTTCGCTTTGGTATCCCATCTATTGCAGTATGTAAATACCGCGCTCGTAAGAAGCCGTCAAGGTATCGTTAATAAACCTCCATTACTTTCATTAAGGCTATCGCGGACAGCGGTCGTATCGCGACGTCGGCCGTCATGCCGGCGACACATAACGAAATTGGACGCGATGACGGTATCAAAGCGCGCGCATCGCCGCCGCTACGCACCGCTTTGCCCCGTCCCCTTGGCCACTAGCCACGGGTTTACTTAATTGCAAAATACGAACAAAACTTCGATAATGCCTTTAATCTAAACGTCGCGCACCGAGCTCCGGATCATTCTCAGTAATCCTAAATCTTGTTATGGAAATCATCGGCATACCTAAGCATCTATAATAAATTACGTTTCAGATTATCGTATGATCCAATCGTAAATTAAGACAAGATACATAATTAAGGTGAATAAATAAAATGTCTGGCATTTCGACGGGAGCACGTTCGATTCGTTCGAGCGATATAAGCGTTCGCCATTCTGAGCTATCTGACCCTATTCATAAAGTATAGTTTGATTCGTTAAATTTAATTGCGATTCAATCGCCAACCAACAATATTGAAAGAGGCAGAAGAGTGCGGAGGCGGGAAGCGGCCCTGAATGTCACGACAAGATTTTTAATTACGCCGAAGATATCATCGTAAGAGTGCACTCTCTGCAATAAGTCGGCGACACATCGCAAAATTACAATTCAATAATTATCTCCCGAGCACGCTGCCTCGCGCATCCCGCGGGTACCTTTTTAATTGGTGACAGTTTTAATACTTGTTAACATGCGATCGGTGACCGAAAGCATCTCGGCATCCAAACATTCAGCCGGTAACAATGGCCGGCGTACGTTCCACGGGCGTGTGTCGAAGTCGAATATGATCTGGGGTTTATTTTCGTTCTTCTAATGCGTCTTTTCTGTCGTGCGGAGGACAATTAAAAATACAAAAAGTGATTCGTTCGTTTCAGACGTTCATTGTCTCTGTTATTAATAAATTCATTTTACAGAGTCGAAGTGGACGTGTATTTTATTCGCTTTAAGTGGTTTCACATTGTTTTATATTTATGTGCGGTTATTTTCGGCGAGGACATTATAATGCAGTTGTGGGGGAAGAGGGCAACGTCTCACTCTTGCTCCATTAGAGATATTTGAAACTACGAGAGTGCACTCGTAAATTGACTACTCTAATAGTATAATATACGCTTTAAAAATATCTTTGGTTATTGTTTCCCATATCAACTCCCTCAGGAATTTTACTTATATTCCTCTTTACATTTGAAAATAGTATACATTTTGCTGCATATAATTTCTAAGCCAGTGGAGTAACATAAGTCAGTGTTTTTGTTTTCCTTTGGACGTCTGCCGTTGGAGGCACGTCCTCGCAGCTTTCTACTGCATTTACTTTACTGCTGATATTTTACAGGTAGTGCTCTTAAGTTCCATATGTCCGTTTTTATAGTGTGCTCCACGGGTTATGGCCCAACGTCACGTGACTCCCTTATTTTATTTCTCACTCTTTATATTTAAGGATTTTAATTTTCTACACAAATTCTTCAATAAAATTAAATGCACCAGTCAACAAGTAAGCGTAGACGGTTACTACAATTTCTGATATTAAGTTACATTTGCGAAATTATAAAATGTATTTAATATACCCGGTTGAAATTCTTTATAAAAATAAATTAAGGCAAAGGGCATATTTCTCAGCGATTTCCGGTTTTACAAAAAGATAGAAGAGGCTCCGCAACAAAGTGAAACAAGATCCACTCTACTAATCCGACAAACGCGAGCCTTGTTACCCTTCAAATTTATTTATAAGAAAAGTCTCGGACAAGTCGTTAATACCTATAAAGTAGGGGCGAGAGAGGCTCGGGCGAGTTTATAACTCACGTACCGAACTTTACTCGCCGACACATAAAATAATAGGTGTAAAGACGTACACGGGAATGTACTCAGTGAGCGAGCGGCGCGAGATGGACGGCGCCGCGAGCGCAGTGCTGCCTGACCGTGGTGTGCCACAGACCGCCCGTACCACTATAGTCCAATTATATCGCCGAATCGACCTCTAGTTAATTAGTTAACCGGCCGCGACCTCAAGAATTATTATCTTGCATAAATCATGGTAATGAACACCTTTTGGGAATTTTGTGCGGCCATTAATTCAGATATCACTGCGGAAACAAACGTCCGCTTATCCTGCCATCTGTAGCGCAAGCGCACACCGGCAATCGTTAACCCCGAGGTGATATCGTTTTGAATGCTTATTTTCTTCGAATTATTATTCAAACCCTCGCACAAGGGTCCTACAGTCCACTTTATTAAATTCTTTGTTTCCTAAACGTAAAGGTATATGACACAAATTTGAATTCGGTGCAGATATGTCGGAGCCGGTGGTGCCGGCGGCGGGGCACGTGCGCCCGCGCACCTTGCAGCTTGCAGCGCCGCCGCGCGCAGCCCCGGCCGCGGACTCAACGGATATTTTATTTATAGAGCATTGTATTTTAATTTAATGAGTATTGCACATTTTGAAATTGACTCGTCTTGTTTTCAATTTTTAATATCTTGTGGCAAATTGGTAGAAAAACATAGCGACTGGCGACGTGACATTTTTGATTAAAATTACGATGATCATAAATGGTAATAATAAGCGAATAAAAGAACTTTATGTTACCTAATTGTCAGTAATTTTTCCGTTCCGAGTATAGGTTTTTTTTGTGATTATGGAATACGTGCCGTTGATGTATGTAAGAGACAAGGCAACAGTTTTTTTTCTCTTTTGGACACATTTTAATAAATTACATATAATAATATAAATAATTTTTCAAATCGATAAATTAAAAAAAAATATTGATGGGTTTCTGATGTTTATAGCTTATTTTTGTTTGCATACTAAACCGATATCGTTATAGTGGTCGAGGTCAATCAGCGACTATGTTCCAACTATAAATTTCTTTTAATAAGACACAAATGCAACTTTCTGCTTGTTTTTGAGTCTCCCGCTAAGATATTTAAATAAAACAATTTTATCAGATGCGACAGGTGGAGGCGATCTCTTGTTCGTTTTGACTTCGCTGTAGGTTACGGATTAGTTGGACACTAATCGTTTCTCGATACTGAAACTTACCTCTTCATTACTTGCATGATTATTATTTGTCCACGTACGTCATAGTATGTGTTTTTCGATTTACATATGTACATTTACCCAAAGCTCTTACGGTGAAGGAACACTTCGTAATGCAACCTGTACATATCTACGAAGACATTCAAAGATATGTGCAACCAACCTGCATTGGGTCAGCGTGGTTTGCTATGGCCTAGCGTCCCCTGACTGAGGGCAGACTCAGAGCACCTCAGTGGAGACTATAGTGAGATAGTGATATTGATAAAATGTACGATGACTTTTAAAGTTAGTGATTGGATCACTTAATGCTTATCGTAATTAGAACAGACTTACATATATTAAGAGTGGAAATAAGCTGGTATGATTGATGAATGATTTGACTGAAGTTTTACGAAAAATAGACATTCTTCGTCAAACTTCAATGTTCTACAGTACGATCAATATGGAGTAATTATTTAATAAAGCATTTTAAACGTACAAGAACTAAGCCAACGGTTAGCTTTAACCCATTGTTATTCATCAAAGCATAATCAAGCGCCAGTAGCCCACCCACGTTTGTGATTACTGACAATATTCCTTACCATCGGAGCAGCAATCGTCATACTAATTTAGCACAGAGACGTTTGCCAATACTGTGTGCAATAAATATTTAAGATTAATCTGATTGGGGACTAGGAGATAAGTCTGTGAATACTAACGATCGTTAGGAACATCACGTCTGTTTAGTATACAACAACGTGTTTATTGACATGCCATAGTTGAATTTGTATAAATTTACATCTTACTTCTTACTAATATTATAAATTCGAGTGTTTCAATGGATGGATGGATGTTTGGTAGAAGGTATCACCGGAACGGCTTAACAGCTGTTAATGAAATTTGGCATAGATGTAGAACATAGTCTGGAAGAACACATAGGCTACTTGTTTTTTTAATTCCGCGCGGACGGAGTCGCGGGCGACTGCTAGTTGGAGTATATTCTTAGGATATATGAGCAATGTTTTTGTTGTGCCTGTAACAAACCGGAGGAAGAAGCTACAGAACTGGCGGACAGGTACCAGGACCTCATAGAGTACTAGTAGAGGCTTAAACTGAACGGGCTGTGGCGAAATATGCGCTAATGAAAATTGCCAAATATGTTTAATATTTACAATCTATTAATGCAAAAATCGCAAGGCAGTCAGCCCATTAGGATGTACCGCGTTAAAAAATGTTTTAATGAGTTGTGTGTAACTTGTAATCGGTTTAAAAATCAGTTGCAATAGAGAGTCTCGGCGACAGATTAGTTGTGCTCGAGGCCAGCTATCGAGTTACAAATTGTGTATCTAAGATCGATACCGGCGTAATGAAGAGGGCTCAGCATTTAAATACATTTGCATATTAGAATGCGCTCAGTCTGCACGAGCTTGTGGATCTAACAAAGCAGAGATGTTCCTTGTTGAAGATACTATTGGTTCAATCACTCTACCTTTAGCCTTAATCTAATACATCTGTGGTTTATAATACTTGTTAATTTCAGATGAGATATAATGTTTTACATATTTCTGTTACTTAAGTAAGAATGCATAAACCAAACGAGTTCGCGTATATTGAAACCAAATAAATTTAAGATACGATGCGAGCGTATAATTAAATTTATTGCTGAAAATTTATTGATACGCGGCGGATATCCAGGCGTTATCAAGCGCATAGCGCATCGCCTGACGTTATCAATGTTTAATACGTTTCAAACAAGCATTCCCTTTGCAAGCTGATATATCATCACATCGCCTGTACCTATCACTCCGGGGTGGGGGCCGGGGGTGTGGGGTGGCGGCGTGTTGAGGGCAGGGGGCATGGGGCTGCAGGAGGCACACACACGCCGGGCGCGCTTGGCGGCCGCGGCCGGTGCGCCTGTGTTCTGTGGGCATGTACTCGGTGTGGAAGCTAGGTCGGAGCCGATGCGCGGTTCGATAGCGACACCAATTAATATGCAATGTCGTAGCACTCGTAAACTAGTCACGAACATATGCCAATATGTTGGTGCCGTTAGGCACTGGCCATTTGTATAATTCGGATGGATTACTTCTCTAACTGCAGCCATTGCCTATTGCAACTATTTTATTATCTTTGTGTAGTTATATTACTTTGTGAATAGTTTACTTACTTTTCAATCAGTAAAAATTTTGAACACTCCACTTATGACAGTCAGATTTTTAACGACAACCACATCATACACAATTCTGGACTTTGAGGCCTAGTAGTTATTAACTGCTGTTAACTATTAGAACCAAACTATTTCACATTCCAGGCTAGTCCATACTCTTCTTTTTTAAACTCGGTTTCGTCAGATTTAAGGTTCACTTTAAGACGTCAAACTACGCCTTACTTTGAGTGGGTTTACGTCATTGAAAAATTGTAAAGTAGTATGTTACTTAGTATTGTAGGCATAATCATTAAAATATTTAGTTATAGTTTACATTAGTAACATTGTTAATCTGAGATAATGAGCGGGCGCGGTGCGAACACTATGGTAATGCGGTGGTATCGCAGATCGGCGGCCGCACCGGCGCCCTCTATCGGCGACATCGCGCACCGCGGCGCCACCAAACCCCCCGCTACCGCTCCCGCCCATGGCCTCTCTACTTTCTCACTTCAGCTTCTTAAACTCACAAAACGCTATAAGATTAGTTATTCATTTTTTTACAGTTAATTAGTCAAGTTAACTCCCATATATTGGAAAAAAATTACAAAATTATGGAGCTTTATGCTTGCGCGGATCACTACTTACTACTTTTACGAACTCACATTCTATTTTCAAAAAAAAATATTTATTAATAAAAACAAATGCTAGGCGTCAATTAATCTTAAAATTGATTCGCTCTACTAATATATCGACATTACATCTGAGAAAGATACCTAAGTAAAAATCTAAGACCGCAACTTGTGTTAAATGATAGTAATTCGAATTCATCGATATTTTAATACCAATGTTTATGAAGATCCTTTTATTGTAAGATGTGCTAAGCTCTGATCAAGTGTATCACCACCTCTGTTTCTTCGTTTGAAATCTGTATAGATTATAATCTTTTAATACAGATAATGTGTGAGCGGCTATCAGTGAATTGATCTTATAATACTTATTATAAAAATTAAAAGAGACCAAGTAGCCCAGGTAAAGATGTCCAACCTGATAAGAATCTTGAGGCTTTTGTTGTTAATTATTATCTCATTAGAAAAGGGACGGAAGGATAAAAATAACTATTTTGGGAACTTATACTTTAAGTTTTGACATCGGCATTGTAGTGTTAAAACGTATTTGAATATATGTGGATGACTAAATATACAAGACTAATGACCGTTTTGGTTTACATTTAAAATAAATAAGTTATTCGAAAGCAATCAACATTTGTAAAAAAATATTCTTCCATTTAGAATAAAGGAAAATACAAAAATGTCGCGTCAGAACTTAACCTTGCTTATCAAAGGAAGTGAATTAAACACGAACATAATATAAAATTACGTATTGTTAAACATAAGATCGGATTATAACAATACGAAGATATCAATGTTGTTGAAGTTTATTACTATAAATTTGCCCGCGACTTCGTGTTGAGAGAAATAAGAAAAATCTAGTAATAAATATACCCTACGTCACTCGTGGATAATGTAGCTTTTAAATGGTGAAAGAATTTTTCTAATCAGTTCTGTACTTTTGAAGCCTATTCAATGCAAATAAACAGTCAAATCTTTCCTTTGTATATTATTATACTATCATCATCATCATCATCAGCTCACTATGCGTCCCCACCGAGGGGCTCGGAGCCTACCCTAAGAGTTAAGGGTGATTATACTATAGACAACATTAAATATAGTTGCATTGGTTAAAACTAACTAACATACTATTATATTATACATACATATGGGTCGTTTTAAGAAAGTTTTGTATCCATTATATTTTTTAAAAGTTCAGTTTTTTGCTTATGTTACGTGGTAGAAGTATAAGTTAGTATTTAAAAGATAATATAAAAACATGATGTCTAAATTGTTGCTGTACTAATGGAAATAACAACGACCAGGTAATATAGGCTCGACTGGAATGGCTGATGTTTAAGCTCACAACGCACAGCATAATAATTAGTCATTAGAAAGTAGGCAGCCGGGGGAGGTAGGCGATGTGGGGAGCGAGGGTGATGTGGGCGCGGGGGCGGGGCTCGTCTGTTTCAGCTTATCTGAAATTACATCTTTTATGGGTATCCGCGATTATTCCGCGCTGCAGCGACTTGCGGCGCGTTAGTGCCGCCTGGAAAACAACTCCACATTACCATCGCTGTTCAACATAATCCCTACTATTGCCTTTTATGAGATTGCCTCCCCTTTCGCTCCTCACTTGTATCTTTTCATACTCATTATATTTAGCCTTAATGTCATTCACATTTCGTAGGTGTAACTACAGCTGAAAGTACAGACTATTTGAATGTGAAACGCGTCACCGAAGGAAATTGGAAAAGGGGTAAAATACTGTTGAACAAAATCGCTATTTGAGATAAGCTTCGTGACGCATCGTGGCTGTCAAAACTGGTAGTAATTGAAACAATTGTAAGGAATATTTTAGATGAATGATACAAATCTAATACCTTTTGTTTTATACACAAAAGCGCGGGCTACAAGCGACGAATAATTTAGTGGAGTTCACTTGAATTCATAATCAAGTAATTTATGTGCACGGCGAATAAATTAGCCGCGCCAGCCGCGCCACCCATAACTTACCCCAATAAATTGCCCAAAGCGAGCCAACTTCATTTTATCTCCAAATACTAATAAGTATTCCTACAACCCACGTACGTGTTTAACCGTATTTTTATATTCCATTTCATTTCAACCTACAAAGTTTCCACCCCATGTGACCGTTTTATGATAACGTAACGCGATTATTAGGTGATAAATTTCTTGTGAAATTTAAATAGACCCAAGTGCATAGTAAAAATAATTCAAATATAGCAAAATTGTATTATTTACTCGTTTTTTTATTTGAAATAAAATAAAAGTAATAAACTGAGACACTGTAAATCAATATCGACATAATTCATTTGGTTTCGAATCAAATAAGGTTGAAATTTGCTTGTAATTATACGAGGCCCATACAACTTTAGGCGTTAACATCGTCCTCTCGTATCAGGTAGCACCTGCTTTGCATAAGACGTCATGTCGAGGACCCCACGTTTAAAGTGTAAATTTTGCGATTAAAAGTATAAAATTGTGCATAAATGCGTTAAACAAAGTGCCGTAGCGATAAGAATAATAAGTGAACTACATAACGCTTACATGACATAGGAAGGTCAATTCAAGGTGTCTTTATTTCCGACTTCATGATTAGAGTATTGTTTATGCGCGCAAAAAATATTATCATATACCAGAACATAGCGATTCCATTGTTAATATCCTTTTTTAAATTTCATTTTATTACCTTAAACATGTTTTGGTGGAAAGTATAAACCAACGTTGATTATAAAGGGTTTTTGATGTTATAAGGAATGAAGGGTCATTTCATTCTTCTCTGATTTAGAAAGGTAAAGACATGGCGTGGATTATCAAAAAGGTTTGAGGTCTAATTGACGATGTATTCAGTTATTAAATAAAGGTGCATAGCTAATTTAACCTAACATTATTTGATCTCTGTTTGATTCTATATTGATGATCATCTATTCGATGGTGAGACCATAGTTATTTTATAAACATACAGAAACACAAACTGACACATTTTACATGGTTATATGACATAACATGTCAAAAAAATTCCAGTCTTTTAAGATGAAATTACAATTGTGAATTATTTTTTTTCCATTTCGTTGAATTTATTTCATTACGAAAACAAGTTTTTTTTTTCTTATAAAACATAATCGGAAAATTTATTCATTTCTATGGCAATGAAGTTAAAAATGTATATTACGTAAATTTTCCGTTGCTCTTGAAATAACAAATGACTACTGATATGAAATTTATTAGTTTTGAATTTTTTTTCGAAGCGAATTACTCACTAGTACATATAAAACGAGGTAGTATAAAAATACATTTATTATATTTAATCAGAATACCCTTGTTTTGTTCGAATAAAAGATTAGGTATAACACAAAAAAACATTGAGAGGGAGACGTAAAAAGAGGTAAATATTATCTTCCAAGTCTACTTCTCTCTTTACCAACTCCTTAACCCTTATGTTCATTTTATATAGTATACCATACATAAAACTTTATAAAAATATACGATCACTATAAAATAATTTTTTACTTTGTTTTTTGCTTTTCTTCAAAAAAGAAATCTTGCCACAATAAGGGTTAATAGAAATACTATAGAGGGAAGAATCTTACTTCTTACTAATAAATTCGAAAGTTTAGATGGGTGGATGGATGGATGGATGGATTACAGAACGGCTGAACAGATCTCAATAAAAATGGACATATGGAGTATAGTCTGGAAGAACACATAGGCAACTAAATATGTTTTTTTTATTTAATTCCGCGCGGACGGAGTCGCGGGCGACCGCTGGTATCTTATAAACATAAATTGTAACGTACCATTTAAATATAATATAGTTAAAACAGCATTAAAAAACAAAAAAACTTACACAAAAACAAACATTAGAGAGATAATCATAGAAACAAATGAAACCCTAGTAAAATTGTCCAAATTGTCCAATAGAGTGGACGATAAAATTAGCATAGTACGGAGTTAGATGTCAGGGCGCAGGAAGTGTGTTGTAATTTGTAACCTTTGTGATTAATAAAGTGTACTAAGTGTGACCCGAATAGGACAGATTAGCGGCCACTTTATCACTTCTATACCGAGTTAACGTCGCGTGACGGATCTCGTTTGAAACTCATAAAGAGTCCAAAGCAAAATATACTCATAGATAACGTTTAGTTTACGTCTCGAGCACCGAGCACCGAGCACCGAGCACCGAACACCGAGCACCGAACACCGAGCACCGAGCACCGCCACTTGCCAAGTTTGGAGCGAGTCACGCGGGAGGGTCAACTTTAACAAGTTTATTTAACTTTAGCATTATTTATAATTGGGTTTCTACTTTACAATTAGATTTAAGAGGCAGCTTCAAACAATGCTGTTTAACGTTGTTATTTATAATCTTAATAACATGTTTATATTCTTTGTTATCTATTTATAAGCAGTCTTCCAAAGTAATGAAGTTTAAAATATACTATTAACAATATTGAAATTGTTAACACTAAGTTCATATTACACATAATCAGAGGTAAAGTATTAAACCAAACAATCTTATGTCAAATTAATGATATCCATCGTAATCTAATATAAGAGTATATGAAAATTTAACTGTATTATTTTGGCTAAGCTCTGTCTTATCTGTGCGATAACTCATGCTTCCGCCATTAGCCATCTCACATTATGCCGCTGGTTGCCAAGGATTATAGACGCTTTGAATTTACATAACATTTTCCGTCATTCGCTTATCGCTCACATGACAAGCGCCGCGCATTATACATGAATATATTTGACAAATTTTAGCAGGATCGTCGGCGCGAAGTATTCAGGAATGTCAACGGGAAAGCCGGGTGTAAGCCGAATACGACGGTGCGGGGCTAGGAACATTTGAATAATCGCACTGTGCTCAAAGCCCGGGGTATTATATGATAATAATTTCACGCGCGAGCACCTCGCGCCGGGTGCCCGCCCCCGCCCGCCGCCCCGCGTCCCCTCGTCGCCCACGAGGAATGTGTGAAAAAGTTTAACCGAACAGCACATAATAAATGAATTATTATTCATCTGCGATTCGACGCGACGCCGCCGCAGTAACACCTTTCACGCTGATATCGATATTTGTTACGCGGCTATCGGCGCGATAAACTATTCAAAAAACCTCCCCCATATTTTCCCTAATTAATTGACACTACAAACGTTAAAAATCGCTGAAGTGTTAAACACGCCACTGAGGGTTGCAGTCAAGGGGAAACGCAACGCTTTCCCCATAACCTAAAAATCACTTTAAATTGATAACGTGGTGGTGCACAATTTTCAATACATCAATCATATTGTAACAATACAAATAAGTACCTACATATTTTGTAGCGTCGGTGGCTCAGGGGTCAAGCACTTGACTTGCAAACTGCAGGTCCTGGGTTCGAATCACGCTATGTACCAATGTGTTTTTCGATTTCCGATTTTCATATGTACATTTATCCGACGTTCTTACGCTCAAAGAAAACATCGTGATGCAACCTGCTCCTCTGAGAATAAATTCAAAGATATGTGTGACGTCAACCAACCCGCACTTGGCCAGCGTGGTTGACTATGGCCTATCTTAGGGTAGGCTCCGAGCCCCTCGGTGGGGACGTATAGTGAGCTGATAATGATGATGATGATGACATATTTTGTAACACTAAAAATATTTATGAACTTACTTGAAGTTTATTCAGTTATCGTGTAATATCGCATGTTAAATTGTAACATGTTCAAATTCCAAATAAAATGATCTTACCAAAATTACAACTTGTTAATTATAAAATGTAAATCTACCTGCGGTTAAAGTGTGAAGATGTTAAACTAACAAGTTATAAATGTATAGCGCATAATTAAGTTAAATGGTGGGTGTTATAAAATTAGTAATTCATAATAATGTTGTTTTTAGATCGCATATCGCGCGAGACGGCAGCGGCGGTCACTTTGTTGTCGTTGGCTTGTTCATAAAGTAAAATGACACAAACAATTTACTGTTAGGGTACGTAACTTCTTGTGACATTGCTGAAAACATGAGTACAAAAATATTGCCATTAAAAAAACAATTCTAACATTATACACAACATAAAGGTGAAAAAGCAAGTGAAAGCAATGGTGACGAATATTTATTTAATACTAATAAAATACGATTATTAGAACAATGATTTAGTTAAGCTATAATTTACCTTTAGCTTTTGTACTTCTAACGATAATTGTAAATGATTAACGATCAAACTAGCCGCGGGGTGTAACCGAACATAAAGTTTTAACATAAAATTACATTTTATTGATAACACTAGCCCCTATAAAAAGCTTGCATACATAATTGAGACTATACAAATAATTTCATGGCTCATAGATATGGCCCCTTTCAACCAATGATAAATGTCTTGATACAGGCCGCGATATGTTTGTAGCGAGTACGGATATACATACATTTCCTTTGAAGCTGATAGTGGCTACCCTTTGTGATACTAATGTGCATTTAAAAATGTGAATAATTATAAACCTATAATTAACTACGAGCTTCATGCACCAGTAAATGTAGACATTAATTTCCACACTAGTTTATCTATTTGGGCGCACACAACCCGCCTTTATCTGTCATCGTTCTAAACAATTTAAACGATAAACAAGACTATGCTTAAGAAACCGATCAAGTCATTTACTATTTTAACCTAACACAAATAGAGTCCATTTTTCTACAGCATAAGTCAAGCGCTTAAGTGTGTTCAAAAGCTCACTGATGTAAGGATGGAAGTCGACTTTACGTATTGCGCTTACTCGAAATTATTTTAATATGCAAATAAGAAAATTGTGAAGGAGAATTGTGTTTTCGACGACGTCGGTTACGCAGTCGTATTCTTTAAATTAATGGCGGTGCGAGATTAGAGTACTGCTAACTGCTTTACATGGAGCGGGCTTACGCGCGGCGCGCGGGTCCCGCTCGTTTGTTCCGAGAAACAGACAAATGAAAGCACATAATTACTAGGCCGCTCCGTTCTAAATGCAACAAGGATTAGAATTTACATGAGCGCGTTAACAAGCACGCGTATGGCATTTATGACTGAGATATTTAAATGTGCCCATACATCTACTCCGCGAACAGGATGTGCGGAGCCACATTAGCAAACCTGGCTCCCAAGCCCCACCAACGAGCCGCGCCGCGTCGTATTACTTTTACCAAATTACCTCCTTCAAAACAATTGATAGCTTCATTAATATGTCGCGGATCTTAACATCATCGTGTAACCATGAGAGAATGTTTAATTTACTAAACTTCGCATGATTTGCTTTACAAAAAATAACTGTACTTAATCTTTTAATTTAACTATACTGAAAAATGAAAATTTTCCAGACCACAGTATAACAAAGAATTCGTTGATGTTGATATTTAGCTTAGAATAACAATAACTAAGCGGAATATCTGATGATTTTGTATCAAACCTAAGTAGGTCCACGTTATATTAAAATAACTAAGGTTTTATAAATCTCTTATAGATAATTGTTAAATTTCAATAAAAAAAGAATCAATAATGCTCAGCTTTTATTTCTTTTCTGTATGTTTTTGTAATGTTTACAGCAATTAGCGGGTATGAGAGGTGGCGCGGTGTGGATGGGTGCGCGGCGGTCGACAAGACGAGAATATGAAGTGATGGATGAACCTCACTACTACTTTACATACAATGGACACGAAAAAAACAAACTCAACTAACAGACACGTTTCTATAAACGCTAATTAAGACCGTTAAATCTGTTTATACCGTTTTGTTCTTTTACAACAGCAACGTGTTAAGTTCACATTGTTATGACTTCGCTATCATAAAAAATCGCTTTCCTCTGCTAGTAGTTAATTGCTGTATACATTGTTTTCTTGTTATGTTTAAGATTTTATTATAACTTCTGCAGTTTAAGTGTAAATGTATTTATTAAGTAAAATGTTGAAAGAATATAATATGGGTTGCCATAAATGTTTTCTGTCAATAAAAATAAATATTTGATTTTTTGTTTCGTTGTTAATTCCCTGACATTCGATCTTCAATTTTAAATAATTTTAAACAATGAATACAAAAACAATGCTGTAAACATTTTTCAGAAATGTTGTTAATTACGGTAATAATTAATTAATTTACACAATTACAGACAGCACTAATTAAAGGTATTAACTACTATTTAGTTCTGGATTGAAATATTTAATACGATCGCTGTAAATTGGTTTAATTCGACGCATCCAGCTAGGCGGCGGCGTTAGCGTTTTTCTCGTCAGAAATCGAAGCCTAATTATAGCCGGAGCTCCGATTAACATCTGTCGACTATTAAATAAATTCGAATTATAAGGGTTCAATCATTGCAAGTAATTATTCTTTTCCGTCGGACGGACTCAAAGCGCGGTGGGCGCGCGTCTCGTCTCGCTACGGCATAATTTTCTCATGATTCGCGAGGAAATCTACCAACCCCCATATTAAGCATTCACATGACTGACGTGACTGCCTAATGTTACCTGTTACATTCATATATCCTGCTCAGTATCAATTAGTCTTTGTGGAGAATATTTATATCAGAAAAAACATTTCAACATATATAATTCGGCTTAAGTATTTGCACATATTTTCAAAATACACGCCAAGGTCATGGGGCTGACATTCCGGTAAGGAAAATTAACACATACATTAATAGTAATATAGTTGTGTTGAAGTCATGAGAAATTGTAGAATTCATTCAAAACGTCCTTGTATGAAAGCAAATCAAATATAAAAAGTTTACAATCGTTATGCATTTTATCTTAAAGTTAATTTGATCGTAATTTGAACACATTCTTAATAAGCATTCCATTTACTAAATTTGTTCTCAAGTATATCAAAGATGGTAACAAATAACGGAGTATAACTTTGTAAGAGTTGTCTTCGCAGAACGGTCGCTCAATGATGCTGATCAATCGACTCCAATCACAAGGGGGTGTTACGAACAAGCTATGCGAACGCGGGCAAAGCGCGCCGCCTCGGCTCTGCCGCTGTGGTAAAAACTACTGTTGCTAACACGACGATTATAATATATTAGTTGGGCTTTAATTGCGCCGATATAATTACGAAGGTTCGCGGCGCATACGTGACGATATCCCCGCGCTGTGAGCCACTCAGAAGAGATATTAAGCGAAATAACTCGAGGGAACCGATCGAATGTTTCACCATAATGAGCGGCGGCTACGTCCGATGTGTCATTAGGAAGTCGTAACCAATGATATTATGCGCCCTTAACTAATCATCCTCTTTGATCCCACGAGATAAATATGTTCTTACACACAACTTGACAACTCCGCGTTAATGTTGCAAACTCAACTTTATCTTAAGTATTGTTTACAATATAGCAGGAATTCAGATAAAGAATGAGAAGTCCAGTTCTGAGGTTAATCGGTATTTAAATAGGAGATGTCGCCTATAGAGGCTATCGCTTGGTAGCAAGTGAACAAGGTCCTAATGAGTTGTTAGGTATACGACGTGGGAATCAAATTTTAATTAGAATAAATACTTTTATTTTAATTGTCACACACTAGTATTATATCTACTAAAATGTTTATGTTAATATCACATATTAAACCCTTTCATGTCAGTTAAACAATGCCAGTTGATATAGGAAAGGAATCTTTAGTTTTGTTCTCTTTTATTCAACGATATTTATGTTTGTAGATAAAATACGAATAACTAAATGTAAAAATACTACAAGGATAAAAATTATGAATTAATTTGGATAGGGCGGCACAACTCAGACGCGCGACATACTTCGTAAAGATAAGGGAAAAGCGTCGCTGGCTTATAAATGACTCTTTATTAAACGTGAAAGCAGTGTCGTCGGCTAATGGGCCGATCATGCGCTCCCATTAAACATTATTTAATATTCAAAAGCGGCCGGCGATAAATCACGATCGCCCGCCACGCTTCTTCGACTGTACTCTGCACTTTTGCCCAGACGAAGCTGCACTAACTCGTTCTTTTAATGCAGTTATATTAAATCTTCAGCGGGCAACTGATACAGAGCTTCGAGCGCAGGTAAGAGGCGAAAATGCAATTGCATTACGTTTAATTTAATTTAATTTTTATTTGTAATTTAAACGCCTTATTTCCATTTAAGGGCATTGCGATTGGCTGAAGGTGTCAACTAGTTAAATGAGCTTGCGGTGTTTTCAAGATGTTCGGTGTGTGGTCGTTAGCGATAAGGATCTGAATATGTTCGGTGAGACGCACTTCAATCGGCGAAGCACTATAACACTTGTACTGATATTGCAGAAGATATCGTTGTTAAGCGGCTGCTTCACGCTTTAACGGGACTATTATCCCAATAAACGGCATCGCGCCCTATTACCTCTGAACGCTGGTAACGAATGCTTGGATTGTTTCACGAAGTTCTCAATCTTTAATAGTTAAGGCCGCTTAGGAATGGTCTGGGTAAGACAATATTTTTGGTACATAATCAGGTTACATCACATGTAATGTTACACTGCGATTTCAATTATTGTTTTCATATTCTGGTAAAGTTTACACACAAGCTATATTTTTAATTGTAACTAAATTGGATTGCATTTTGAATAATACATGGTTAAGAGGTTTATTCCTATAAAACATTAGCATATTAGGTAATACTTAATTCACCTTATGATTATATTTCCCTAAGTTAGTTTGCAAAAGAAACGGTTGTTGTGGCCAAGCCGTTGTAGTTGAGCAGTGTAGCTGTAAACGTAACTTAATTTTAATTAAGTAGTTAACATAACTACTGTTTGAATGATACTGACTTGTGAAATCTAAATGAATTATTTATGCAACTCTGTCGATTGATGTTTACGTGCTTAGGGAAACAACAAAACATTGTATGTTTTAAGCAAATTGCAAAACGATTCATCGCACCCTTACGCAACAGAGTTAATAACAATAAAATAGAAAGTCGATCAGAGGACGTGGGGGCGAGTGCTTCAATCAGCGCAAGTCAGATTTATTTTTATGAAAATTGGTATAAAACCGAGCTCCGCCGGGCGGGTCAGCGTGCGCCGGCCCCGCGAGACCGCACGCCCGAACGTTTACTGCATATCGTTTCCTCCGCCGCCGCCTCTCGGAAATATTGCCAGTGGTCATAACTTTTTATATGCACACATGACATTGCAGAAAGTGGCGACGGACTATTGGATTCTTAGAGCTGTAATAACCACCCTACTATAATTTTTGGAAATGATAAAATTTTTCTAACATAACTTCAATACTGACAAGTTTTAAATTTTAACCAACCATAATGGATTTTCCCGATCAATTAAAGTTTAAAAGACAATAAGCAAAAGCGGTGATATATCAAGATGGTATGATTAATTTGTTTGCGAACATATTTAAGTCACCTCGACAACAATAAATTATTATTTTTAAATATTATAAGGATTCATTTTTAATTCCACTCAAATAAGGTAAAGGAAATCACTGTAATATCTTCGCTGGCATACTCGGTGTATCAACTCTTGCAATTCCCGTTGGGACAGCGATGTAGTGTTGATGTGCTGAGCGGGTGTCGCATCGTAAAGGCGTTTCTCTATTATCGCCTGGCGACTGGCGGCCCTTACCTCGGCCTCGCCAGAATGTTACACCATTGCATATTTTACATCTCACAAACGATTCCTCTTTCTTTTACACATAAATCTGAAACAAATCCCTACAAGAACCTAGTAAAATGTTTATAAAGATTTCGGGATTTTTACAATGTTGAATTTAAGAAAGGTTTTAATATTACTGAATTTGAAAAAGTTCATTGCATCTACAATTATACTATTTAAATTGATATATAAACACGGCTAAACACGTATATTCGTATCACGTATGTCCAGGCCGACGGGCCGCGTCCGCGAAATAATACCAGTACCACTCATCATGAAGGGCCCCCGATGTGCTCGAAACTAGTCGGTGCCGCCACCGGACGAATGTACGTGAGTGTTTAGCCGTGTTTATATATCAGTTTAGTATAATAAGTTAAACTAGTATACTTTTTTTACTTTAAATTCGGTCAAGGTTGCTCACCAATTTTGCAAAAAAAGCTAAAGAAGCAATTCATAAATAAATATCAAAACTCTGCATGATTTTAGATTATTGCCTAACATTACCTGAATAATAATTTCAAAGGTCAGAAAGCATTACAATGAACAAACGAGCGATGTAGAATAACTTATATATCGGCACATCGATCTCGCCGCTGCGGCCGCTCGCCTGCGAGGGAATAGTATTTTCATAAGTCGCATACAGGGAAACAAAAGTACGACATAAAGTTTTACGTGTAACATAAATCTTGGAGTTATTCTCGCGGGATGATAAGCCGGGGGACGGCGGCAAACTTCTCTTCAATGTTCGCGGGTAAGCAGGAATAAAACCTGGTACTTATTACTCTATTGTAGTTCTGTTTGGGGAAAGCTGGTATAATTTTTAATTTTACCTTGTTAGGAATAGGCGAGCACAGTATCGCGTTGCGTTCAGAATTAACATTGAATACATTTTATCCTATAGTCAATTCTATAAAGAATATAATTCTATGCAAGTATATAGAATTCCTAAAACGTTAATTCCCTATTAATTTTTCTATTATTTACTATTCTATTTTTATATACCCTCGATCAGTATTCAACAACGATAGAACGTTATATGAATAGATGTCGTATACTTTTACGCTTTTTAAATATTGACTGAAATATTATTTGTATAAGCGAAAATTCAACTACTTATTTCTGGAATTCAATAGTCGCAGACACTATCCCCTTACCCGGGGTTAAATCCTTATTTTCAATCTCTGCGGTTATCATTTTACCAAAGCAAACTCTTATAATATTTACTCGTCGGAGACGCTCGTCTTCGAATTTCATATTTATTCGCGAGGGCAAACATTTCCCGCACCCGCGCCGCGCGTCGCCGCATCGCCGCACGCCGCACGACGCGCCGGAACTGATATTATTGTGCATTCCGTATAATATTGTTTGCTCTTTGGCACATTTTGTTTGTTTTCGTCTTTCATATGAAAGGGGAGCTATAGATGTGTCAACAAACCGGTGAGAAGTTTGCACCACTTTTCAAGCATTCCTATTTGAAAATGCTATTACCAATAAAATGTAAATTTTACATTTCAAGGCTCAGTCTTTGACATTTTGTTTCTATTATTCCGGCGGTACGAGAGTAAGGGACAAAGCGTTAAATCACTATACGTGATCATAGAAGCGCAAATATTGTGTACATTTGGGAATATGAAAGCGAGCAATCCATTAAATCGGAACGGGACGTGAATAGCGGCCGGAGTCTCGGAGACGCGACTTTGCTTCTGATAACCCATAATACGCGGATATTTTTGCGTTGCTCATATGTTGGAAGTAATGGCTCGTGCGCGCGGGCATACGTTAATATTGGGGAGATATGCCGCTATTGTTAGTAAATACTTACTTGAAAAGTGTCATTTCAATAACCGATGAATTATAAAACGTTTATGTAACTTTTTAGGTATTTATAAAACCTACAGTTTGTGAGGCTGGCTGAGGACTTGGGGGTTTACCATCGGGTCGATCGGGACCCTTATCAATCGGCCCAATGGCAAACACCTGCCTAATCGAATATAACCAGGTAAGTGAAGGCCCAGGGAATCCGCTGACAGGGCCACCTGGTTTAGAGTGGGTAAATACTGATGCATCAGACGAGCGCATCTTGAGAACTCAGGGATAAGTTAGATATTTAATTCCACATATGGTATGCTGAGTAAATACAAATTCTTGTTTTTTTACTTGAGGTTGCGTGAATTAGTCATGTCCACGTTATGCTTCTGTCAGAAATGTAAACCATAATATATTATATTTGGCATATAAAAGGCTCGCTTATCTAAGGGGTTTGACTGGAAACGAACATAAAGGGTGATCCTCTGTGACAAATACCGTGATATACAGAGCGACATTCGTAAGGGAAATATTTTTATAAGATGAAACATTATTAATTTTGGGGGAGCGCGGATCAGAAGTCGCCGTTATGAATTTTACGACTCCATTTCCAGCTTGTTATGAGTGAACACAACGACGTGATGAAATCTGTTGCTATCTGTTTCACGAATTCTGTGCACGTATCATCAAAAAAATTTAAATGCATTGATATATTTAATTTGAGCTCGCGACCGAACAACGCTAATGAAAGAGGCGTCACGAAACAAAAATAGCAGACAATCGAAATGGCGTAGAACAGAACACGGCAGGAAGCCGTGCACCGATAAACCGTTAATAAAACAAATTAATGCGCGTTAACCCTAAAATTGGACAAGTTCAATGCAGAGGTCGTTACCACTATAGGAAAGTTATCCCGAGCGGGTATTAAACATCGAAATCTGTTCGTTGTATTCGGTGTCATTAAAGTCGTTTGAAATTTTGACGGGAAATTGTATTTTATCCATTGGTTTGTTAGGGTTAGTTTGTGTTGGCGGCACTCGCTCGGGCCAATCAAAACATACAAGGAGCGTATTGATTCCGAGAAGTGTCGCTGTTAACGTGGAGGCTGAAGCTGAATACATTAGCCAGCGGCGTAATGAAGTCTCGCTGCTTGTAAACAAACAGGCGGGGCGGTGCGCGGCGCGTGGCCCGGGGCGCGAGCGCACTGCGCCCTGCGCCCCTGTCTTACAGGAATTCTATTTCCACTGCGACGTCATGTGTTAATTAACCGCTCGCACCTACGATATTGAGATATCACCGGAGATGCTACTGTTGTTATTAGCTGACGAGAGGGCTTATTGCTCGTTGTAGCTGCGCGCTGCTCGCTCTCGCCCCCGCCCCTGCACCCGCTTGTTTCAATTGCTCCAGTTGTACACGAGCAATGTAAACATTACGTGTCATGTATGAAACAACTCTGACAGTTTACGCTTCCCTATTTATCTAGACAAAAGACTTATTCATATAGTGATTTCTGGCATTCTTTACTTAACTTATAAGGTTAAAAGACGAAATTAAAGAAACACTTCATCACACATAGAAAGACTAGGTAGTAACCTATATAAAAACCCTTTCAGCACTTGTGAAAGTAATGTTATAGCCATATGCATGACATATTATGATAATATTCCAACGACGAACACCACTCAACGGTACACCGTAATACGCGTTCAGGTTATGGGTGTTCCAGTTGGGAAAATAAACAAGATTATTAAAAAGGAGTTCGGAAACCACATAAAGCGAAGCGCCAGCTGCTGGCGGCGCGCCGTTATGATGAAAGAGGTGATCCTAAGAAGCCGCGGCCAACGTATCACGTTTCCTGTTATGACTTTACATTTTAATGGGCCTTTGTTGAAGACCTTTTATTATTAAGTAGCGCTAACAGCTCTAAATCCGTCTCTGAAGAATTTTGAAAATACATCGCGCGTTATGCGTTTTATTGTCTTCTGTTTATTACCTTCTCATTTTCTGTTTTTGGGCGGGGATATAAAACAATGCGGTTTGAGAATGTATTAGTATTAATGTAAGAAGTAAAGCTGAACACATAATTCTTGTTTAGAAGTTATAAAGAAATCATTTAGGTTACCAAAGATTCATAACCTGATTGTATATGGTTATGAATCTTTGGTATTGTTGAAGTCAACGCATTAGTATTTGCTCATATCTTTCTTTTATTCTGCAGACATTTTTTTATGTTTTATATACATTCTCTGTGTTTGAATAAGCTTATGAATTATTGAAATAACGTCACGTTAGGTATACGTATGACAAGACAGTGCGATGTAAATGGAAAACCGCGACGAATGGCTCGTAAACTTTGCTATTTGTTCTGTTTACGATAACCGCGGTTTTATAAAATTTTATTGCGTGTCGGTGGAATTCGTGGAACGTTATGTGTTGGTACAGCTGTCGTCAAACCTCACTAGACTGGAAACCATCGGTTATGGCGATGGATAACCACATGATTTATTAACACTTCATTCTGTGAATACACATACATACGAAAATGTAATATTTTTAATTTGATTAAATTATAGCTTAGGGAACGTACCCATACTACGTGACCCGTTTAGGAGGGGGGGGGGAGCGGAGTCTTTAAAATACTGCGGTCAGTCACAGGAGCGGGGGGGGGGGGCGCTCAGATTTTAGTCACATAGTCTTACCTTTTTTTTTACATAATTCCCTAGTAATTTAAGTATGCATGCAATCTTATGCTATAAAGAAGTATTAGCCAATTTTTTTTTTTCAATTTTTGCCTGTGAAATGCTTAAAAATCATAATTATGAATAACTACTTAAAAACTAAAGGGGGCGGGAGTCTTGGCATGTACTACTAGTGGTCATCGAGGGGAGGGAGGGGTCGAAAAAACTAATAAATAGGTCACATAGTATGGGTATGTTCCCTTATTTGTAAGTCTAAAATAGTGTACACATAAAAATCTATGAAAATATACACCATGTCATTTGTGTTCTATGTCTAGTTGATTCAAATTTAGCTAACAGCAATTAAATCTTTCCAATATTGTAAATGCGAATGTTTGGATTGTTAGATAAATTTTTGTAAGAAGATATCTCCAGTACGGCTTCATGGTTCTCGCTGAAATTTTGCTTAGATGTAGAACATAGTCTGGAAGAAAGCACAAGCTACTAATTATGCTTTTTTTCGTGTGAAAGGAGTCGCGATAGTCAAAAAATAAGTTACAACATTTTTACCATTTTCAATATACTTTTTGTTATTAAAAAATCGGGAATTATAACTGTTTTTACACTTTCAACGTTCACGTTTAAGCTTCATTTCGTGTGTCGACTGTACATTAATTAAACAATAAAAGTTGAATAAATCACCTCCATGCATTTCTTTTATAGTCGCCGGTATCAACTTTAATACTATAGAGTTTAGAAAAATATAATAAAATGAAAATCACGACACCTCAGCGCGAATTAGTCATTCTGGCATGAAGTCAAAACTAGTCAAATCACTTACAGCGTCTTAACACTTCGGCTGTTGTTTTAAGAAGGGGTTATCACAATCGCTAATGTGTCGTAATGAATTTAAATTAGTTACCTAGTCTCTTTTGTGTGCGTATCATTAAATATTTTCAATTTCAACAATTTGTTAAGATTAAGATTGTGTTGAAAAATATCGTATTATTAACATTCCATTGTAGATGATGTTGATTTTTGGCACAGAAAAAAAATAAAGTGTGGCAATTTGATCAAGTCGTCGTCAAGACAAAAGTCGTATGACAGGTTGTTATTGATGAGTAAGACAGCTGTTGGCAATATCTCCTCCGGCCGTCTGACGCGATTCCAAAACATTTACACATTAACCATTTATGACATTGAAGCGCTTTTATCGTTAAAATAATAGAAAGATTTAGAGATGATACATAAAAAAATATTTCTAATGTAAGTAATACAAACTTACTCCATACCCTTCTTTCGGACCATAAACTCAAGCCCTGATTACCTTCGATTTGCATCAATATAGGCAATTTTTTCGCTTTTGCAACACCGATAAATTCAGTATCTGTCACAACAACCGAGCTGTATTAAAGGTCTTTTTTGTTTATTCAACAAACTTTTCCAATAATAGTTGTAAAACTCGATGTTGTTAACTTTATTATTAAATGGGTTGTTCTGTGCATTAATTTTTCGTTTGCTGTTTGCACAATATATAACATCTAGTAACACGAAGTTCGAATGATCTTAGATACATCGAACATGTTACAATATTCGTATTATACTCAAACATATTAATAAAGTATCCTCTAATTTATAATTTAGTTACGGATGACATCAAAAATATATTTTAACTTGAAGGTAGTGGTCACTTGTCTACAGGTTCGCATTACAAAGTAAAGTCAAAATATTCTCAATAAATTTGTTTATAAAAGAACACCAAATGATCGATTAATAAAATAAAATAAGGACGAGAAAGTTAACATGAATACAGATTTACGATTTCGAGGAGCAGAGATACTTATGAAGGGAAGACTTGTATGTATTACGAGTGTTCAGTTAATAAACACGTCTTAATTCCTCGTTGAATAGTGGGCTATTAAAATAAAGTTTTAAAATATGGAACGCTCGTTTTTATTTACGTTTCTACGATTTATGGCGTATGGCTGCATGAGGTGCGGGGACGCAGAGATGCGGGGGTGCGGGGTGCAGCAAGAGCGCGGGCACAGCGTTTGGTGCGCGTACGCAGCGGACGACGAGCATATGACAGAGCGCTGATAGTTATATTTCCAAGACGATTTATTACATTATAAGAGCTCAGTGCGAGACGTTCTTGGATACATAAATAGTAGTGATTTTATTTTAATGTTCTACGCGACATGCGACGACATGTTTAATTGTAAAACCGTGCCTCTTAATACCATAATCTATTCTCGGTCAAAACAATTTCCTATAGCCATCGCTCATTATATTCCTTTCAACAAAGCACTCGGCTCGGATCACTGTGACATATGCTTGTTCATTTTTAAAATGAAGCATAACGTATTTGGCGAGCGTTAAGAATAAGTTCATTTTGTTTATTACGTGACGTTCGATCTTGGAACAGATTTAAGTTTGCTCATGATCGCACATATCAGACGTTTCATTGCTCATTATTTTCTCAAGACCATTGTCGACAGTCAGCACCTCATTGTTTTGCGTTTTTCCGGCGGAACTAAATCACACACTTAATTGATATAAAATCGCTTTAGTGGCCGCATAAAGACATTACTGCGGTCGTGAACAAAAGCCAAATTTTGTGTTGAAATAACGAAATATTGTAATGCAACGATCAACATCATATCCGAAGGAATATTCGGATACTCGGCGTCGAGAGCTGTAAACAGGTCATCGGTGTTCGAACGCCTACATTAAATTCAACCTAAAGTTGCCCGTCGAAATATTTAGTCCATCGTGATCTGTAATCATCAATTTCGGAATGAAAAGAATCTGGTAATAAAAGAGTATTTTCGTTTCGTCAAAAATCATAGTCGTTACTCGTAAAGAGTGTGCGATCCGGCCGGCATATTTCATATCGCGTAATGGCGAATTTACAAGCTGTCGGAGCGAAATGGCTCCCCGAGGTGGGTGCGATTCTTCGCCGCGTCACTCAATGAACAATATGGCGTTACTGAGATACTATGTTTTCAGCAGTATCTGGTTTAAGCGAAACATTTCTAAGTATGTCATCATAAAATTCGAAATAAAAGCCAAACACAAAATGGTTTTAATATTTGCAGAGTTTGTGTTAACTAATTCTGTTACGTAATGAATATGTCTAAACTAAAATTTTGATAAACATTTTTGGCACTTATGACGATTACCTCAGATTACTTACTTATCTTTAAATTTCAAATGTTTTATTTTAATGTTTCTTTAAAATGTTACTAAAATTTTGAAGTAAAGTAATAAGGAAAAATTGTAGTTCCGTCTTTATACTTTAGTAGCGTGCAACAGATATGCCCCCGGTGTCCAGTAGCCGCGCAGCGAACATTATTATTTATGCTCTAGGAAAAGTACATTTATAACAATATTACGCCGGACCGCGCCCGCCCTCGGAAAATGATTTTCCCATTTTCCGAAGATTGCAGGTGTATTATATTTCATGATCGTTATTTATGGTGTGACTTTTATTGCAAATGCGTGCAATGTCTCTATTCCTTTTTATTGCTCATCCATTATTTGATAGATTTACATTGTTTTGTGATATTCCACAACGTGTGAGTTATTGGTGATACTTTTCGGAATAAATGTTTCGTAAATTAAGTTCATATTTCAGCAGTAAATAGCTAATAATTCATATGTAAATATTTGTTTTTAAAGTTATTTTAACAACGACAAGATATTCATAAAAATTGAAGTGGATAAAACAGATGTGGTAAAAGAGTAGTATTCTTCTAGAAACAAGTTTATTCCCAGAAGATGGATATATCCATCTGAGGCGGCGCGGTGCCCCACGGGTCGGGCGAAGTCCGGGAGAAGTCCGAGGCGTTATGAGGCTCGCGGGAGCAAGGCCGTCGCTCAACTCTGGCCATAACCAATAACCGTAAATAAACGAAGGACCGCGCATCGCTGCTCGCGCTTCGCTGTCTATCCTTGCTTCGAGTCGAAATTATAAACGGTACAATCCGTGATAGCTTTCCTTCCCTCATGGGACCGGCTACCAAAGGGTTCTAGATCTTCGGACATTCGTCAAGTGCACATAAAACTACAATTTCTGAGCATTATCTGAGACCGTAGAATGCTTTCTTGCGACAAAATAATCACAAACATCGGTCGACTATCGTTTATTTTTACCTGAAGCCCGCGATCCCGCGCATCTCTCCCTATTAAATTTTGTTTGCATTTATTTTAAAGGTGCGACGCTCGAGGAGACTTGGTATGTGAAAAATTACACCTCAGTCCAATATTTATGGGTGATATTCGGCAGCGGTTCCTTTGTGAGATGAGGGTGTATAAATAACACCTCTTATCGCGTGGGAGCCTACCCTTAAATTGGATTTATTTTAATTGTATATTGACAAAGTTTTATCTTCTATTCGTTTTATTAAATATTTCATTTATTTATACCCGTCAGCCGTGTTATCTCTTTCCTTATACCATTCGGTGCCTAAAACATGTTTTGAAAATAAAAATTAATTGAAAAATACACTAAGATTACGATAAATATGGCCCTATTCCCTTACAATATTTTCAATGCAATTTTATGCTTATTTAACATCATTGGCATAGATATTTAAAATTATTTTTTAACTTCAGTATGCAAGTTTTTAATTATCCAAACACAAGAATTGCCATCTGTATTTAACACAAACTGTATTTAATGGGATAGTGCGAGGTGAGAGTGAGTCAGTTATTTTTATCTGTAATCGCGCGGTATGACCATAAATTAGTTCTATATTTAAAGGCGAGTTGTTTTGCATACAGACAGGCCGTCTGCACATGCGTGCGACATCAATCTCAATTCTGGAATATTTTTCCGTCTGGGATAGCATTCGGGGGGACGTCGCCGAAGCGAACGAGCCCGCGCCGGCAGCGGCACAGCGCTCTTAGCCAAAACGTCGGGAGGTCATTACGCTCACCGGCCATCCATGACATTTAAATCGATCTGTATCTCTGTACATTTATAAAATCCAGTCTGATATAGAATATATTTAATAATTTCTCACGATAGCTTTAACAAACTAAACATAGTTTTTATTTGTTTGTGATATTCATATTTTTACTTGAATTTACTTCAAACAAATACTCAACTTTCAAAAAATACTTTTTAGATTAGAAAAAACACTATTTCCCCTTCCACTACCTTCCACTTCCATTTGAATCCGTTATTGTTTTCTACAACAATTTTTAAAAAATAAAACGAATACCTAAGCAATAAATGGTCTATATCCCTCATTCTTAAGATAAAGAACAAGTAAATTTAAACGTTACATTACGCACCTACTCATTTGTTATGTGGCAATTTATACACATATACAATCGATTGGAGAGACAGCTCTTATGAATCAGAATGATGCCTTGATTACGTTACAACGCGGTACAAGATGTAACCGCAGCGGTTGAGTTGAGTTTGGTTTAAAAATATTAAGTATCATGAAACTATTTAATCTATAGTAATATTATAAAGAGGAAGAGTTCGTTTGTTTGTTTAAACCCGCTTATCTCTGGAACTACTGGTCCGATTTGAAAAAATCTTTTTTTGTTCGAGAGTCCATTTATAGAGGAAGGCTTTAGGCTATATAACATTACGCTGCTATCAAACGTTTTTATTTAATCCCACTCGGACGGAGTCGCGAGCGACAGCTAGTCCAGACAGAAAATGGATGTTAATAAATAATCAAATGAAGGGATAACATCTCGATTTATAGAATAAGCACTAAGAAGAAATCGCTTTCTACTCTTGACTTACGGCATAGCAGTAGACATCAGGGTGATCGTACGGAGGGGAAAATGATTGACGTAGTCGAGAAATTTAATTTTGCGGCTTGTTGAGGACATGTCGATAACGTACTGAGGCCTTCACTTCGCCGCATGATTACCTCCTCTATGGGGCTTTGTTGTTGCTCTTAAGTCACATGGCGATTGATTCATTACGGACCCTTGATCACGATTGGCTGATAATACAAGGATCACAATCGTATGGTAGTATTATTTTATTCAATAAAACAGAATCGCATTTTCCGATTGAATTATAAATTTACTAACAAATGGATAACAATAGTTAGTATCGTAGATATTAAGATTCATATTTATATCTCATGGGATCTTGGTTTTCCGGAGACAGCAGCGTTTGACACCTGTCAGTGCTCAATTGATCAATCCGTAACGCCTATCTAAACAATCCCCTAGAAGAAAAGGAAAAGTTTGGGAGAATGGACGCTTAATAACTTGACAAAAACTATAAATTATAAGCAGTAAGCAATAATATCAACAATAAGATATATACTATGTAAACTTAAGCCGAGTGTCGTGTACTGAGCTACAGCTTTTCCCCAGCTTATCAACCATCGCTCAAACATTCTCCGAGCAAAGAATGCTTTGAATCACCGCAAAACAAATCTCAATACGAGTTTTTTATGTGTATTCAAATGTCATATAATTTTGCATACAATATTTTCTCGGGTGAAATGAAAACGACCGGTGACAGGAGAATTTAATAATGACAAAATAATACAAGGTAAGTTTAAGGCCGGCCCTTTCTGCTGTCCGTCATACGGCCTCTCTATTCATGCACATAATATTTCTGAGATGTTCGCGGACCGCCTAACGACTGACTAATTTATTCGCCTGGAGTAGGTAGCTCTTCGTTTAATTTTTACTGTCTTATTTTTTTTGAAAACAATATCATAAATAATGGCACCAAGTCGTTCCCACAGGAAGTGAAACGACATATTGTTACAAATGTATAATGTAAAATAAATATCTATTTACATTACGATTATGGTGATTTATATCATCAAAGTACCAGTCTTAACTTTTCAAATAAAAAAAATCTTTAAATTTTTACAATAAAAATACATTACATTTTGTTAGGTATCTTTAAAGATTTTCTCTCGTGTTTTTGTATTGTCCTAATTTTTTATTTAATTTGATATCAAAAGAAAGGAAAGAGTATTATTTAAGGGTTAATCAACACACGAGATGACAAATTAACATCGCTTCATCTCTAGCGCAAAGATTAATGCACGCGGCTAGACAAAGCTCGCACGCCCGCACAGTTGGCCGCGACTCTACCATAGACGGGCCCACGACATCTACCCACTGTCGTCCTGTAAGAGATGCCGCTTATTATTTATCTGCTCCGCATCAAACACCTCGCAATCCATTCTCCAAAAACGAAGCTAAACCAAAAGATAACATGCACCTTATTACTTAAAGTATCATTTGCTATAACCGAGATATCACTTACAACCTTTTGCTACAAACTTTTCTATTTAACAGAGACAATAATGACGTGAACTCAATGTAAGAACTATAGTTTGATCTAAAATTAAATGAGATGAAAGGGAATATAATGCAATACAAAAAAATGATAGTGAGGTACACTTGCATTGTCTGGGCGCGGCGCTTTGTCACAGACAAAATTGTTAATATGAGAACATTCTGCTCGATTAATGTCATAAATGAGAGAAATGTCTGATCAAAAGAATAGCAGGTGTGCTAGTATTGTAATAATTTGTCAAAAGTCCTCGCACTCTCGTGTCTTTTTATATTTTGTCGAGTTGAGATTAATATTTAATCGTGGCAGTGAATGTCGACCGCAGTTTGAACGATAGCTTCGTAATTAGCCCACTAAAAAGACTTAATTATCTTGTGTTAAAATAGTACTTAATTGGATTTATTTTTACTGTGACTCTACAAAATACAGTTATGCCTTCACATTTAGTGACATTCAAAAAGGTAGAGCGAAAATATCAGAATGTTGTATAACACGGATGAGATTTTTTTGTAATAGTCCTTATTGGCATTCATTTTATTCACTTAAATGTGCGAACAGGATCTTCCCAACGACTAAATCAGACACGCGGTCAACAATCTAAACTACATATCAATATCAATTTACAAAGTGTTCCATATTGCTTCCCAATTGATACGAACATAACACGCTGCATGACAATGACCGAACATAATCCAAATCTAAACGCCACAACAAACCTGACGGAATATAAATGTGTGGCTCGCTCCCGACGGCTTGTGAACCGAGGACGTGATGTGTCGTTATTAACAAGCCTGCATTAATGACACATAAATACTTAGCCACGTTCTGCCGCCCGTACACTTTCACATACGAGTATGCCTCTAAATCCTAACCAAACCAAACGATGTTTGATCCGTTAACCAGGTCTTCAAAACGATCACGTATTCGCATAATGTTGATTATTTTGAAACAATAAGTCTTTAAACGCCTTTTACATTTTTATATATGATACGAATGATAATTGACGATAAACACAGCGGTAGTTTAATACCTTATTAGAGGCGGATATCGATTAAAATTATACAATTTCATCTGTATGTCGTATGTATTATTGAAACTGAGATAATTAATTGTCGATTACGATGCGGGACGTTACAGCGCTGGCACACCGCTGTGCGCGCGGCCGTTCCCGAGCGCCGTGTATAAATCGAGCCTCGGCCTGCGAGCGCCGCCGGATAAATATTGTCATTTATGCACATATTGCTCGATATACGTTTTTTATTGTTGTAAAATATGAAGCTAGAATCCGACGTTTGTTTAGCTTTTAAGTCAATACACTCGGTAAACAGCCATAAAAATTAGCATAATTGAATGTTCCTCAGTTGTAAATACGGATTATTCGGGCGTATAAGTCCGGACGCCTTTGTTTTATGTCCCTTAATTTATTTCGTTACACGAATAAGGCATACGAATTATGCACACGAGATCGTTTTGGATTTGATGGCAATGAAATTAAACATAATGAAATAAGTCGATCGCAGCGATTGAAATTTTCCCGGCGGGCGCTGGGCCGACTTCCCACATGGTGGGCGGCGTGTGGCGACGACGATGGCGACGCGTCGATCTGATAACGCCGCCGTTAGACAACATCCAGCTGTTTTATCTGTAGACGTGAAATCAATTGAGCTCGCGGAATTATCGCATTACGTTGCCTATGCATTGGCTAATTGGACATATCCTCTAGCTGTTCTTGAATCTTAAATCATGAATGCACTATTTCGATCTCATTGAACGTTCGATGTCTGCGTGTGGACATCCTCTTTTTATTGATGTTTAAGTAACAACTGTTTCTCCTATTTTTATCACCCTAAAACGGCTATGAAAATAGCGCTTAATGTCAACCTTATGGTAACATTTAGTTACGCATTTTAAAAATGACGAGACAGAGAAGAACAACAGAAATATAAAGGTCTTTATATCACAATTAATCACCACTTTACTGAAGCCGAACAAGTTGCCCCGCGGTAAGCAATTGTCGACTTAAAGTAAAAGTAGGTTAGGTCTCACATTGTGGTTAAAAAATTGAACCGCGCGGGAGCAGGAAATGCCGTGGTGGTAACGTGTCAAACAAAAAATCTAAAAGCAGACATAATGCTGTTAACTGCGATTTAACTCATTTCATATTTGAAGCGACGTTTGTTGTCAAACGCCACTTAATTTTGTCACTAAATTTATGATATTCACGATATACGTTCATTGTTCAGTTCGTCGGATAGATTCAGGTTAACTTCCTATACAGTTTACAGATTGTTAATAAGCATTTTTTGAATAAGCTCTATTGCTTTTTTAAATACTATAAGTAAATTCGAATCTGGTGAGTCAAAAACTTTCCTTAAACGTACGTTCGTATCCATCTGACTTGTATATCGGGTCGTTTATTCGGTTCTTTGGCGTCGAGCCCTGTGTTGATTAGGTGTTGTATAAGTTTGGTAAGAAGCAGACGGGTATCTAATTCGTATATCTGTTATCATCATTCCTACTTCTTTATAATGCTTAGCATCTTTAACTCTTCTGTTTGCTTGATCACAATCAATTGCCTTTTTTTATATCGCAAGGTGGCAAACGAGCGAGCGGCCACCTGAAATCGTTGATATAGCGAAATGACCGTTGCCCATAGACATACGCAATTGCATATGCGTTGCCTACCTTTAATCGACGGAGGAGAGGATGCACAGAAAGAAAATGTATTCACTTTCCATGCATCCTCTCATCCACAAAATCCACTTCCACTTTAATCCATCCTTTCCTTATAAGAAAAAAGGTGGGAAGGGAAAGAGGACTAAATAAGGCCTCGGGGACGCACACTCATCAGACGAAACGCGGAATTGCTTCCACTTCACGCCTGTCTTCTGTGTGGTCGTGGTATTTCACCGGGCGAACCGGGCCAATTCGTGCGAAGATGTTAAAGCGGGCTCTACCACTGTTAAAATTAGCTATATTTCTTGCTAATCTGGTGTTACTAATGCATACGTGTTACGTGTTAGAACATATTTTTTGTACAAATGTCGGCTAAACAAATATTCACAGTTTGTTACCACAAAATAAGAGCCAATCTTGTTTATAACCTGAATAGATAATGTTGCAATGACAGGAGCCGCATTAAAAATGTATAAGCCGACCTCTTTTAATATTAATAGCTAGCTAACACGAAGATTGGACCAGTAAATATGACAGTAGAACAACACCGACCACTGTTTGAATTTTAAACGGCAAACGTAAAACTATGACAAAAAACATACAGACGAATTGAGAATCTCCTCCTATTTGAAGTCTGTTAATTATATCAATTACTAAATATAATGTCATTTTGGTTACTATAGATAACTCGAGATCTTTCTTTGATGATTTAAGTTCCAATGAATGCATTAAAGTGTTGCAAAAAGTTAAAACTATTATTGAAATTTGTAAATAACGTGACAATGATGATAATTTATATATCTGTAACTTTTTTGGAATTAGTTTATATAAATTAGTATAAATGCGCAAAGGATCTGCATCTTGACTTCTTATATAATTGTGTTAGGGAAGGAAATAAGAACTAACTTCTCATCGGTAATTCATTTTGCTGTGGTTTAGACATCTTCATGTCATGCGCGAGCCCCCACTTGTCTCTAATGATGATAAATTATATTGTTTTAAAACTTAGCAATTCAAGGTGTCTCAATAAATTAATCTCACCGCTGTCTGAATACAGTGAAACGGCAATTAAATGACCGAGTAAAATTACCACACAATGTGGCGTGTATATCACAAGATGACATCTGTCTGCCACACAGCAAACGCAGCCCTAGCCGCTCGTCATACACAACTTATTAACTTCCATCTACAGGATGTTCCACACCGTCTAAACTAAATTTATCTTAAATGTATTTATATATTGCTGTTATAGTTCTTTTTTGGAAAATATATAATATTTACTAGAAAGCAATTTTAAGTAATTTTTACACATTGTATTTTTAGTATTATTATTGTATTTTTAGGGAATCCATTATCCAATTCAATATTTTATCCAAAGAAATATTTAATCCAAAGAAATATTTAATATAAAACTTTAATATTCATTTCAAGGAAAGAACAATAAATAATCAATATAGACATGACTGTTTAGGAACATGCTGTATAGTCAGTGGACGGCGTCTAGTAAGTCTACAGGGCGCTTATGAGGCCGTGTCAAGAATGTATTTAATGAGCATCACGATAACTTATACGCTACACGTTCATTTACGCTTTTTGGAATTTCATTCACTCCCTCTTGTTAGCTATGAAAAAGAAAGCGTTAAATTAATTAGTAACAGAATGCGCACGCAATAATCTATGGCTCCACTAAGATTTATACTGACTACCACCAGCCAAAATTAATTACATACAAATTTAATATAACATATAAAGAATTACTTACTCCAGTTGTTGTGTTTGCTATGATTTGTTCAATCACTTCAAACAAACTAACAAAACAGATGAAAGGCTGCAAATGGATCAATGAAGATGTACCATAAAGTTCAAAGAACTTTGGATATTAAGCATTCGTTAAATTTTAACTAAAGATATATTTAAAATGACATGTTGATATGACATTATTGCATCTATTTAAAAATTATTTTTAATGCATTCTATACAGTATCGACATTCAAAAACAATTCTCGTTATCTGATGTCGATGGACGCAATTTTTTATGGTAATACAGCGCTTACAGATTCATAATAAAATGATGTCTATGAATTTATAAAATAATGAAGTGATATTATTTGTGGCGGTCACGAGGCCTGCAACGTGGCCCGGCTCCTTGGCAGAAATTCATATCGATCTAATTTCAATTTCATTCGAACCATAAATTTATTCAAGAAGTCGTATTTCGTAACATTTCTTTTAATATTAAACACTCCATTCTATTGAATCTTTAAACAGAATTACAATTTAGTTATACTTATTTGTTTGAATTTTTATTGACTATGTACTTCAATTCTAGAACTTATCAGATACATTTAGAATGAAAAATTTACATAATTACTAGTTGCTAAGGAAAAATATAAATAATTGTAATAACTAGATTTTACATGGGATTTTTTGCAGCTGATTTATTGTTTTTTAATTGCCGTATTGTGAAATTTTGAGATGTATTCCTCTTCTTGGTATAGGTCTTTTCAAAATTCTTGGTGGTCCGAAGTCATCGGCGTGCAGCGCAGTACCATCATGCCGCCTTCTGCTACGCCCCGCTTCACCTAAAATTCTATTCTGCGCAGAGACTTGCACGAAGTTAAGAGCCGCTAGGATATTTGGAAACATTTATATCACATCAATTTTAATAAATATGAGGGCAACGTATACGGTCGCCGAATACATCGTAGTGTTGCCCGCAGCGCACGTACGTTCATCTATCGTTCGGAATGTTAATTTCATACAAAGTTACGTTTCGCTTCGTCCGCCGATATCGACAAATGTATCCAAGCCATAACGCTCATTGTTACGAGATCCTTCTCGCTCCATACTGCTAACGCACACAGAACTAAATGAGTAGTTATCTAAGAAAGCCTTATAGCTCAACTTACGTTGGTCGCGTCGTTCGTAGGCCTGCGACCGAGTTTACACCGCACGCACTAGTTTTATTACCCTCATGTTTCTAAATGGCCCTCATTTCGTTACAACCAAATTATTTATATTTTACTACACGGACAGATCATTTCCCAATCGCCCGCTGACCTAAAAAAAGGCATTTGTGTAACGCAGTGAAGCGTTTACAAAATAATTTTGATGATATCAATGCGACGCAATTTGTATTACTTCTGCCGCCGGCCTAAATGTATTTGATTATAATAAAAGCGTACGTGGATGTACCGCAAGCGCCCGCATATTAATCATTATTCAAATATCGAGCAGATCATTTAAATTTTAACAATATATTAAGACATACTGTATACAACATGTTCAAAATGTTAACTGGATATTTTATATGTATTTATATAATAACTTTTGTTACATTCAGTTGTTAACATTAAATTTCTTTGATTTAAGGTAGGGGCAAGGCATGCCATTTTGGCGATTTCAGGTGACCACATGCTCGTTTGCCAAAAATATTAAGAAAAAAAAATCGAGTAAAAACAATAGGCTTGTCATGATATTGCGGCGAATTTTGAAATTATTTCATTTCAAAAGCCCATCTTACTAAAATGTTGTATGCTGTGTGTACAAGACACATGTATTATATTCAATTACTGGGGGTCATTAAATTATTATTTAAATTGAATAATGATTAGAATTGAAAATTAAGACTTTCTTAATACGTAATTACACACAATAACTTATTTATACCAATCTAAAATATTCTGTCGTACAATCGAGCCCTCGCAATCACCAATGAGGTCCATTTGTTTCAATTAAATAAGTAAAACGGTTATAAATGTTCCAATGACAATATATTCCCTCTATTACCGCTTCAACGGTAATTTAATAGTAATTGATTGTTCTCCTTAAATCGATACAAAACTAAAACAATGAAGTGAATCATGACGAGTGTACGTTGAATCATTTACATTTGTTTTTAAGGATAATTTTACGTACACGATTTTTTTGGATCACGCATGACAAAGAAAAATTGGTAATTTTGAGACTAATCTCAGCATATATGCGAATGTTTAGATGAATGTTTGTTACAAGGTAGGATGTATAACAGAGTTTGGAAGAACACAGAAGCTCTAATTTATATGTTTTATATCCTGTGAGAACGGAGTCAGACGTTCCGGAGGACGATGTAATTAGTAATAATACAATGTATGACAAAATAAATTAGAAGAAGCCTTATACCGCTGACTCCTGTTTCAATTCTATGAATGAATAAATAACACGAAGGACATTTCTGATTACATGAATGTTGTCGGTGGAGAAAGAAACAATTTATTTCATTTCAAATATACAAAGATTAATCGAAGATGATTTTTGTAGAGTAAATTATAATTGTTTTTGCACAAGGTAAATAAGATTGAAATTATAAAGTTGATTTGAACAATATTAGAGCAAGCCAGTAATGACAACATGATTAAAACTATTCACGTTACATTATTTTACAATTGCGCAATTCTTAAAATCCCGAAACCACGAACGAAACATTGTGGTATTTTTCATTATTTAAAAAACACAGTAATATGTATCTTTAAATCTTAATCAAAATACAATAGAAAATGAAATTTACTTATTACTAAAGAGTTGGAGCCGTCCCACGAAGCTATTAAGAAGTTGATTTATGTTGGTATAGAGCTTGCCCAATTATCTTATTAGCGGTCGCCAATTTATTCTTCATTACATTTTGAATTGTTCATCCAACAATACAATACTACAACAAATTTCAAATTGTGTTTCGTTTTCAAATTTTTAACAGGCAACCCTAATTCGATTAGTATCCGGATTTTCTATATTAGGCATAGTTTATTGGTAAATAAAATTATCGTCTTAAGATATTTCAGTTCATATTGCCTAAAATAAAAATTTGCCTAACTTTATTAGCTTACAATTTCTTTTATCTTCACTTTTTTATTCAGTCTTAACTCTATTAGGTTTTTTTTATAGTTGTAAGAAGCGACTTTGATACGTTTAATATTAATAAAAACGTTTAATATATTTATACTATATTTTATTGTTCATTATTATGTTATAAATATCAAAAGCTAACTTGTTATGTTTGGTTGCAAACGTCACCAATAACTCGCTTATACCTCTATCTGCGGGTCAATAATTTCTCATGAAGCGAGACGTTTTGTCACACAAAATAACGTGTTTTATTGCTCAGCGCTGCCCGCTAAATGTTTTACGGCAATAACAATAAAGAAAAACAAAAGTATATTGTCACTCCACCCCGGCCAGTATTTTTTTCACGAAAAAGAAAGACAATCGCGCTGTTTTATTAATATTTATTCCTCGTGTCCAAAATACTTCAGCGGCCGCGCTTATTCAGGTTCCAATTACTAACGGGTTATCCGTGACACACGCGCGAAGCAACTTGCCACAAATTATTTACCTTTAAAACCAACCACCTGAATACCTGTTCTCAACAAGCACGTTTATTTGGTTAATATTCAATTGTATAATTCTATACTATTCTAATGACCACGGTCAAGGTCAAAAGCAAAGATTGGCGACAAAAGGCACAAAAAAAATTAAATATAATATTTAAACTTGGAGTTGCCGCTGTATCTTGATGTCGTTTGCCTGATGATAGATTAAAACAAACGCTGTTTATTAAAATAAATACACAAGAAGCCAGAGTCGGCAAACCCATGTGTTTCTAATAATAATTTCATATCGGCAGTGCGCAGTCACCGTGCTGCTTCAGACAAATCGCTCTCTGTGTAGTTCTGTGAACGTTGCGATACCATCGCCCAAACAACGATATGTTTCAATTCATTGTATTCTTTCAGTCATAAGTAAAAAATTATTTGCAACCGCAGACCAAACATTTATATGTCGACATTATTTATGTCAATATTTTTAATATTCTTATTTATAAAAAGCTTTGTTTATGCACCAAAACAGCTCCATGTCAAGATCATTATCTCGAAAAATCTACATATTTTGTTAGCATTAAATACACGTATCTATAATAAAAAATGTAGAGGAAGAATATCATAACTGTTTCAATGAATTATAACCGAAATATGTTTGATATTCAAATAGCAGAGGGGTCTTCCGCTGGGAACGCTGCGCCCGTTGCCCCGCGCGCAACGACGCCGACGCACTCTCTCGGACACAAACACTCGTATTTTACGGCTACGAGCGATCTGAATAATAACACGCTACATTAGTTTCCCATTATGTCTTCGAGACAATAAAATTTGCCCAATTTTACGATCGCATTAATAATTTTATGAATGGAAGCAAAGGCTTGGACCCTTAATATACGATGAAATGTTATAAATCGTGCGCTGGGAGAGGGCAAGCGAGGTCGTTGCGTTATTGCAAGGTGTTAATGTAATAAGACGCGGCCTTATTGTGGGTGCTCTCGATGCGTAGTGCCGATGTCGGAGTGTGCGGCCGCGGACGAACGGCGGTCGCGGTGGCGGAAGACGACCTGTTCCCAGCGTATCGCTTGCACTTGCACCGGACGTCGCCACCTCTTGTGCCATCCGCATAATGACTCATATTTTTGTTTATAAATTGTTGACTTCAATTTCCAAAATAATTCACTGTTCTGCTAGTTAGCAAAATTAATTGGTTAAACTCAAAAAAGTTTAAATAATACCAGTAATACAAGAATAGATAGGTTAAAATGATGCACGACTACTCACTTGATCCAATAAAACTCAATCTGAGACTCAAATTAAAAATTATTTTTGCTTTGCTTACGTCATTAAAATAATAATCAAGTTTTACATTCACAAAATGTTATTGTATGCACTGAAAGGATGCGCGAGTTACGTGCGTCTATCAGGTTACGCAAAACGTAACCACAAAATCAGCGCCGGCCGCAGAACAGCGGAAGCCACTACCTCCCGTCGCCGTCACTCGCTCTCATGTGCGATACAATATTCTGTGACTTATTCACTTCCCGACACTTTAAATATTTATACTTTATTCCCCTGCATTAAAAAATCAAGGGGCAAAACATTATTTATGACTCTTCGCTGTAATTGTATTCAATCAAGTCTTTGATATCTATATATAAATATAAAGATATGTATATAAAAATCAATTACTGTTCGTTACTCTCGCTAAAACTCAAGAACGGCTGAACGGATTTATCTTGAAATATTCGTAGAGGTCTAGGGAAGGTTTAAAAGGTGAGAAAAATTCGAATAATTTCCGAGAACTATTTAAGTTTTTAATTAATTCCACGCGGATGGAGTCGCGGGCGACAGCTAGTTCCTTATAAAACAAGGTTAGAACAAATGTAGAAACCGATTTCTGAAGGATTCTACTAATGTAATAGTAGTTTGTGTACTAGTATAATATTATAATATCTGTGTTGTGTACTGACAAAGAATAGAATGTGGAAGTAAACAAAGCATGAGTCATTATAAATATTTATTCCTATTCGTATTAAATCCGTTCTTGCATAAAACAAACACTTAATTCTGTTTCGTAGCCAAATTGCAGTCATAAAATTGACGATCATTTATGGCATTATTCAGAGGCATATCGAATCCGCTCTTTTCTGTGCAGAATACACTTCGAGCCATAAAAACGTGCACAAACCGAAAACGACGTTTGTGTTTTAATATTTATGTAACATTTTTTTTAATATATTATTTTTATTTTATTTTATAGGTAGAAGACTGCTTACATAAATGGAAAGTACATATATTGAAACAATGTAATAAGAATCTAAATGTTAATTATGTACTTTACAATACATAATCTTTAAACAAAAACAAAACAGTAACATGCATATAAATTATCAAATTATTATAATCAAAACAAACATTTAAACGAAGTCCACTAATCGTGTCCTACAGTGTACGCGGGGAGTTATAGGTTTCATTTGCGGGCGATAGACGACAATTTTCAATTTTCTTGCGCGTGCGTCCCATTTGAATATTTTAATTTGGGGGGCGGCGCGACTATTTCAATTTATTTTATGAGTCCGGGACCAGAAGGGGTTCGCGCCGCGCTCTCGCCGCTTAGATTAGTAAATATTTGATAGCTTTATAGCTGTTCTGATATATTTATACAGACGTTTAAAATGAACCCAAACTTCGACACGCTTGCCATTATTATATGAGAATAGTATAGAGTTCAGAGATTCGACAAATTAAAAATAGACGAACGTAAATAAACTTAGCATTTTAATATAATTATCGATGGAACCGCGTAATTCATATTAAAATGTTAAATACCATTACTTAGGTTATTTGTCTATCGTATACTTTTTACACCACTTTGTAACATTTAACACCACGTCCAGTTTCTGAATGCGAGGTCTAATTGATTCAAACTAAGGTCACGTAAGCCATTAATTGAAAATGTTCAGACTAAAAGTAACTATTTTGAGTTATTTCTTACGTTTTGATAAAGTTATTAAAACATGTAATTTTAATATCATTGCATATTACAACTTCGGTTAATTATTACAATGTTTTCGTGCATTGTATTCATAATAAAAAAAATACTAATTTATTATTTCTTTGTATGCTATGTTAATTAAAATATAATTACATGAGTAAATTGATGCGTTCTTTTAATTTCCTTGAATTAAATTAATAAAGGGTATACGCGGAATGAATAAGGTGATCAAATATAAACAGATGTGCGTATGAGTACAAAGTGACAGTGATAGTGGGTGCTGCAGCGGGGGAGCGCTGCGCGGGATAGGAAAGGGTGAAGGCGCGGGGTTCGGGGGTGCAGCGCTCCGCCGCCGTGTTTAACCTCACACAGCTATGTTTCATCTAATAGAATTGCGAGCTCGTTATCTGCTCAGATTAAAATATTCAGTATTTGAGTGATTTCACGAGCGAGTGAGCGGCAAAGGGTTGACTAGTCGTTTCGCCCGCTTTGAACGCTCGTGGGGAGGGCGTGCTCTCGGTTAGGTGGTGGCCTACCTATTTTACATACGAGGAAGTGTCGTTCTAAATTACCAAAGTTATAAGTATGGCTTTGCTCGTTTTAATAATGTATTCGGCGACGGGTCGATTCAGCTTTTCGAATGCGAATTGAAAATGAAACAATTAGCGGCCGTCGCTCCGCCGCTACACCAATTATCAAAACTGAAAATCATTTGAAATATTAACAGCGCGTTCGCAATCAAACGCCATTGAAGCCGCAACAGACGTGTAAACAAATGAAACGTCGAATTTCACTGCCTTTTTCCGGCGTCAGTCAACATGAATAATTCCATTTATATAATGCTTTCGACCACATCGAATATTTCATTCGGTGTTCTGCATATTTTAGATTAACAAAAACAATGTTTCAGAATATTTCTCGTTTACTATGAGTTTTTATTTAAGCTCTGTAGATTTTTTTACTAGTATTTTTTGCGTCAAATGTAACGTAGGTATAGAATAGAAAATGCATTTACCGCTTACAAAACATAATAACAACCGATCCGATTATGTTCGGAATGGAATAGCGATGCGATTGAATCGGTAAGCCGTATTCGATTCATTGTGAAGTGAAGCAATCCGTCACACTAATATTCGATATAAATAGGCGGATGTTGTCGACAGTTAAATATTGCACTCCACCCATGAAGAGCTAATTTTATGAGTGAAATTACTAATTCACCTGTTGTTGCCATTTATTTATAGCGGGCACAATGCGGAGAGCAGCGGACCGCCTCGGACGCTCCCACTATTATTCACGTACGCATCACAATCGATTTATTGATTTCAATTCGAAATAATCTGTAATTTAATATATTATACAAGTAATTGCTTTCCTAATTCGAGCTGAAGAGAAAAACCTCAACACTCGTAAGTTTTTGTGTCTTTAAAATTGTCCGTCACAGCACAAAACACGGGTAATTTAGGTATCGAATGACAAACGTGTCGAAACTAAAGAGTCATCTCACGTTCGCGCTCAAATATTCGTTTTTAACGAAGACGGATCATTTTTTAAAATTTTTGTACCTAGTTTTCGTTTAGACCGTCCATATAATTCGTGGACTACGTGACCATCATTTTTTTTGTTTAAAGTATAAAATACGGGCGCAGTGATCCGGCGCCATGATGATGCTTCGAGCAAATAAGTGCGCTAACATCTTTTTAAAAATCAACCATTTATAATAGTAATTAGAAAATAATTCTGTTGCATCTATAATAATCTCTATAAATCATAATCTATTATGACGTCATCTTTTTTTTATATCATAAGGTGGCAAACGAGCGAGCAGCCACCTGAAATCGCTGAAATAGCGAAGTGACCGTTGCCCATAGACATACGCGATTGCATATGCGTTACCTACCTTTAATCGACGGAGGAGAGGATGCACAGAAAGAAAATATTTTCTCTTTCCATGCATCCTCTCATCCGGAAAGTCCACTTCCCATCCTTTCCTTATAAGAAAAAGGGGAGAAAGGGAAAGAGGACTAAATTAGGCCTCCGGGACGCACACTTATCAGACGAAACCATCTTTGCGAAGAACAAGACACTACTTATTCAAATGTAAATCGCTACTGCAAAATCAGGTAATCTGAAAAATGTGTTGAATACCAATTAAAATTTTTGCTACGTAATAATATATGCATATTAACAATGGCTGTTCATATTATTTGAAAAAGTGTCCGATCGATCACAAGAGTGAATCGCAGCTCCGCTCGACAGTGGCCGTACCCAATTGATTGGGCAGCACTACCGTAGTTTCTGAGGTTGAAACCTTTAAAAAAACACTATCTTAATTTCTTTGCTATAGGAAAAGCCTTGGTTCATGTTTCATCTTGTCCCCAAATAGGATATAATATTATTTATGTTTATATTACCTTTCTTACCTTTCTAAAATAACTACACTTTTTTTCCCAGACTAGAAACTTAAGCGTAAGAATAAACTTTCCTAGTTGCTAAATATACTACGATGCCGAACTAAATAAAACGTAGCAAGTCCAAGCATTTTTTAATTGCCTCTTTATTTTTTCTTTTTCCGTTTCGTTCAAAGTCTAACACAAAGCTAGCCAATGTTGCTATGGACGCCTCTTCGCCGTTGTCTCCACTATCAATAAAAAATATGTCGCAAAAAATTACAATCTCGAAGACCACAATACAAAGCCTATCAAAGTACATATAGTATTTTTAAATTACTTGAAAGTAGGCACTCTACACAAGAGTACTATATTTAGATACGTAGATATATTAAATCATAAAGATAATTGTCAAAAGAACAAAAGGTAGACTCATCATCATTGGATCCACGTCTTTGTAGCACTTACCCAGTCACTTGTTGGAACGAATACATAAAAAATATACTTAAAAATCATTATCTAAAATCCTAAGTCTAATAAATTCATAACGCGTTTGTGCATCCTGTATATGACGGTATGAGCGAGCTCACTAATTTGCTGTAAACAAAAAAATGTAACTTACCTACCGTTTCATAGCGTAGTACCAAAGTGTCTGGACAAACCCGCAATGGGTGTATAGACACTTTTATTGTAAATTTGTATTTTATTCCTTGTTTATATAAATAAATAAAAAAAAAATAGAGTTAAACGGTTTATAAGGAAGAGAATGGATTATTAAAATCAGATTTATTAATTATTATTTTTGCAAACAAGACTTTTAGATAGTGTCATAATATCTGTTCATGTTCCCAGATAACGTTCCCCGTAATCTAAGCTTCTATCATGACTCACACAATGATAATCATCATTAATATCAAAACAAGTCTTTCTTATGTAAGTGTGTCAAACGGAGGCACGTAGCTGGAATGAAGGACGCTTGATGGACGGATCGAAAGCAGTCAATAACATCGTTACAATAAACTTAAATGCCAAACTGGCTTGCGACGCGCCGCAACGCACCGTAACTGATGCCCAGTGGATACTTACAGTTTGATACTCGCGTTTATAATTATTATAATATTTAATTGATTTGTCTATCCATGTCTCATTATTTGAAACATAACTTAAATTTTTATAATAATATTAAACTACCTGATATAATTGTTAATCAAGTTGTAAATTACTTCTTGTTTAAAATATCACTCGAGTCTCACACCCTATTTCAAGTATCAACGTATATACGTCGTTGTCGTCAACACAAATGATAGACAAAAATTTTGTTACAATATTTTTAGAAAAAAAAAATGCAGTAGCAAGTTTAAAGTATCAAGACTGGGTAGCTAGTATATCTATTGGTAGGTGAAGAAAGTTATTATTTTCTGAACTATGGTCATTAAAATTTTTGATTAACTACGTTTGATCCGTGTCGATAAGGATGACGCGGCAAGTAGCGATATTGTCCTTTTTCTTCGAGCCATAACTAAATGTTTCGGAGGATAGTTTTTGTACGACCTAACGCTGTGTATTAAAATATCATCTTTGAGGTGTTTTTTTATATTTTACGCTGATTTACGAGATGTTTTTATGACTACATTTTTTATTCTTTAAATTTCGAGGTTAAGGACCAAGAGTTTTAAAAAGATTAGTGCAGTCTTGTATCGATCCGAATATGTAAAGTTGTTCTAGAATTCTTGCCTTATGAAATACCATTGAGTCCAAGGTTTCAAAATACTAAGTCCAAGGTATCGAATTACAGTTTATATGCTAATTGTTAACGTATATACCTAAATCGGAGCATAAAAATGAGGCGAGAAAATGGCCACCGTAGTATTTTTGTTGACATAAATTTCCTTACTGTTATTATTAACAATAGAAAACGATAGTTCGAACGCTCAATTAGACGTCAAGCTTGTATAAAACCTTCCATCTATCTATACATATGTATAGAAGCACATCTATGCTATGGGTTATGATTTGATTGTCACAAACAACATAACATTATAAAATGTAACTGCTTGCGATAACATTACTCTGAATACACCTTCACATTATAGGTAATTTCTCTTCGACCATAATGCGATGTTGACTTAATTTTCTTAAGTCTTTACGAAGGTCTCTGGTCTAGAAATCCAACTGTCTGTTTTTCACTTCAATGTTGCAATGTTTCTTTTCATTTGTTTTATGAGATGATGAATATAAGCAGTTGAAACAATGCAAGCATTGGCCCAGTAGGCTCCGGCCCCGATGACCGCGTGCGGCCTGCCTCGCTTGCACGAACACGGTACAGACACAAAACCATTCGTCATCCATTATTCACGGCCTAAATTGCACAACTTTAGAGACCGCCATTTCTAAATGACGTCTAAATCTGTTAGTGTATTAACATTGTGAATAAAATTTATACAATCAATCTACATAAATGTCCGTGAGCGTCTGTCCATTAGTCAGCCGGAGCACAAAGGGCACACGCTCGTCTCGTAAATCAATCGCACGTACTCTCATTGAGACGGTTTGCCCAAATCGCTCTCAATAACCAATGCGTGCCGGCGGCAGCGGGGCAGCGCGGCGGCGGGCCCGCGCTCTATAACCGTGGGCCGCTCGTGCCGTGCGCTGCAAAGAACTTTCCAGCCATTAGCGACCCTTGCAATCAACATTTGTCATTAGACGACTAACGTTATTCAAATCGTGAATTTAGTCTAATTCAATAGTATATATAGGTACTTCATAAATATTTATCCATTGTAAAACATATGTGAAAAACTGCAACGAGTATAGTCCATTTCAGTGGAAAGTGAAATTATATTTGACCCATTTCAATGGTTGAGGATATCATTTATTATAAATGGAATTATATTAAATAAATATCTGTGTTTAAGTTAATTATACAAACAATCTGTTTTTAAAAGTCAGTGATTACGCCGTTATTAATATAAAATTTTATAGTTCGGTTTGGTATCATTTCTATTGAATTCTACTTTAAATACATAGTTAAGAATTCACCTTTTAACTGAACTACGGCTATGGTATGGCATACAAAGTAACGACGATCCTATAACTAAACTAAAATAATAATTTTACTTATAATGCTTTGACCAATAATGTATTTTCCAGTGCGACTTGTAAGGCATATTACCGACGTAATTAGATAAGCAATGCCCTATTTGCTTGACATGAATTGGATAATTATTCAAAGTGGTGCTTTAACACGCCCTAAATGGTTATTAAGATATTAAATATTACAGTAAGTGTACGGTCGACGGGCGCCGGGCATCGGGCGGCGGGCGACGGGCGACGGGGCGTCGCGCCGCGGGGGGCCCAGCGGGAAGCGCTACCGGCCCGCGCGCGATCGCTAATTGTTACCCGCCTGCTCTCTTATTTAACTACGGATAATATAATATATTTAACACCTTCTTACTACTCAATTTAAATGTAAGTATGTTAACGACATGTTAATGTGTATTCATTTTTGGCAAAAGTTTTTTAACGATATTTACATGTAAAACTTGAAACGAATTATTTGGACTTACATATATCTTATAAAACTTACTCTTAATTTCTTACTTACAGGAGGTATGTTTTTATCGAGAAGAGGGTTTTAGCATACACTTTTAGAATCTTTAAACAAATATGCATCAACGTCCCATATCGTTTAGTCGTCCCATTAACCTATTGACCCTTAATTCGATGGTATCCAGTGTGACGAACAACTATTTAAAAAAATCTACTGAACTAGTTTAGAGAAAATTACGTCAGTATGACTTTACTTAAAAAAAAAAACAGTTTTTTACAACATAGGTGACGTAATGCGGTAGGTTAACTCATAACCTATAGACCGTTTTGTTCTAATTACAAAAATAAATTAATATGAATCCAAATGCCAGTATTTCTTCTAAAAAAAATTTTTGTGAACAATTTATCAAGAATATTTGGAATCGGTCAACATCTAAAGGTACTTTAGTTAGAAAAAGAATGAAAATGTTTTGTCTTACGAAGGTATAGGTCATAAACTATAACATAATGTAAGGCATCGAGTTACATAAAACCGCTTTAAAGAGCTCTTATCTTTCTATCTTTTAAATATTGTCACTACATGTGAGAGCGGCGAGCGAGCAGGTACGCCCCGAGGTGACAATCTCAAATTTGAAACTTAACGTATTAAAATAACGATGGAAATAAAATAAACGGATACTTATATATGCATAATAATGCTTTCGGTTAAATAAAAATGAGGGGATCCGGACAAATATCTAAATAAAAAGAGTTAGTGTAGTCATAAAGCGGGCCTAGTGCGTCAGATGCCGCGAACTGATTGCTGCCGAACCACACTCGACTATCATTTATACCTTTTCATTACGACTTTCATTTCATTCATAAGCCTTTTATAGTATTTCAAATATTTCCTTAAATTCACTTAAAACATTTTATTCCTTTAGTTCAGTCTCTAGCTTAACTAAAGTCTTATTATGGACACGACCTTGAATTGCTGCTTGAAGGGTTGACGCAATTTTTTATGTTTTAATTGTGAACATAACAATGTTAATCCTTACTGTATGTTCTACCTCTACATTTCATTCGATCTTATGTCTTACATTACTAACTATAATTTACCAATTAAGCATCCTATAAAAAATATTAATAGCGCAATTATCTCGAGTATTTTTTGACCTGTGAACTTTAAACGCGTACAAGCGTCAGGTAATATTATGAGCAACCATAATCATTTACCAGGCAAACTTTAATAAGGTCCCGTATGTGTCGCCGATGGTCGGGCTCGCACGTTGCAGCTTATTTATTGACCTATTAGAGATAACATTAAGATCGAGACGGCTAAGGACCTTTGTTATAAAAACCTTTGCCTCATTATTATTAAAAAATTAGTATCGCTTAATATGGATATTCCACCTCATTAAAATAAACTTTTTGTTCGTCTTTGAATAATTTTAACAATAAAAATATCATATTTAAGATACAATATTTTTAACAAATGCACATTTTTCATGCATATTTCTATGGATAGTTATTATTATGTATAATAGCACAAAGTTTTGGGGTATAATTGTTTAAAATATCGAATAACCCAATCTCCGAGAGTAATATCGTTTCTTTTTTTATTTTTAATTTAAATTAAATATGTATTTTAATGCAAAACACGCATTTGATTGTGGAAAAAACAATATTCTAAATGAATTTTTAGGGGTGTGCAAAATTTTATAAAAACCACATCCATATATTACTAATGGTAAGCTTTATCACGCAGATGTCGATCCGGCTCGTTATAATAATTTCCAGATTTTTAATCTTAACCATTTAAATCAATATTCTAAGGACTGTCTTTTCAAATACATTTTTTATTACTTATTTTATGATCTGATTATTAAATGTTAAAAGGAATTTTAAAGTTTATGACTGTTGGGTTTTAATAAATGGATATAAATATTGATATAAGGCGACACAAAACTCACGCAAAACTGGTTCCACGACGCTTCGTATTGTGGCATTTTATAACCGCTAAAAGTATTCAAACTGACATAATAAAGGTAAAAACATTAATTGTTTCATTTCTTTGCACTTTACTTTTGTTTTTAAATTTCCCTGACAGGACTTATTCTTGCCGTAATGTTACCAACAGTACCTACGTGTTCCAGCACAGTTTTAATTTCATTAACGCGATGTACAAAGACTTAAAATAATATTATCAATATCCATTAATCAATTTAATTAATTGGAAGTACCCAAAAATAACAATAATTATATTATTGATAAATAAAATTTGTATATACGCTTGCATTTACAAACACGCTTAATGAATTAACACACGACAATGAAACATGATATATTGAAGTTGATTTTTAAATGCGCGTTATTCGCATCCCATTTGCAATTCCGTTGCGACATAATGCAGCGTTGTAGTAATTATAATTAATTAACTTTGGACCCGTCCATAAACAGTGCACTTCTTTTTATTAAGTAGATACCATTCAATGCGCTTTAATTATTAACCACATTTTATAAAAACAACAAATTCCTAATTGATTCTGTCCACTCTACCGTCGTTCCTCTTAAATATGAACCTTCTCGCAGCAAATACTGGCTTTTATTTAAATTCATTCTACGAAGTAAAAATAAGTAGAGTAATAAATATTCAAGAAACTTATTTTAATTTCTTCTTTACACAGTGTAGATTAACAGACTCGATCGTGGAAACTTTCTTGTTTTTAATTTTCTTTAAAACATTCGTTTGTTTTCTATATTTTTTTTTTCAGCGAATAGTCGGAAGGCTTCCTTAACTTCAAAACGCTTATCTTTCTCGAAGGATAAGTGCCTAAAGTGTTAATTGTATTGTACTACTTTGAACTTTAAAACGTTCGCGTTAAGTTCCAATGTTTGTCAGATTTATTTTAAACTTTTTTAATTGCTAAGTAGAAGGCTAACTTCACCGAGTGCTTTATTGTTTTTCCTTTTGTATTCGACTGCGATTTCCCTCTTATTTAAAGTAACACGACCTTAGCTGAATTTAAATCGATTCAAACTCGAGAAGCATGTGAGAAAAATATCGTGTCTGATCAAATTAATTCACGTTATTTATATTCTGACATTGTTTAAATAAAATAACAAGCCCTGATTACTCACAACTGTCATTTTAAGCACTAAAAATTATAGTGACATTTATTTTTCGATGAAATTTAACACAAAAATAGATGCATATAGCACTGTGATATAAAAAGATTAGCTCTTAGATCTTTTTTTTGTGTAACATCAAATAATTTCATTTAAACCAAAACTATTTACTGTTTTTAAATTATTCAAACTTTCGTGAGACGTTATACTAAACTGATATATTAACACGGCTAAACACTCACGTATATTCGTCCGGTGGCGGCACCGACTAGTTTCGAGCCCACCCTTAATCAGGATGAGTGGTACTGGTATTATTTCGCGGCGCGGCCCGTCGCTCACTCAGTGCTAGTCGGTGCCGCCACCGGACGAATATATGTGAGTGTTTAGTCGTGTTTATATATCAGTTTATTTACTGTTTTGAATTCAAATCATAACATATGCATTCTTTAATATACTTATGATCATAGGGATATTCTTAATCCTTAAAAATTCAGAAGAAAGACTCGGACGTGCGGGATCAACTTAACACTAAAGTTTGCATATTGTGTTACCAGTATTGCGCCATTACACCAATGCAGCATTTTATAACAGTACGATATCTATGTCCAATGCAGGGAATAGTCTCATATTTCCGAAGCTTGACAAAAATATTTCGCTATTTCTTGAAAAAGGGGCAACATTCGTACCATTATTATATTCCCGCTAAGAATTCGCAGTCGGTGGAACACAAAGCGATCACAAAAGGAACGAGAGTTTAGCGATAACGGGCGGTCCATTTATCATCGCGAGGAGTTATGACGGGGAATAAAAAAAGATAAAGCGACCTCTGACGGGATTCTTCGGAAACTACGTCCGATGGGTATGCAATAAAAAGTGACCCTGTTATAGTTTGCGAAACCGATTAAACTATAAAACTAATTGGTCTCTCTCTTAATGAAATATTCCGCTCTGATTATTATTAATGTCCGCCATTAATAGCGTGGAAGTATGACGCGCGCGCGGGAAATGAACTCGGTGTCATTATACGTTGGACGAGGCGAGGTTTTGTCCTCGTGAAATTTTAAATTATAACTAAATCATCTGTTATTAAGTTCTGGCACGTCTTTTTCTTTAAATATATATCTACAATGATTGGTCGTTATTAATTATTTTCAACAAATATCAAATTAACTTCGACTATCGATTTGATAATATTTTATTTTTACTCTTTGGACTTTATACAATTAACATAGATTATGCATGCAGTTCACATGTTCAACTTCGAATTCATTTATGACAGATTTTCGCAGAATTAATACATCCCTTTTCAAAATAACCACAAAAAGTAGACATTCACAAATGAAATAAGGTAATAGAAAAATTATGTTAATTTAGGGCCATAAAGTGTATATCAAAAACATTTTTTTGTGCGGAATAAGCACATATTAGGGATTGTAAAATCACTGTAAATACTAATGATGCCCTTGAGAAGGGCAACCCTATCACTAGTTAGAAACAGTAAAACAATCATAAATATTAATTAGCAACTCTAAACATATAAAAACAAAATCTTGGCGGTGGTCCTAAATATTTTTATAACGAAGAATGATCATTTTCATTGGATTGTTAAAAACTAAATTCCCCAATAATAAAAAATTCTAAAAGGTTTATTAGGGTTTTATATATACGTGTGTAGATGTTTTTTCTTTATAATATACAAAAACACACAAGTTTGACACATTATACGGTCAAAAAATTACAAAGCCTAAATTAAATTAATAAAATAAATCTACTTATTATCAAATCCTACTATTGACAAACAAAAAAAGAACATACAGACGAATTGATAACCTACTCCTTTTTTGAAGTAGGCTAAAATACGTAATTTAATTACTTGACAAACTTTTATAATTTTTTTTTTGTTTAATAAATTGTTTGAAGTTACAATTTCAACGACGACTACTAAGATGGGATGTAGATTTGTTCCTAGTTTTTATATCCTATGCTTGTTAGTGAGTCTCCGTATAATGTTATAAATGCTAGGACCGTACCTTATTAATTGTCGGCTACCCATGTACTGGATATTAAATATTTATAAAAGTCATAACAAGGCTAATTATGAGGCATGTACGCGTTTGAGCTTACGCCACCCGCGGGCGGTCGCCGCGCTGGGCTCCGCGACGCGTTCTATAAAAACATAATAATTCTACTGCCGCCATTCGTCTGTTTTTATCATCTCTCCATATCCTGACCACCTCTCATAAATAGTCCTTACAATTTGCCAATTATCCGCTTCAACATTGTTGTTGGAAGGTGAACTTTGTGATACTTGTTTTAAGAATTAACAACGTACTATACACTGAAATATGCCAAATTAAAATATTTCAAGCCACTTACAAGTAATGTTTTTAAGTTATTCGAAATTACGTGACAGAGACATAATATAGGAAATTCCTTTGTCTTTAAATTATGCTGCTGAGAAACTTAAGATTTAGTAGTAACTAGTTGAGTAGTATATGGAGACGATACCTTTCGGAATAAGTCACGTATCATTTCATGTACAACAATCAAAATTAAAAGCTATTGACAGATAAATAATTTTCCATCGCAATATATTTTTACAACAACTATTATTAACATAAAAAAATTTCGTAGCGTTAATTTTGCAATTTTCTGCAGCATTTGTGTTAGATGATTATATTTTTTTTGGTCATAGCGTCGTAACAAAAAGCGTAGTGTAGTCGCGTGCTGCGTGCCAGGTCACTTCGCACAAAAAAAAATCTCCTGTTTAAGTAAAGACAATTTTACCGTTTACTGTACCAAATTCTTAGCGCAATCTAATTTTAAATGAAGTATAAGCATAATCAGCCTTTAACTTAGTTTAAAATGCTATCAAAATAGGCTACTCAGTCTTAATATAGGTTTAAGGCAAAATTGCAAAAATAAAGTCATTCGTATTCGTAATTTTTTATCAATATCGTAAATAGAGACCTAGCTTACGTTTGTGTATTTGAAAATCAAAAGTGTCACGTGATCTTGAGGAATCCAACCCCTGTCTATTTTTTCTTTGTAATGAAATCCTTACCAAATAAGTTTGTGACAAGTACTATCTAGATTTTGGTTACGATAACTATTCGTTTTTTTTAAACTCGAAATTTGCGACCAGTTCGAAATTTAAATACTATGATAGAGATAAGCATTTTTGTTCTATTTTTAAATTTTCTTACAAAATAAAAATAAAATAAAAATCTTTGTTCGCCTCACACTACAGTGCAAGCCTGAATCGTTTTAAGCCTGTTGCACTAAAGGAAGACATAGAAAACATTGAAAGCGAAGTATCGGCAACGACAAGTGCAGGCAAATCCAAAACAGTACGGTAATACAAGGCGAAGTTTGCATAGTGGCCAGTGGACGCCTTACATCAAAACAGGCGAGGAGGCGAGGTGGTGGCGCAGGGGGGCACGCGGAGGGCGCGAGGTGCACGGGGAGCGTGGGGCGGGCCCGGAGCGTGCAGCCTCCCGCCTTGCACTCGCCACTCCGCCGGAGCCTCGCGAACTCCCCGAGATGCAACCTTCTCGCCTAATATCTCCCGACACCTATTAATCTATCCGACAATATTACGTACTACCTAATATTGTACTTTAGAATATCTACTCTATTTCACTGTCCCATAGTAAAATTTAATTTTATAAAAAAAAAATTGTAATTCATTAATTAATTTATATTATAATAATAATATAAATGTTATTTAACGTAGTTTGAAAATATTTTACATACAGAAAACGTAACAAAATAGTTGGTGAACTTTATAGGAAACACTAATATTTTAACGCTCCTTACAGCGCCATCTATTGAGCAATAGCAAAACTATAAAATAAAATTTCCCTAAACATTATAATGTACTGTGACTACTAAACTATGCTGCTGATTTATAACAATGTAATGATAAATAAAATATTTTTGGGGCCAGAAAGTACTCATTTATTTAAATTATGTCTTAGTTATTATAAAAAAAACTTTATTAAAAACTTATATACATGTTGATTGTGTAATTAATAATCAAATCATTAAATAAAACAATCGTGTCTTCATCATTATTAACCGTAGCAACAAAAATATCCGTGGCTAATTAAGCCACAATATTCTTTTATTTATAAAAAAAACTATATCAAACTCGCGGCAAGCGTTTCCTGTGCAATATCATCGGACCGACCGAGGCCGAACGTCCCGTATTTTATAACTATAAAGACACGAATTACAATTTACATCCGCGGTAACAATTAATTTACATGCAAATACATCGACATTATTACAAAAATGAACATCCTGTAGCGGCGCGATCGATTTGCATATTTTTTAATAATCGAGGAAATATAACAAAAGGGACGTTTATAAATTGCGCGACTATTGTCCCCGCTTCCGGAGCAAAGGGACAATATACATAAAATTAAATCAACGCATCATCATAATCTACTCTAGGTGGTAATTATCCACCAGCGTCATTCACAGCTGTCATGAATATGTTTGTACTATATCATGACTGGAGTAAATACAATAAAAATATGGTCTTTCTTATTGTTTACAATGTTTATTTTAAATACTATCTGTCGCTCACGGCTTCGTCTTTGTGGAATTAAAAAAGCACTTAATAAGTAGACTATGTGTTCTTCCTATGTTCCATAAATCTTTATATATATAATTCTTCTGTGAGTGTGTATGTCGTTTGATGAAATTTTTTGTGTGTGTTCAAGGGGATCTGGGAATGGTTTAGATTCACAATTTTGTCCGCTGGACAATGTTTTTTTAATAAATTTTCAATTTATTAGTAGTTGTTGATTTTGGAATGTTTTACATTGGATCCGACAGACGGCGCTACCATCGCAGTATCAAATTGTCAGACAACGTCTGTCGGGTCCGCTAGTAATACCATATTTCTTCGAGATACATTGAGCCGTTCTGGAGCTACCTTCTAATAAACATCCACTCATCCATTCATCCATCAATCTGTATAAAAAAATCGCATTTATAATATTACTAATATTATCATATAGCAAACATCAATTGTATAGTTTTTAAATGTGATAGACACTAATTAACAACTGTTCAATTAATTTTGATAAAATGCTCTCCTTACAATAGTTTGTTAAATATTAGTGAATTCATAATATTATAAAAAAAATATTAAAGTTAGTGTATTTACGTAACATTATAATTGTGCTATCAGAATCCAAAATTACTTCAAGAAGTTTGTATTTGTAACGACTTAATTCCCCTCTTGCCTCCATGCTTTCTCATTCAGATACATAACAATTAGAAACGAACCTAATTCCGGGAATAGTAAAAACTTTTTACAATTTATCATTATGTCGAATGCAGGCCGTTTTTGTTAAAAAAAAAAAAAAGTTTTACATTAAGCATTAATATAATTCTAACCAAATAATACGCCGCGTATCCCTTTGATAAGATAAAATGCAACAAATTCATTTATTCAAGAAGAGTGAGGCGACGGTCGTAGTTTTTATGTTAATGCGCACAAACCGAGCTGATGACGGGCGGGTTTAAACAAAAATAACAGCCGCTATCTATCGGGCTATTAATTTGGAAGGTATAAGAACATGACATAACGACCGTATGTCAACACGACGAATGTAGGTGTAGATATTGTGTATTGTAATAAAACATCAGGTGAGTGACGAAGTATGTGGCGACCTCTATTAGACGATAGCATCAATGCCGTGCCCACCTGAACGGAAGCGTCCCGAACTTGCGTTACACAAAAACAGCATTAGCCCTATAACTTTAATTATACTTACTATTAATCTAACAAATTTAAAAACAAACATGATAACGATCAAATGTAAACTTTACGATGGGGAATATAATGTAAAATATATCATTGTTATATACAATATTTATTTAAATAAGGGTGAAAGGACAACTAAGTTCAAATGTTGATTAGAAATGGAAATGAGCGGCGATAGTTCAGGTTGGTTTTTAGTTTATAAATATTGATAGCATTTTTCAATACAAATAAAATACATGACATTTTTTTACAAACTGTTTCCATTACAATAATATTTCTACAAATTAAGGAGAAAGAAGTGGTAAAGAAACGAGCTAAATTCATCACGTCAATGACTTCTTTGGAATATTCGCAGTATTCGTCGACCTAATTTGGTATTAACCTTGGCCTATTGACCTTGGAGTATGCCAGTGCGTTGTTATTAAAACAATCAAACGCTTGACCCAATACACCTGAACACATCCGCAGAAAGAGCTCGTATGATCCAACTTCAATCACTGTCATAGTACGTTACATTAAACAGTGTTATTATTAAAAAGATTCAGATAACGAAATAAGCAGACCTCGACCAGATGTTTCAACGCCGAATTATTTCCTACGCAGTACCTAAATCTTATTTGAAATAAAGTATTGGTGTATTATAAACACCTGGGTCTGAATAAACATACATGCCGGTAAATCAGAATGCTAAATGACTAACTGTAATATAAATATCAGAAATAGATAAACTAGCAACGCATTCTGGATTCAAACAATCTTTCAGCCGATTCCACAAAGCTTAGCATTTTAAAATGAATACGGTGAAGATCGTAAAATATTCGATAAACAGGGCGGGTGTGTTTGCTTTCGCCGAGCTTAACATTGCTATTAAACAGTCGTGAAATGGACAGAAATAATCGGGTCGATCCGTTACATCGCGTCATTCGCATTATACCGGCGTCTGCATACATCGCGCATATATCGCAGCGCAGGTCGCGGCGGCGCACGCCCGCAAGGCCCATTGCGATGCTCTCTGCACGCTCCCACTGCGCCGTTCACTCCATCGTTAATTCATTTAACATTACTTCATTACATTTGGCGAAATGGGTGGGTATTTTAAATTAATTACCATGTCGATGGTTATTTGCCTGGTTGCTATTCCGCATGCGGGCTGCGCGCGCGCAGCCGACCGGCAGCGTGACGGCGCGGTCGACGCGGCGCGCGCCCGCCACCGGACCACGCGGTTTTTGCGAGTCGCGACGCGCGCCGACCGGCCCTCGCCTCGCCCTCACTGCCGCGCCGGCTCCTCAAATACACTGATACAATACTGAGAACTAGAGCGATTCGTCTGCACCGCATTGATTCCAAATATTTACATCCACATTACCGATCATTTCTTTTGCTCTACAGATATTCGAAATGAATACACGTCATGTGGGGTCACAACATCTAACTCGTTGAGTAGAAGGCGCGGCTGGCTCGTTACGTAATGAACATTTTAATTTGACGGTCGTTAGTAAATGGCGAGCAGAGCACGACGGCGAGTCGGGACGCGCGGCGTCGGCGCAGCCTCCCGTGGTGCTCTCCCGGCCCCGCTACTTTTTGTGCGTGCGCGCCCGGCTCGTGTCTTTTTCGCTCTTCCCGATTGGAATTCGCCGAGAGATCGCCGCGGCCGGTGGCTGACGTCCTGTGACATGTCGACGTCGATACGTGCGCTGCGTACGCGACAATTAGCCAGTCATCTGCGCTGATGCACCACTCGGAAGGAATCTTTCGCCCCCGACGGATGTTTCCGAGGACGAAAACGTTATTCAGGGAACGAGCGTGAAGTAAAGTGTCGGCTCAAAATGTGAATTAAAGTCTTTAATTGCGCTTTCCGAGACGGTCGTTTATTTGACGCTCAAAAAAATTCTGGCGATTTCCTTTTTTTGCTTAGCGTGCGAAATGTACGTACTGCACGCAGATACCAAGTCCAATAAAAGGCACACTACAGTATTCACAATTTTATAACTACGTAGATGATAGTATTAGCAAGATATATAACTATGTCGTATGACATATTTAGTTGGGGGTAGTTACCTTATTCCGATAAACCTTGCACGTTCATTAAGACATAAAAAATAATATGTTTTACCGGTAAAATTATGTTTACTTCACCGCATAGTCTTTTCGAGTTAAACAAGTATCAGCATCGTCAGACACCAGGTGCTTGTTATGTGTATAAGGTGAAACGTTTCAAGGAAACCGCAAAGAATCCATAAGTAAATCAATTAATAATTCAACATAAATCATAAATTTTAAAATACTGTCTAGCTACAAATTCTTATGCGCATGTCATATAAGTTCGCATTTCTATACATTCTTACAATTCATCATCGTATAGTATAAAAACTTTTGCACATTTTTGATCTTAGTAACTGATTTTTTTTAAAACTACATACTAAAGTAACGTACGTATTAAAAGCAGATATTAATTAAATTATTCAAACTTTCGTGAGACATTATACTAAACTGATATAAAAACGGCTAAACACTCACGTATAGTCGGTGCCGCCACCGTACGAATATACGTGAGTGTTTAGCCGTTTTTATATCAGTTGAGATATTAATTATAAAAAAAGTTTACTTCGTAAAAGTTCTAATCCTAGACGATTTTTTGTTACTACGTTTAGTTTATGCTTGGTATACATTGTGCCAGTAGAGTACGACGAAGGCGATGAACTTGCATGATAATGTATGGGCTAACTGGCATTAGTCAGTGTAGTGTTAGCATTATGTCAGCTGTATGTCAGCACTTTTCTAACACTACTGTCCTACTGTACTGGCATAATGTAAACCAGACTTTAAGGATATTTCGATTAAATGAGTTGTAATGACAACTAAATGGTAACCTCCAGACATCCGACCTCATATTAGTAGGATTAAGCCCCGTCATTTGACTACAGATTTTTTGGCTTTAAACGACTGTTCTATGCAATTTTAGTATACAGTTTGTTTTAAAAAATACTTTTTTAAAAGATATAAGTAAAGTTTATTTCAATGCTATAAATAGTAAATATAAGATGTAGACAATTATGGAGAGGAGGTGCGAAGATGTCGTGAGTATCGCGGCAGCCGACTACACGTGTTAGTCGACACTTGTATAATGCTGACCAGGGCTTTGCTCCACACTTACAACTTACGTACAAACGTAAAAGCAATACAAAACAGACTTTAGTATTACTAAACAGTGTAATAAAGTACATACAAGTATTTAAGAAACCATTAGTGACCCTTTCCATACAACAATATATCCCACCGTTCTAAAATTCCTATATTTTTTAGATTAAGATATGAAAAAAGCTTCTGCCCAATTTTGCATAATGTAACCATTTGTAATATTGAAAATAAAATAAAAATAATATCGAATGCTCCGGTGGCAGCCCTTTGGACAACAGAAAGAGAAGCCGCTTGCCTTTCCATTGAATCAAATTCATATATTTTGAGATTCAGTCGCCAATTTTATACGTACAGTCAGCAAAATGAGACCTAAAATCAATATTGTAAGTAATTATAATATTTCTAGCGTAGCATCGTTAACAGATAGGTGTCAACTATGTTTGAAAGTATATTATTCGATATAGGTACAATCATTCAGACCGCACAAAATACGCCGTTAATCCACAAATCGCTAAGAACTTTGAAGAATAACTCAGAAATGCAAATGACAGGCCAATGAATAAGCTAAAAGTTTATAGACATATTTTAAAATTGTCAGAATACCTAGTTTATCGTACTAATGAAAACTGTACTACATAACAGTTAATTAACATTTTATAAATTTCAAAATTGTGCCTTCAAATAGGCTTGTATTCGAGTCGTTATTTAGTCAAACTAGTCCTTAGAAAATGGTTTAACACATTTAATTAAAAGTTCAATAACATAAACCTTATAGGGCAAACTAAGTACATGAAATTAGTGCAACAATGAAATGGACACGTGTTCTTCTGGCTGTACGGACATTCCATGGATTGTTTTATTGGATTATGCGGCGCGACCGAAGCAGCTATAACTATTCAGCGTCGTCTTTTGTGTTATGGAAAAACTTGTTCTTGAGCCATGTAGTGTGAAAGTATCGTTTATTTTTGCAGTTTAATGTTACATATGTACACATATTATCGCCTGCGCTGCGACTGTCATCTCGGTGCACGCCGCGCGCCACTCCGCCGCGGCAATACACCGCCATCGGCCCTAGTTGTTAGAGGACAATGCACCAACCACTCTTCAACTTGCTGTATTTTGTAACAATTTGCATTATTACGCTTGATTTTAGTATATTCTCTTAACAGCATACTCTCTAACTTTCATTTTTAAATTCGTCTCTTACAATTTTGTATTAATCTGTTAACCTAATTCAGATTTTAATGTGATTATTTACACTTCGTCTAGTTCACTATAGCATCATCGTTGCTAGCACGATTTATGAAACACGCAGATCTAATTTCATAAAGCAAATTATTGCGTAGAACAGGTAGATTGATTGTTCATAATTGTATAATATAATAGGAGAATATACCAAACCATTGTGTTTACAAATATGAACCATCCTACAGTTTACGTAAAGGATGAAAGCGGATGGTTTTAAACCACAAACAAGAATGATTTTTTTGGGGTAATATTTGGCATACATAACGGTAGCAACGTTTAAGTTTCCGTGCACAGAACCCTTCTAATTCCCAAAGAGTCCCGTGGCGACTAATGTTTATTTGGACATATTTATGGCTATAGTTCCGCTTTTTGTTCGGACGGAAATATGTGTGGCGGATCGCACGTCTGCGTGAGATTTCGGACACCTCGCCGCTTACTAAATTTAATATCGGCGGCCTTAACGGCGAGCGAAAACCAAAAAAACAATAAAACCGCCATTGTGTCGGCGACACGAACGGCAGTTCGCGCCTGCCGCCACTCATGAAAATTATTTTGTTTTTATTTCAAAATGTATGTTTATGATAACACCTGTTTCGCCGATGCCTCCGCGATCGGTGTCACTCGAAGCTTGTCTCGGTTTTTTGCCAATTTAAAGGCTATAAAGACGCCCGCATGGCGTGCTAATTCAACCACTGTTCACAGAATTACGCATTCGTTTACTCTTGTATAGACGAGAAGAGCGTCTTTTTTATTTTGTTAGAATTTCCTATACGAAATGAACGCCGTTTTATTGACTCGGACATTAAAATAAATGATACTTTTATCAGTGTTTATATTCTTAAAACAACTCTTTGGTGCTTATTATTACGGCCACTACATTGCTTGAAAGAATTAAAGCGTCATGTTTTTGTGGATCGTACTTAAATTATTTTATTTTTATGTCCTACTATATGCAATTATATAGTCAATTTTAATACGTTTATCGACTTTTTTTTATTATATTTTTAATTATTAAGAGAGGATACGAAGAGAACGTTCACCTGTTGGTGAACTACCTTATTTTATACCTCCCATTTTTGTACAGTTTTGTAGGCTATTACTTCAACCTAGTAGTCTATTGATTACTAGTACGAAATAAACGATTACTTAATAACTTACAAATGTCGCTAGTCTTCCATTGTAATGTCTAAACATCAGGCCTATTTCATATTTACGTTCTAATAAATCAATGGTATAAATCTTAGTTTACGTCAACTATAATGATGCGGCCAGCAAAGACCAGCCGCCGACCGCGGTCCAGCTTTTTGCATAATCACATCCACGGAATGTCGCATATGATAACAAAGAAAGATGATCAACTGTATGATTGCATTAATTTATTGCTGCCCAAAAGTTGGCTGCCGGCCACGGCTTGTGAGAACTATGAGGCCTTCGAATGCTACGAGTTTTTAGCTCTAACTTAATTGATCAATAAATCAAACAAAGTAACGCTAAGGAATATTCTTGTATTCCCATTTTACATTGCTTGATCGTCTTGATAATAAACGATTATGTTTTAGACCTCCGTCAATCGTGTGAATTTCATTCAATATTTTCAAAATTAGATTTTTTTTTATATTGACAACAAAGGTCCATTTTAAGGAAATCTATATGAAAAAAATAAAACCTAAATGTGAGTAGATAAAAAAATTATCAAAGAATACATCGAAAAGTTTAAGGTGCTAGTACAGTTACTAGCACCTAAAACTTGTCGATGTTATCGTTGACCTTGAAAGTATTTTTTTATAACTTATATGTAAGCTTAAATGGAGTAGACTAAGTTATCATAAAACATAAAAATAACTACTCTGGCTTTTCTCTTTCCTAAAAACCTGTTTACTAAGTGAAACAGTTGATACTAGAGACTAGAAATTACTTTAATCCGGTAAATCTTATCAAGTAAATATGCGTTTAAAATGTATTATTTATTATTGCTTTAATTATTTCAATGCTTATCAATAATTTATTGGATAAATGTCTATTGTATTTCAATTGGCATTTTATATTGCATTGCTAAATCAGCGCTTGTAAGAAATCGACTTTATCTAACATAACGCACCGCAAACATAGTCCACGAGAATACCAATATGTCTGCGAACCCGTTCAAATTGATAAACCACATGAAATCAAAGATAGCGAAACCTCCTTAACGCGCAACGAGTTGTATATTATCGTAACACAATCCATAAGAAAACGCTAAAATAATCGTACATTTCTCTTGACAATGTTCCTTTGAATAAAGAGAGTTAAGGCGAATAGATACAATGTCGAAGATTTGTTAGCTCGATGGTTAGAGGCTAGTTGCATGATTACCTGTTGCGCTGGAACCGCTTGAAAAATAGTCTTTCCTGCTAACAAATATAAGGAGAAACTCGTGGTTATGCGTACTCGACCCTTTTATCTCCGGCAAAGATAGCGCGGTCTCGCGAGCGCCTCGCAAATGCTACATTAGTGCGTAGTCAAATGTCATCGTCCACTATGATATTACAATCAAAACTGGCGTGGGAAACACGCTCGTTTGTAACCGTAACTTGCTCCTATAAATTGTTCAATGAATTGTGGAACGATCTTAGTGTAGACATCGCATAATTCAATCATATAAATTGTATTACGTGAACAACAAATTATATTAGCTGCCATTTTGTAATCGTCTATGTGCCGTCGATTACAAAAACGTTATATATTAAATAAAATAAAGCAATCAGTAATATCTAAGATCAGTTTTCAGCAGACAGTTAACAACTGCATAAACATTTAGCTTTCAAAAGCTTGATAAAGTATATGTATTTTACCAAATGTAAATGAAATGTATATGAAAGCCACCTCTGTGATTTACTATGTCAGAATTTAAATACCCAAGAATTTCACGTTCTCTTTACCTTAAAGTAGTAGTAGTTATATTATTTAATATTTTTCAAAAACAGTGACAATAAGATAAAAACAAAAGTAAAAAGTATAATCCGTATAAGACACAGAAGATTACTTATTAAATTAATATTCATTGCATATGTATATTATAAATGAATAAATGCGTAAAGTGTATGGTATCAACAAATGTCAATAACTTGATAGTGAGACGAACCAATGTAACAGGTAACACCGGGAGTCCGGGTACGCAAACAGGATGCAAGCAGTATGGGCTGGCCAGCCTTCCTGTTTTAAGCTCCACTTTTTATAAACTGCGTGAGGTCGCATGCATTAGACGCTACATCAGAAATGACTGGAATATTTTAACATAGATATAAATCTACACTATTTTAATTTCAGTGTTGTGATACCATCTCATTATACCATATTCAAAAATTATACCAGCAAAATATGGCTACACCGGTACGAAAACGACGGAGGCAGACCGAAAATTTACATTCCTCTTTCAAAGGAAGATGAACGACTAAGCCATCATTTTTAATAAGACAAAATGATGAACGCATAAATCTTTGTTTCCTTAACGATTGCGTCCGGAGCTAAAAAGAATAACATTCGCATCGCACGCACAAGCACACAGCCGCCTTAATGTTATAATATATTCGTTATTATGCATCGAGACGAGAATATATAAAGCCTCAAACGATACATGAGTGTATTTTCTTATAAAGAGCCTGCACTTTGCTTGCAAAATTGACATCCAAATCAGATTAATCCAATCAATGGAAATTTATGACGCACCCGAGAAGCGAGCGGGCCGTGCCATTGAGAGATCTGCTCGGCCTCGCTAATCAGTGCCCGACCAGCGGACTGTGACCTACCTGCTTACTCCTTTCTTACCTTTTATATTTATTATTTCTGCTTAGATTTATAATACTAATGTTTGTAAGATATAGTTATTTAAGTGTTTAATTTCAATTTTTCATAATTTATTGCAAGAGGGAAAACAAGTTTTATAAGTTGAAAAATCACTTGATTTCCCCACAGAAGTGACGCATCGATTCGACGAAATTATACTGAAATTTGCCAACCTTCTCAAAAATCGCACACCAAGTGTTTTTGCAGCAATTACTGAGACATGCGCAGTGGCAGCCGGTGCCGCGACTTCTCTTTGATTTATTTGTCCGCTTTCGGCGATCGGGACGAAAGTAAAATATGACCCGAAACATCAAATATTCAACCTTATTAGGACACTGAAGCGATTCTTAACATTCATTATAATAAAAATGCGATAGTTCATGTTCAGATATAAATATAGATAACGAATGATAGCTAAGTCAGATGTAAGTACGAATTTCGAAGACATCGGACTGCAACCGGGCGCGACTTAATGTTCTTGATATTTTACCATAATATTTAATTATTTCCATAACTTCGATGATTAAAATATTTTCAACTATAACTTTTCCATACCATTTTAATAACATGATGGAATACAATTTACCATTTGTACCTACGAAAAAAGAAAAATATTTTAGTATAGGTAAATGAATTCAAAATAAAAGTAAAACAAATTGATGTAAAAATAACAAAAGCAATTAATTGATGAAAAAGTGAGCATTAAATTATCAACGACATTAACAAGACAAAAGAACAAAGAATGTAAACATGAAAGAAACGTGTCACCGTGTGCTTCAACCGATAAATATTGATTGAAGCGAGTTTTTTGCCAATTTAATTAAAGTAATAACCTTTACAATGTATTTGCTACCATTGTGCGAAGCCAGATGAAGATTTGCGGTTAGTCAAGGTTAGCATGTAAGAATTGTTCTCTCAATTCTCAATTAATAAATAAAAGAATCGATAAAGGTTAACGAAAACGCGCATTTGAAATATAAGGGAAGGGATAGTAATGTTGTTGTTATACAAGTAATAGGACAGTGGAAACATACCTTACACAAATACGTTAGTAGTGTACATATATATGAAACCGTTAAACATTTTTAAAAGTGAAAAGTGTGTGGGAGTTTTGCCTTTCCCATAAATTTTATTATTGTAGACGCTAACACTATTGCAATGCTGCATAAGATGGATACGAAATAATAAAAAAAAATATATTATTAAAAAAAACGTAATTCTAAAGTTTCAAGTATCATGAAGGTTTGAGTCCCTCGTATAGACTTCTGTTATATTTCACCAGGACTTGTCACATGATCCGACGGAGATACATCTTTAATTGGGTGAACCGGACTCGACCTCGGACTCCCTTTGTCTCTTTACTTTTATTAGAAGACAAACCACCGTGTGATTAGATGCAAACTGAGTATTATAAAACTCATAGTCTTCCAACTTTATTTGAATAACATTAATTCTGCCTAAGTTCTTTCGAGAAGTGAGTACAATCTATTTAATTATTGCAATATTTATTTACGACCGCTATAAGAGAGTGCAAATGTTTTGAAGCACTGAAAGCTAAATGGACATACTTATTTTAATATTTACGTAACCTAAATTGATTCGCAAGAAAAATTTCCACACACAAACTTGTATGTTTCTAATTCAAGTAATAGGTACCTGTGAGAAGATCGCTGTCGTAGAGACAACAAAATGGCTCAATAAAATAGCGAAACATAGACAAAATGCTACAATAACATCAGAACGAGAACGAATCGCCAGTTTACGACACGGGCGCAACGACCGACTGCTCTACAAATGAATAAGCCATCTGTTCTAATAGCTACAATTAAACATGGTCGCCGGAGCCTCGGACCGAAACCCTATTTGCTCAACATTTGGCTTTAAGAATCGATACCAATACACCTTGTATGTTGTTGACCTCATCCCGCAATTATAATATTTCACCTAAACGGAAACTACAAATGCAATTTGTACTCCAATCTAAGACTGAAGTCACAATTCAAGACTTAGTTTAGAAATGCGGTACACATTTGATTTATAATTCCGTTAAAAAGGCATTGTTAACTGTTATATTTGTTTAAAGCTTTAAGAACCACAGTCTTAGAGCAAAAAGTTGTTTATCTACAATTATTATGGTATTATTATAACAGGACATGTCACGGCCTTTTTTGCATAGTAAAAATGTTAATAACTCGCGATGCCATAAGTCGTTAACATCATATAACATCTAAGATGGTCCTGCGTAAGAATTTTTTGTCAAATATCAAGTTGCTCTGTATAGAAAAGATCTTCACGGGAGTTGGCTGCTTTTTGCGCGGTCCGAGGACGCGATCGAGTAAAGCATTCCTATATGGTGAACTGTCATAATTCAAGTTAATAATGAACGGCATACGATGCTCTTTACGGAGACCGTACCATCATAACTTGATGTCAAATTGTTCGTATTTACTGTAATATTTAACTGTTAATTTACATAAAAAGAAAAATTCTCAGTATTGCATGATACCTTAAGTGGTATTTCGTACACATCTGTCAACACGCAATAGCTAAGAAAGATCTTCACAATGCTTATATTAATTTAAAAAACTAACTTCCGAAGCATTTAGAACAAAGAAGGATTATTCTGTTAAATCTTACTAATATAATATGTAAATTCGAATGTTTAGGGGGATGGATGCTTGTAAAAAGTTGTATCCAGAACGGATCTCGGTGAAAGCATAGATGTAGAACATAGTCTGGAAGAACACATATGTTACTGACTAAGTTTTTTTTTTAATTTCGCGGCAACGAAGTGTCGAGCGCCAGGAAGTTTAAGAAATAAAAATAAATTCTTTTAGTTAAAAAAAAGTTGCATACACGACACTCCAATACAGATAACCTCATATTGTGCTTAGTGGTAGTTATTTTTTCCTTGAATCTTATTAACTTCCTTAGCTGACAACACGCCGCCTGAGCCTCCGCTGGCCATGGCCAGTAATTGCCAAGTATTTTATGGCAATCGCTCACAAGTTTTATGTCATTCAATTCACCGACTCTTAATTGAATAAGCGACATGAAATTTACAACCGTCATACGTTTATTTCGCCCTATTTAAGAAATGATGAACCTTCAATCTTTCCGCCTTTCTAATAATAAATCTTTTCTTATGTCAATATGAAATAATAAACAACTATTAAATAAAAAGATACCTTACAATAAATTATTATTTTCCCGAGGTCAAGTAACCGTTTAAGTGGTAACTTGGCCGACTAAAAAGTTTCTTTGTGGTTAACATCCAACATGTTCCAAAGTTAAGTTACATGTCTTACTAATATTATAAATGCGAATGCTTGGATGGATGTTTATTTGAAGGTATCTCCGGAACGGCTAAACGAATATTGCTGAAATTAGGCATAGGTGTAGAGCATAGTCTGAAAGAACTCATAGGCTTATCAAGTTTACTTACTTATCAAGTTTTTTTTAATTCCGCGCGGACGGAATCGCGGGCAACAGTTACTTTAATTATATCCAAACTACTTAGAAATTAAGTACTACAACGAACATAGCTACTACCTACTTATCTAACTATTAATTATTTATTCCTTTAAATATAATACAATCGTTTATATTTAAGTTCAAATAACTTTTAAAAATTCGTAAAATGTCCACACCCTTTAACTAAAAAATATTTATAATTTGCGGGCGTCGTGTTAACTCGTGCTACTTTTTATCATTAAAGAGCAGTCAATTAGTGCTGTTATCACTTCGATTAAATTGATAGCGGAGTTGTCAGACATTGTCAGCTTGCGCCGCCGGCTCAATGTGAAAATCCCTCGGGTAAGCAAAATGTTCATACACATGCACTATCAACGAATTTAAAGTAATTACGCTATTATGAAGAAAGAAGACTACTGATTTGCTAAGTCACTGCGTTAATAGCCTTTAGTACATAACTAATCGAACTGTACTTCATTGGGATCATTATAGCTGATAGTCATTTGTTTTTTGTTTGATGAAATTTTGCTTTGTTGTAGAACATAGTCTGGAAGGACTTACCTATATAAGCTACTGAGTTTTTTTTTAAATTCCGTGCGTACGAAGCTAGCAGTTAGTTTAAAATAAAGGAAGAAACAAATTATCCTTTTTTTCAATTTTGAACTGTATTCTATCGTAGATATTATTATCTCGTATTTATACTTACTTTACAGTTTACACATTTTACAGACCACATAAGGCAAGTGGGTAGTTACATATGTACCTTTTTTACATTAATTAAATTTGATTTACTCTTGATAGAAAGAGATACAAGGGAGTCGACAGTTTTATATCAATTTATATCCTCCACAATGTTGTTTTACCCTCGATATATTTGAACTTAATTTTGCTCACGTGAGTGTTGAAAATAAATAAAAGCCAATGGAGCTATGATACGAGGCGGGTTGCGAGTTATTGGTCCCCGTACGCCGCCGCGGCCGCTCAATTTCTCTAATTAATTAGCGATCCTTTAGATAAGAGTCGCTGACAACCTTATTTGTGGCAAACAAATCTTTGAAGCATAAATAACACCGTACATGCTCTAAACTTGTTACGTCCATGCACAGCACAAACCACCTCGTTATGTAATTCTATTGTATAATACGACTAGATAGCCGGTCATTATATTCTATTACTCGTGTTATTTGGATTTGTTACTTTATTGATTATCTTATCCCTTAATTGTATTTCAATATCCTAATACAATTAGGAAATAATATATATCCTAATAGGAAAAAATCGTGGCTACGTAATATTAGGGAGTGGACGGGGATTAGGTCAGCAGAGGAACTGTTTCGCCTTGCGCTTGTACGAACCAAATATTCCAAGTTAGCGGCTAACCTTCAAGACTGAAGAGGCACCAGAAGAAGAAGAATACCATTAAGCAACTATATAGCTGTGGGTTAGTTATGTATGAATTTATTTAAAACAAGTGATCGCTAATTGTTCGAAATTTAAACATACTTCCTTAATAATATTATAAATGCGAATGTTTGGATAGATAGATGTTTGTTTGGAGGTATCACCAAAACCGCTCAATGGATCTCGATGAAATTTGACAAAAATGTAGAACAAAGTCTTGAAGAATACATAAGCTATTTATTAGATTTTTTAAAATTCCGTGCGGACTGGGGCGCGGGCGACAGCTAGTAAATCATAATTTTTATGCACTTATTCTTTATATCTCCATGTTTTTCAATTTAATTGTTCATTGGTTTGCGCAATTAAATTAAAAACAGGTACAAAGTTGTCGTATCTTGTATTGATACAATTGTACCTATATTTATCGCTCGAAGAACGCGCACAAATAAAATGATGCTAAATTATTCAAGAATATATTAATGCCCGCCAATCTTCTATGACATTTTTATTGAGTATCCCCATCAATACGTCTAAATTAAGAAAAATGTCTAATTGCGAATTCATTCCGAGTACCTGTATGTCCTGGCATTAAATATTCGTGAAAGATTTAATCCAAACAGCGATCCAACAATTTACATTTGTCACATAAATATAAGAAGCTGGCGCCCCCATTGAACGTCGTCGTGACAGCATGAGTGTTGTCGCGGCTGACACGTAGTATTGTTGTAGACGTAGTAAACCAGTATTGCAACGATATTGATTCCTTGTCGCTGTAAAATTACTATTCTACGTAACTATTACGTCAAATTAGTTATTTAAAAATCAATTAAATCCACGATTAATTGAACGAGGCGGAAATATTTATAAAACACTAGCTGTCGCCCGAGGCTCCGTCCATGCGGATTTAAAAAAAATACTTATTGAGTATACTCATATCCACGTGTTATTCCAAATTATGTTCTACATCTGTGATAAATTTCATCAAGATCCGTTGATCCGTTCCGACGATACCTACAAACAAACATCCATCCATCCCTCCATCTAAATATTGGCATTCATAATATTAATAAGAATAGTAAGATTTTCAGTAATTTTGTTTACTTCGTCTACAAGTCCATGGAGCCAATATAATGCCCATTAAAATATTTTTCTGCGATATAAAGTTGTGTTATCTTTAGTACGCTCGTTATAGTGAGCGCTAAACGAAAACTTTTTAAAAATCTATTAAAGTGCATAATTTATTAAAGCGTGGCATATCGGAGTCCGGGCCGCGGCGGTCGCAGTCGCTATCTGCTCGTGTATAAGCATTTTGGTCAATTTGTCTACCCTCTGACTATCCTGCTATCCTTTATTAACATTTTTTGTCGTCCCTATATTTCTTCGGGATAAAAATTATGAGGTTTCGTGAACGTATACTTTTACTGCAGTAATTAAGATAGGAAAGTTATAGTCTGCCTTTTAACGTTGTTTCGTTTGAAATGTAAAAAAAAATATTACGTTTATTCATTTTTGTTTTATAATGATAAATCAATCAAAATGATTAAGTTGAGGTACAATAATATACTTTTATACAAACCTCTGACTTTATGACATTTTGGAGTATGTATATAATAATACTATAAGAAGTTATTCAAGAAAATGTTAAGCAATGTCGTACATCGCAACATTCCTTTTTATAGCATATTTGACCTAAGTCCAATGCGGCCCAATGAGTTCTGAGTAATAATGAGCTATTGGACATCAGGCATTCATTTCATACGGCGACAGCAATTCGCGTGACATCGAAATGTCTGAACCGCGCCAAGCAGGTTGAGCGTACCGAGAAAATATTCTTCATACACTACAGAAGACAATGTAGCTGCCAAACTCATCATAATATTTGCGATAAGGTCAAATACCACTTCATGGAAATTTTGTCATAACAATTTTGTATTTAGTAAACATACTTTATGATGAAAAGTAACTCAAGCACTACTAGTCTAAGGAAAACACAGTTTCTTATCGTATGAACTAAATAAAAAGAACATCAACATGCAACAATTACACTTAAAAGCTTTCGCGAACATCAAAGCTTGAAAGACAATCATTTCTTCGAGATTTGGTGCAAACGACATTTGAATAAAAATAAAGCGAGCCGTAAGAACATCGGCCGGGTCATCGCTTAAATAAATCAAGAAGTAACAACTAATAAAATATTCTTTATACACGGTAACGGTCGCGCAATACAGACGCCGGCTACCGATTCTCTGAAGTCGTTTGGAAAGCAGGCTGTGATTTGCAAGGTCACGCGTATAACACGGATGTTCCCGATATTGAAATGTACAGACGTGCTTTATTCACCTACTTATCAACGCATGCAATTTGAAAAGATCCCACCAATGCGCGCGGTACATCATCGAAATAGACCTTACGCGGCTGCCGCAAGCCAGCAATTGTGTTGAGCAAAAGCCTCTATTTGATTGTTGCCCAATGCGACAGTAGTATGAGAAACAAATACTCATATTGAATACAAAACGGACGAACGGTACGACACTTCGTATGGTAAATTCCGTATTGCGAATTATTAAATTATTTATGCCGCATATCGCGGCGTGCGACCGCCGATCGCTGAACCACAATATCGGGAATCCCTGTTTGCTACTAATGCAATAATTTGGCGTATTTTGCAATCGCGTATTGAATATTGAATGGTCGGTAAATAGTTTATGTTCCCGACGTGGATTTCAGAGTACGTGATCCGGCGCGCGGCTCGTTGTGAAATTGCACAACACGCGGATAACATTCGTTAACAAGTGGCCGTTTCGAATAAAACTTTATGTTCTCGTTTTGTTTAGATTTATATCAGATGCGCGATGGATCACTTCAACTATTTCTACAGCTACGTTACCATTAGAGAGCGGTGTCCTCACGTAGAAACTCGCAAGACGCTGGTAGCAGCGTATATATACAATATCAAAAACACCAGTAAATAGTAGTCTCTTAAAAACCATATTTGTCGGTGGGTATTATCAATATAGCGCATATAGTATCAAAACATATACCTGGTTACAATAACTTTTATGTAAAGGCATTATTAATCATAAACGGTATACAAATAACGCACATAACATAATGGGAATTACTCTGACCACGGTAAAACACTTCGAAACGTTCTTACTTTTTAACACAAAAGTTGCAGACTATATAACTTAATACATATTTAAATTTCCCTGTGTATATACTCAATATATTAATAAGACTTAAGTGATTACAAATTCTGTTCCATCAATATCAATTCGTACAGTTCCGGCAACAAGTTACAACGAATTATTATTCCGAATGTAAAAATCGATTACTAGTTTTATTGCGAAGAAGCACGACATCGCACCTCGATGCGTTAGATACAAGAGTCGTGATAACGCATGATTGGCATATTTATAAAAACGTATTGACTTTCTAGTTGAGTTTCATGACATAGTAAGGAATATTAAACTTTATTGGATCTACAAAGCATTTTCATTAACATTAATGAAGATAATGTCTAGTTGGTTTTATTTCTTACGTTCCCACTGAATGGCTCGGAGCCTAAACTAAGTTAGGGGCAACTAGGCCATAGTCAACTACGATGGCCCAGTGCGGGTTAGTTGACATCACACATATCTTCGAATTGCTTCGCAGATATGTGCTTGTTGCATCACGATGTTTTTCTTCACCGTAAGAATGTCGGATAATTGTACATATGTAAATCTAAAATCACATTGGTATATGGCGGGATTCGAACCTATTACATTACAAGTTAAATGTTTAACCCCTGATCCACCGACGCTTACCTATATGCTTACTAGAGTGCTTAGTAGAGTACATTAACTCAAAAAAGCAAAGGAACCTTTAAACTTTGACATATTTTTAAAGTTACATTTTCTCAAAGATATGTGTTACGTTTTCATACAGGACAGAGGAAGCAACGAATAAGAAAAGAAGAAGAAATCAATTTTGTTTGTTTTGTGTTTAAGTAACCCGCCTAAAGTATATTACAATAAGACCTAAGATATGTCCATATTATTCTAACTCATCGCATGCAATAGGAATCGCAGGTGAAATAGAAATGATTTAATTTAGCGGGGCGTGTGGCGAGTGGCGCGCGATGTTGGGGGGCGGTCTAACTGTGGTTATGAGCGGCGCTGCAGGCACTCTGTCATCAACATCGCGTGACCTCCGACACTGTTGACTTAATGGAGTGCCGCCAACAGATACCTTGTTATAACTTAACTAGCTTTTACTCATAACATCGATTAGTAACATTGTTACTATCTATTAAATCATATGTTATTGAAAGTTTGAGAAACAACTACAAGTGGATGCCTTTCGTCTGATGAATGTGTGTCCTGGAGGAATTTTAGTCCTCTTTCCCTTCCCGCACAGTTGCTTACAAGGAAAGGAGGAGGAGGCGAAGTAGATTCGACGGAGGAGATGTATAAAGTTTAGTAGATAATGACCAGAACGAAATCGAGTGTGTAAGAGTATATGTCCGATGTAATATAAAATATTGATTTGTGATACGTGGTAATTCTTAATCTGTAGAAAAATTACTTAGAATTTTTCGTTAGATCTATAATTTTAAAGCTTTTTGCGTAGGCTCCGTTGAGCTGAAAAATATTATATGATTCTTATTTTACAAAAATAGTGAATCAATTTGTTTTATATTATTTCTCTTGTCAATAAATTACAATTTTATGCAAATTTTCTTATCGAAGTCTAATAACATTTTGTTGGTTAGGCTTTTCGGAGGTCAATAATCTTTCATCGTTCACTTAAAGTGATATTGTAAACTAAAATTAAGCTATTTAGGATTTCTGATGTTATTTTAAAAACTTAAAGTAACATTTGTTATCATATTCAGATAAAAATATGCATCGTACTTCTCATGGTCATTAAGAATTCCGATTAAAAAAACAATAGCAGTTCACCTAAACCAAGTACAATTGTTAAGCTGCTCGAAATCCCCCGGCGATACGTGGTGTGATAGAACAATACAATGCGTTTATCTCGCATACATGCTCAAGATGTTTTCGAGACACGTTACAAAATGAAAATACACATGACGCGGGATAAAAAAGGAAAACATCGCAAAGACCTCGCGAAGTTAACCCGAGGCGGCCGCCGGGGAATGGGGGCTCGTAATTGAAAAATAAAAGGCCGTAATAATAGAATTTACATTACGTGCTTTTCAATGACAAATTTTGCCGGCTGTCTGTTTTTGTCACAGCGAAATTGACTTATATGTACCTACTGCGACGAACGCCGTCGGTGCACGCCCTCTAATTATATTACATGTCGACATCCCACTTTTTTGCCTCTTCTACACTTGTCGAAATCGTGTAAAAAGAGTGCTATTTCCTTAATGATTCAAACATAGATTTTAAAAAATATGTGGAATCCTTATTACTCATCCACGGTACCAAAAATAAATTGTTATGATCTACACGCATCGACCTTTACCATTAGCATATTTTGGAAACCGAATTTTAGCAAGACTTTCCGTAAGAGATTTCCGTATCTGAAATCATACCACGTTTATAAACGTAATATTCCACGAATGTTATCAAGTTTATTCAAAATTAACTTCATCATCATCATCTTCAGCTCACTACACGTCCCCACCGAGGGGCTCGGAGCCTACCCGTAAGGTGAGTAGGCCATAGACAACCATGCTAACCCAATGCGGGTTGGTTGTCTTCAAACATATCTTTGAATTTCTTCGCAGATATGTGCAGGTTGCATCACGATGTTTTCCTTCACCGCAAGAACGCGGATAAATCTACATATGTAAATCGAAAACGAAAAACACATTGGTACATGGCGGGATTCGAACCCAGAACCTGCAGATTACAAGACAAGCGCTTTAACCACTGAGCCACCGAAGCTCTTAAAAATTAAGTTTTTATTGTATTTTATATTAGTTTATACATCTATTAAAATGTATCTAAAATTACAAATGCAAATTATTTTTCTCTTCAATCTACCCAATGGGACTACAATGCCCCAAAGTGAACAATTGTGTACATTTACGCTATTAAGCAAACGTTCCCGTATTAACATACATTTAAACCGTATTACTGGGAGCACATAAATTGTTAATATATACAATCACATACCAAAACGAACTTCCCAAACATTTGTATGCAGATATTACGGTAAACGGTAGAATTGTTTCGTGCTCTGTACAACATTTCCGTACAATACGTTGGGTGAGGTAGCGCGGTACGCGGTGGCTAGCTGGCCGCAAGTGAGATGTAAATGTGCGGGGAAGGCGCGCAGGTCGCAGGATCTGCCGCATTGTACACCGCCAGCCTCTCCTACGAATCTAAAACCTATTCTTATTTATCAACATTTTACATAAAATACATCGCAAAGACTGTCCTTATCCTGACATACGAGCAATTCATAATAAAAAAGCATCGAAAAATACTCACGTTTCATTATAAGTCTGTACTGCTTTTTATAAAATTGTTTGTGTCATATAAAACATTGAAAGGTTCTAATGAGGCTTGTACCAAATAATATCAATTCAAAAGACAAGCACGCCTCTGCGAAGACATTCGACGGCCTTTAAGTTGGCTACATAGTTTTTATGATGGCATCGTGTGAACCGGGACGCACGATTCGCTGCGCAGACGCACGCCGCATATATATTATATTGCTCGGCGATTAGAACGCAATATTAAAACGCATTCGATCATCGGCTATTGCATTCGAATGTTTTGGTGCCAACTTTGTAAACATGGACGTAGGTTACGTCAGAGCATGGTTTTAATTATTGAAAATTGAAGTTTAGTTTCTCTTTTAATTTTTGTTATGAATATTAGTAATTAAACCTTCGAAGTAACTTATATAATTTGAAACAAGTACGAAACATTTCAAAGTCATTCGGAATAACGTTTTAGAGTTGAAATCGAGTCATCAATGACGATTTAATGAGTCAGAAATTATTTGGTTGTCAACCTTCAAATCTGGAAAATCCCGATAACATCATTTTATGTTGCGGAAATTTTGGAAATGACGGGAAGTTTTTCCATAGATTTGTGCGGTATATTTTATTCAACGATTGTATAGTTTTCCTATTTTTTTATCTTCATTGCGATAAACAAGAAAAATTAATAATTGTTGTCATCGTTCTTATAAATATTTTATGGTAATGACATGAACAATGTAATAAAAATAAAAGAATATGCCATCTTTCTTCCATAAACGATGAATCATGACCTCACAGCGAACTTAACATTTAGCATATACCAACCAAGCTATTTACTACAGGATGTTCTTTTTTTCATGCTACAGTTATAAAAAAATAATTTACCTAAAGTTACTATGTCATCTCGTTACTGTTTTTGTATTTTACATAAAAAGTCGAACATATCCAAGGTCGATGTAATAGATATTTTCATTTATCATTTCAATTCAATTTAAATATTAAGAACAAAAAGATTTGTTCTACATTTGAGCTGAACTCTATATTTTAACCACAGACGGAATCTAACAAGAAATATAAGTGACAAAGTTATTTATTATCCATTATTTTATACATCATCACATTGTATACGCAAAACATTTGATTAATTTATTATTCTCTTTTTGCGTAAAAAACATTTTGTACAAAGTAAATAAAAAAAATAAAAACATCAACCTGTATCACAGCACTTTGAAAGTTGCACGACGACCAAAGTAGCAGCTACCGATCATCGAGCGAAATATATAAATCGAAGCGTTATCATCTTCGGCGATCACCGCGGACGGCTGGCAGCGGCCGGGATGCGAAATAAATAAGCATTTCCATACTAAGGCTCAAGCAGTGAGCTGCGTCGCACCGCGTCAGCCGCTGACAGCCGCGCAACGCTGATCTATAACGCCTTGTTATTATTTGAACGAGATCTATTGATCCTAAAGGTGTGGAAATCGCGATCCGATCCAACGAAGATCATTTTGTTCGGCTGGAGCGACCGCTTTTGAACTAACTTGACGTTACAATGGCCTCTAGTGACGGCAATGATTTAAAATCTGTTAACAGGACGGTTCTCTTTTTAACGATCGGTATACAATTTCCATAAATGGTTTCCCCTCAGATGATCTCAGTATACCAAATGCATTACACGTTTATATGGAATAATGTTAAAATAAAGGACATAAATATATATTTATTATTAAGTTGCCCCTTGTTCACTCATCCCTAGTGTGGTGCAGACGTAAACAATGACGAAAGGATAATACCTGGTAGGAAGAATGAAACTGAAATCCCCGCCGTAATGAACTGCCGGTTCATTGCTCCCCATATTATCTCGAGTAATTATCTCCTAGTCTCGTGCCCGTACACTACGCTGGGGCACTTCATCAAGATATCGACTAATACTGTACTTATATTTAATCGTGTTGTGATTTATTGCTTTACCTACCAATCCTTGTATGGCTTTATTCGATAAATAAGAGATTTAAAAATTAAACTTGATTAAAAATGTAAACGAGACTTCAAATTCTATTAAGTATTGATAAAATTTAAACTGCTCATTTCACATTTCCTTCAGCAAATGAGTACTAACTTGAATTACAGTTTCAGACAACAAAACAATATAAAACAATTGTATCGTTAGTAGGTATCTATTTTTAGAGCTATAAATAGTTAATAGATCAAGGACTAAATCGCAAATAACAGTAATGACACTCGAATGGGACTAGTGACAATCATCGGTGATAAAATAATGACGGCGAGGCAGGAAGCGCAGTTATTCGCAAGCCGCCCGCCGCCCGCGCATAGGGGCTTTTAATCAACACTTTATTGTTTAATGACCCCCCTTGGTAGACTCGTAAATTAAAAGGGTGACGGCTCGAACCCTATTGACGAATGCGTTATATGTGAACGGATTTAGACTGAATACTTGATAGATAATATCGATTTGTACATGCGTACACACTGAACGCGTACAGATCATATCTAGTACCATGTAAACACGTTATGAGTAGTGGATCTTGTTTTATGGTAAACTTGGAGTGAAACGGCCTACTTGTATGCAAGTACATTTCTTACCCAGCTGTACGATTATGCTAATATTTATATTTTCAACGTGGAGCGTGGAACTATCTGTTAAGAATTGTTCGGTATCATTTATAAACTGATTAAGCTTATTTTTAAAAATATTTCGTTATAACCATAACTTTGTAACATTTTTATGCATGCATTAAACAGATGTCGTTATTTGACATTGTCTTCTAATATGTACACTCATTATTGTTGTCAATAACCCTGTATCAATCTAGTACTGGATAAAGTACATTACAATGAAGACTAATGCTATAATTTTGACGAAATTTTATAAGTGAATAAAGAGTAAATTAGTGAGGTTCAAGGATTTCTTTTTACTTATTTTCACCCCTGTTGTAAATGTAATGTTATGGTAGCTACCATTAATAAATATAATATTGACTAACCAACAAAATCATGTAAAGCATGTAATTATGAAGAAAGTGGAAGCAATCGAGCGGAACGATGCGATACGCTTACGTCGCATTAGACAATCGATGCCCCAAGTCGACGTGTAAGACGAGTAAGGTTAAACAAGCGTTAATAACAAATATGAGTACAGATTAAAGGTAAGTAGAGGAGTTGTGACGCGCCGGGCAGGGCGTCGCGTGCGCCCCGGTGTGCCCCGATGTACCTTCCACTTGCCTGCTACGGAAGCCGCGAAGCCATCAATACATTGTAACTAAACGTTTTGTACTTCAACCATAGTCAATATTTCTAAGTATCATTACTGGTACTAATTAATGTCTGAACTCTAAAGTATGAATTATAATAAAAAGTAAAATTATACACTTAAATACTAAGTACACAAAGTTGATGAGTATGCTATTTTACCGTGTTTTGTTTTCTTAAGACAAGAAAAATTTATAACTAAAAATGGCCTTAAATTAAACAAATTACTTTCCTATGATTTTATACTCGTTTGTATATTGAATTTGAAAGAGAACCACCATTGAACAACTTAGGACTAAAGCAAATTTTCAAAGCAAGCAAATAAAATTTAAAAGTAACGAAAATTAATTTGAATAAAAAATATATAATACGCTCGCTACTCCATGGATTTCCGTGATAGTATTAAAGGCATTTGATCCCTGACTTTTAATGCTTCACCCCCGGCATTAAAATTATGTGTATATTTGTATCACGCTCGCGATTGTAGGGCCTCGACGTACGGCAACGAATCGAACACCGCTCGTCAAGGTCTTCATCGACATATATTTAGCTAGGGATACTGACACCCTAACTACTCTATACTCTTCCAATTTAAAGCTTACAACAATTAAGTATATAACTTGTGATCTCGTTTCAATCCATTATTTAGTTCTTTATTTAAAAAATGAATACGGTAGCAAGAAAGTTGCTATGTTTCTAAAGCTACTTAAAAATAGATAAACTAATAGAAGTACATAAGTATTCATAACAGCATTTTACAATGAATTAATCAAAAGCACATCGTTCTACTTTAAAAAAAAGATTTCGATTTTGACGAATCCTTTTTTGATTAATAAAAATAACAATCAGCCCCTGGCTCTAATTACTTGAAACTTGATATCATTCATTAGTAGGACCCTAAATTATTGTGTGAAGCAAAATTCTTAATTATATCTCTTGAATTTCTAAGCAAAATGTAGCCTTAAGCGCCGGCAAGGCAGCAAAATGATATGTTTGTAAACAACAGAAAATTTTACCGTTAAGCGCTAATTATACTTTATGATAACAATCCGACGGGGCGAAGGTAATAACGGGCTGATTTGTTAATTTGATACTATCTTATAACTGGACTGGCTTTATAGCACAACGCTACTGTGCTAATTTATGTTACAAAACTACTAAAATTTAAATAATACATAAAAAATACAATACTTTATAAAATTGACAAACCCAACTTTTTTTTATAACAGAAGGGCGCAAACGAGCAGCGGAAACACCGAGGTGTTCAACGACGCCCATGGACAACAGTAATACCAGAGAACCGCAGATTAGTTGCCTTGAATCTTATCAGAAGGCAGACGCTGATATAGAAACACAAACCTCAAATTCTCTATAAAATGTGACCGTGAATATTTTTACAAGCTACATCTTTACTCATTTCAAAAATTGCGAGTTCGTTTATGAATCTACTTACCAGTATCTACAGTTTCTTTTGCTGATATGTATTTGATTTTGAACAATTTACGAGTACATTTTCAGATTTAAAGAAAAAGTTCTATAGTATTATATATAAATCGTCCTACGTTTTACTGTAATATTGAAATTCAAATGAAAATGATAATAGATTATCTTCGAAGCAATTATACAGTTCATAAAACCGATGTTAAACGTTTAAGTAATGTGTTAAAAGAGCTCATCGCCCTTCCAATTAGATGGATAATTAATGTGTTGGGTTCAAAGTTATTAATTTAATAAGTAGGGGAGGTCGGATGACATCGTCAGGTGCGCAGTTATAGCGGAGCGTGTCGCGTGACGCATAACACGTGACGCGTGCCCGACATGTTTTGACGCTATGACCATGACGACTTATTAATTACCACAAATTCATCATAATATTATGAATTCATACAGGTTAAAGGTCAACGAACAGCTGCTACGTTACGCTGATACCCTTACCAAGGAAGCGCAATGATATGCGTACAACTTTTAAAGTGAAGTAACGTTTTTTATAATAATCATTTGTAAAATATATTTAAGTTCATCTTATAAGGTTTTTGTTTATCAATAACACCTGATAATTGTTGCATAATTTACTTAACACTCTTATGATGTTTCATTTTCGTTTTAATCATTTACTTCGTTAGTAAAAATTGAGTTGCAGGTATGTAAGTTCGATCGCTGAAAGATCAGCTACTGGTCTGATCCATTTTATTTTAATCAATGGTGTTAGGTTCAATTGAAAATAATAGCTAACTTACAGCAAGCATTAATTATCAATTTGTGCTATTACTAGTTTTTACCTTTAGCATAATACTTTTTAATGATATCGTATATGAGTGACAATTAAAGTTCAATATTGAACTTTAAATAATTAAAATTTACAAGAAATCTAAGATTAAAGAATATAATGGGCTTTTTCCTACTAATAATTTCACAACGAAATAATTTTCACTCATTTGTTTTTCAGAAGCTACATAAAGTACGGATGTATCTTAAAGTTTTCGATATGAATTATTTTTACAAATATATTCTTTAAATTAATGAATTAATTTGAATCATAAAGCGCTACGCAAGCAAAGCTCCACAGACACAAAGTACAAGTGATGTAGATACATTGAGTTGTAAGAAGCAACCAAGACTTCTTTCATAAAAATTTAATTCTCTAATTCACCCAGCAGCGGGAGTTGCCGACGAGTAATTACTGTAAAAGGTCTTAAGCATGAATGTTATGACGGTGTTTATGAAAAGTATTTGAATTTAAATATAGCGGCGCGTTCGCACTGCCTTTCTCAGCCTGAATGCTCACCGCACAATAAAACGAAACATCTTTTATAAATTCAAAGCTTCCTGTGCTTTACTATGCCACATTTTTCTTTCTCTTTGCGATCATATTCAAAAGTTAGAATAGATTCTCGTAGTTCTTCTAAAAAAAATTAAATGTTTACTTAAACAAGTGAAACCCTACGTCTGTTGCTGTACAGAGTTATTCAAAGGGTGAAAATTAAAAAAAAAATGTTTTTGTTTCAAACTTCTATGTTTACCAGCCTGTATCTTATAAGTTTTTTACTTTTGAATTGTCATGAATATGATCGGAAAGGGAAAGCGAGTGTCGACTAAAAAAAAAACGACAACAAACTTAAAATAAGATAATATTGCAGGCTGAGTAACGAGAAAATTGACAGATAAGAAGTAAAATATATCTTTAACTTTAAAAATATAAAGAAACACAACAAAAATAACTATAGAGAAAATAAAACATTCCCCCATATAAAAAAGAAATTATAAGCATTTGATGATTAACATACATACAAGGCAACGTCTCGACATTTGACATGATAATAATTCGAAGGGAAGAAGTCGAATTTAATAGCAAGTTAAATGATACGTGCCCTGATTGGAAAATGTATGCTTATTCAGGTCGAGCGAGGCCGCGCGAGGCGTCCCTTCACCTCCCTCCGCGGCCCTGCGTGCCCTCCCCGACCCTCCGCACGCCTGATTTGAAATGAATGGTAATAATGGCCGAGCATCCCGCTCGCATCGTTTTGTATGATTATTCCAGATTAATTATTTGTTGGAATTTCGTTGGCTAATTTTTCGGAACAGGATTTTTCCGCTTTGACTGACGGTTTAATTTCAACTCGTCTTAGGGTGATGTTGTATAGACTCGATAAAAGGCAGACGTACTCCTTTTGTAATTGTTTTTAAAGGGTATAATTTTCTAGGGTTACCATATCGAAAGTTCTAAATACATTTTAAAGATATATTTATAAGAAGTTGAATTAATTATTTTGGTCAGCTCCCAAATACTTATGTAATGTTCTTAAAATCTTCCGTGAAAAGCAATTATTAACAAGCAAACATCTTCATTCTTAACTTCACTTATTTCTGACATGATCGACACCTCGGTATAAATATTCTGCATTGCAAATGTTTAAAAATGACTACGGATAGGGTTTGCTCGTACGTCACAAGGATTTTCCCTAGGGCTTGTGGCTGATGCGAATATCAAATCGCAGTCGCCCCCAGACTCCATAACGCTCATCCATTAGACGCCGGCATCGGGAAAGCGACACCTATGTCCGTCATGTGCCATTCACATGACCTGTCAAAACTTTTCACGCGTACACTTACTGTTACCAAGGTACGTATAAAGCATGGATAACTAAATGATATCTCATTAACCGTACTATTTTCTTTATTTTCCATTCATTTCTCTTTATTGTAATATCGGCAATTAAAAGTGTATTTTAATAATAGTTGCAAAAGGTCGGTTTTGTTCGGCGAGGCAAGGCTGTTTGTTCTCTCGACTGGACCGTCCCAGGGGGCCCGAGCTGGCACATTCTGACGACTGAACTAAGTAGAAAGATAGAACAGAATTAAGCGGGCCAATTATCCCGTATTGGATTTATTGGTAATCTCTGCACGAATTGGCGCGAGGGTGCGAACCGAACCAACTTTTGATGATGCCTCCATCGGTATTATGAACAAAGTTGTTGCAATTTTTATGTAGGTGGATTTATTGTTCGCCGTCCTCTTGTTTTGCCATCCATTGTGTGCAGCCAGATAAAAGAAGGCTCTGAAGCGTTTCATTAGAAACAGATCAATCTTTTATTAATACAGTCGTCTCGGATTACCTATTGTATCAGCAGTAATGGTTCTATTTGTCTTCGCTTTTCATGTCATATACGTACATAAATCTTATTGGCTTATTATACAGTATCCATAGTCAACATTGGTTACACTGGTATGAAATTGCATTGTTGACACCACACAAGGGATAGTAAATATAATATTTATTGTTACGTGTTAGATCTATACTAAAGTTATGCATTTCGTTTAACTTAACATCTATACTAATAACATAAAGTGAAAATGTTCGTATGTATATGTAACCTATCAAATCAGAAATTACTAGACTGATTTCAAAACTGTTTTGCCCTTACAAAGCTACTGAGTGACAAAGGCTACATTTATCAATAGTTATAAATGAAGAGAAAGATGTTAATTTTGATTATTAATCACAGTTAGATACCAAAGTGACAAAACAAAAATAAATCTCTGCAAAATGTATGATCTAAAATATCTGATATACATAAATTGAAATATAATTTTGCTTAGCTCTTGCATTATAGTAATCGATATACAAACCGTTGTCCATCACTAAATCAGCTGACCCAATATTATCTATAGCGGATAGGGGAGAGTCATCGTAAGATTTATAAGTTGGCCCCCTGGTGACAAAGAGCCGAAACTATGGATAGCGACAGATGGATCAATCCCGAATATTCGTCTTTTGATATCTTTTTTATTTTCTACTAAAATTGCCCTCGCGTATACAAATTTATCATCATATCCAATGGCAGATACGACTTGAGCAAAACACAAAGTTTTAGTTGCCTTTTTGTCGATTTACGTAAAATTTGAATTTATTCACTTGGCACTTCAAATGTTTGGAAATTTAACTGATTCATGACCTGCATAAATATCTAGGGAATATTTAGGGCAAAAACACAGTTAGGGTCTTACGGCTTGCGTAAACGACGAATTTACAATAAAAGGACTTATTTATTTCATAATGTTATCAAGTCAATTCTTGAACGAACAATCAATAATGTTATAACTTTCCACGTCATGATATCGTCAATTGCAAAACTGTTTAGCGCAAACCTGTCGAACGGGACAAAAGAAATTGATATATTGATATAAAAGCAAAAATATGTTCGTGGAGTATTCGTAAAAAATCTAAGTGATACGTCATAGCCGTCAGTCTCGCATCATGCCTCTCGGGGATTGCATAAAAAGTTTTCCCAACATTCACTTTGAAGGGACACGTGAAATATAAGCAATGAACTAGTAAACGATAAGTTTATTTACGATTTTTAAGTATTTTATTTCTTTGTGAGCTTTGAATTGTGAGCAACGTTAAACATTTAAAAAGTATTTAAACTTTTATAATAATAAAATTAAACTAAGATCAATTCTATTAACTCTGATCTGAACCCATTCTATTGATGTTATTCTACATGTCAGAGGCTAAAGCACGTAATAATAAAGCCACAAGTACTAAAGAGTTTAAATATAAGTAATACTAGTGATTCGTATTCCGAAAATATATTTTTCTGTAATAGAAATAAACGTATAAATTCATGAAAATGTCAGTAACGTGGCTTCAGATTAATATTTTATGAGGTGGAGGGAGTTATTTCCCTAATGTGGCCGTTAAGCATAATATATTGATAATTATTTCACTTATTCTACGTAAATATTCGAAGCAGCGTTCTCTTGCTGATTTACTGTTATGAAGAAAATGGAAAAACTTTGTACTAGGACATACAGATCGTATTTTTAATGTTTCCCAAGCCTGTGACAATTTTACTAACGAATGTTTTGTAAAGTACCTAGTCCATACAAATTGTAGATTTGTACGAATCTGTGTCAAGTAATTGCAATTGGAGCCAAAATCGTCTATCGTTTATATCAAACTAGCTGTCGTTCGCAATTCTGTCCGCGCGAAATTAAAAACAAACTTAAGAAGTAGCCTATATGTTCTTCCAGACTATGTTCTACATCTGTGGCAAATTTCACCAAGATCCATAGAGTCGTTGTAGAGATACATTCAATCTAACATCCATTCATCTAAACAATCGCATTTATAATATTAATAGGAAGTAAGTTTAATATTTATACTTAGATTTATTAAAATTAACATAATTTGATTAAAATATAACATTATGTTTGTATGAAATTATTCTGCAGGTGCTTCTGTAGCTTGTTCTTCCGCTGCTGAAGCGCCCTCTACCGCTGCCGTAGACAATGATGTATCAGCTGTAACTTCACTATCACCATTAGTAGAAACATCGCCATTTGCTACACTTGTGCCAGTATCTGTTGCAGCCGTAGAATTACTATCATCTCCTCCAGTAACAGTATCTTTCAAGGTATCTTCACCGTTAGAATTATTAGTGCTATTATTTTTTAGATCTTCTTCGCTACTATCCAGGATATTAATTTCGGGAACGGTTTCCTTCTGAACTACATGTTGTCCACCAGCCCACGGCGGTACCGATGTCTTTGGAGCTCCCGACCGCCAGCGAGTCCTTGTCGCAGCAGAAACAGATTTATATTTTTCTCTGTCCTTTTTTATGAAACATGTACATTTGCAATCTTTATCCGCGTGAGCGACGTCGTAATTTAAATCGACACATTTCTGTATGCATAAAAAAGATTGCTCGAAGCTCGCGCAATCAGCAACCTTATGAAAACCATAACGCAAATCGTGCTTTCTTCCTAAAAAAGAACGCTGATATGATATTTATATTAATTTGATATTTACTAGCTTTATATTATATAGCTTACCGGTTGCTATGATTGAAAAATTGTTTGCTTCAGTAGGTATGAAAACTGAAAAAAATTGTCACAAATAAAGCGTTTGTTACACAGAAACTTTCTACCAAAGATAGGTTGATATTTTGAATTATACATTTTATCAACATAGAAAAATCAAGATACAAAACCATTATAGCATCAGATATATCAACTACTGTACTTACCCAATATCCTTATTCATAGTAACCCGTACTAATAATAACAGTAACAAGTAAACATTTAGTTCCTTACCTACTGTAGATAATAGTTCACTTGCTACACAATTAATTGATGTCCAAAAGAATAACATCAACAATGTCCCCATTTTAGAAATTTAATGAAAACTGCGCATAAAAAATCTTTTCATTTAACACTTAATTAACTAATGTTATAAACGTAGAATATTCGTGTAAAATGTAATTAACCAAGTAATAATTAGTACCTATAATCGATCGAACCATAATTCATAAAAAGTTTTCGTTATTTTCAGTTGACGCAACACTGCTATTACACTACGAAACTATACACGGTACATTCAGACTATACGTCAAATTGTCTTTATATGAACACTAGCTGTCGCCCGCGACACCGTCGAATTAAAAAAAGGTTCCTAGTGGGTTTCCGGGAATTATTGGAATTTTTCTCGCCATAAAAACCATCTTTGAACTTCAACGAACATTAAAAAAAGAATTGACCAAATTGGTCCAGGCGTTGTTGAGTTATGCACTTACCAACACATTTTGCGATTTATTTTTATATAATAGATGAATGTCTCTTGATACCTTCGTAAAATGGTAAACAAAAACATTAATGTCGAGATTTATGTCATTTTCTAATTTTATTGTAAAAATGCACGAACTAGTTAAAAGAATTTCTCAATAAATAGCGCTCAAAATATGCATTATCAACATAAAGATATGGACATAAGATAGCGGAAGGTACAAAATTAAAAAAGAAAAGAAGAAGGGAAAAATGATTTGTATAGACTGACAGTCAATGATTATTATTATTCATGTAGAAGTATTTTTAAAAGAAATTAATAGAAGTATAATGCTAGACGGATACATGCCCGTCTTCTGCGAAGTGATACTTTTGAGTAGGATCATTCTAGTAATAGCAGCATCATTAGCTGCGGGGTGTTAGGGACCATGGTTACGAATGTTTAGTAATATTGTGGTGTTATCACAAAACCTTTTTTTTTGTTTTATATTTCGTGCAACCATACGTAGGTTGTAGTAATCAGGGTAATAATGGTCTTGTTTAAACGTTTATTAAAAGATATTTAAATATAACAAAGAAGAAAGTAATGTAATAATATAAATATGTTATGTTAATCCTATATACGACTGGATAAATATATTTTCCACTCTTGTAGTTTATGTATATATCTATGTGGTGGGGGCATTTATTGTTGTTCCGCCTCCTCCAGTATCAGTTCCTGTACCACCAGCATTTGTAGAATTATTTGAACCTGAAGATGAACTTTTTGTGTCGGTAGGTGGCGTTGTTGGGTAATAGAAAGTCGGGCACGTCGCATTACCCGTGTACCCTTGTGTTGTTACTGTTTCTATGCCTATAATATCATAGAGACGGGCGCTTTGTGTCTTTGGTACAGTTTTAGTAGTACCATTAGTCCTCCATTTGAAATAAGGTACTATAGTTGTAGACTTCATATCATGACATGAGCATTTACATTTGAAATTCATTCGGAATATCTGAAAGCCCATCATTTTGCACGTCGTCATACATTTGAAACTCTTTACGTAGTCCGAGCAATGATTGTGGAAACTCAGACCGTAATGTTTTCTAATTGATTCATCTACAAAGATTTAAAAACATTTAAAAAGAAAAAAATCACTTTGTAACTTTTACTAATATTATAAATGCGAAAGTTTAGATGGATGTTTGTTAGAAACTCTCCGGAACGGTTCAATAGATCTTGACGAAATTTGGTGTTTACTGTAGCCTACTTATTAAGTTTTTTTTTTAATTCCACGTTGACAGAATAGCGACTGACAGCTGGTACTATATTATAAATGATCCCCGAATCTAAAGACGGAACTATTAAATATTTTGAATGAAAAACGTCATTTACATACATACCATCACTGGAGTACGCAAATACACATGTCAAGAACAATATAAAATAAATCATTTTAAATTTAAACTCTGAACCCTGTCCATTTCGAATTGCAATACGAAATATTAATAATTACATACGATATGCACGCCAATTAACATTTTTAATTAACAGTTAATGAAAATATAATTAAATTTACGCTTATCAAGTGATAGTGCAATTGAGACCATTCGCAATTACATATTAAAAAGATATTAATTGCAAATAGATTACAATAAAATAATAATAAACAAATAGCAAGTAACAAACCAAAAGCTGTGAGATAATTTACAAATAGATCTCATTTGGTTTGATGGTTAGTTCTGACTTGTATTACTCGAACTTGTGAGATAAACTACGAAAAATAAATGAATTATCGTCACAGTATTTGCTATGGTACATAATATACATGCTATATTCTGTTTTCGAATTGTTTTAATTTCTTATAATTGAGTCAGGTAGTTTAAATAAAAAGTCGCTGTCATTTTGAAAGCCGAACATCATAAGAGCTTTACCTTTTGGCATTACGTTAATTCTATTCAAAACATTTGCATCGTCCGTCTCGAGGGCTCCGGCATCTAACGTCTAATTAATAAATCAGGAATGTGATAATGACGACGGTGCAGATCGGAGCCGGCTCACAATTCTCCGAACGAACTTCTCTATGGCCACCCAAATGATGATTTCATTATCAGTATGATTTTGATTGATGTAGCGAAAGAAGTTCCTGCGGACCGAATTCTTTCCATAACTCGAATATTTTCTTTGTTTATTACTTGGAACTAATTGATCCGCGGCGCCATAGTTTTTAAGCTGATCAAAATCCTGAATAGGGATTTTTGCAGATCGCGTCGAGATCTCCGGCTCGATCTCGCAAAACTCCCAAACCTATTATTGAATATGTACTTTCTCAGAATTTTATTCGTAAAACTGGTTCATCATTGAACTGATTATTTTAAATAATTTATGATTAAAAGTTTTGAAAGATTGAAAACTTGAAAATGTGTCTTATTTGATGCATCAAAATCTTTCTGGTGCGGTTTTTATTATCAATTTCAAACACGAATTTTCTCTATTTGAGAAGACCAAAGATTTATCTTGATACAAATTAGACACAGAGTATTGTTAGTATGAAGTTAAATTACAAACATTCAATGACGCAGGTCACTACTTTCACAATATCTACACTTAAATAGAATTAGAGAAATCAGCAGAATAAAGCTTGTAGTTATCTCTGAATACAAACAATATTAGAGTGATGTACAAATGTAGGACCGCCGTAAGCGTAATGAATTCGTCTCGCGTTTGTCTGCAGCCCGTACCGAACGGCAGACATGAGCGTCGGCGTCTGCAAAAACCACAACCTTTATGGTTGACATTCTTATGAAGAACGTTATGACATCCACATAATTTTATTCAAACGATGACCGACGTCGAACATCGAATAAACTTCGATCCATAATTACTTTTGTTGAACGATCGATTTCTTTGTTTATAAACAAAAGACAATTAATTAATCAGGAGTTTCAGCCAATAAAATATTGACTGAAACTCCTAAAATAAGAGCTGAAATATTTAAAAATTATAATGAACGTCAGTAAATAAGTACAAAATAAACTAGAATAGTAATTAATAGATTATCGATGAATTACAAAAAAAACAAAACACATCCGCGCATGAAACATATAAAACACAACACATAATTATGTAAATAGAACGCACATTTATTTTGTCCCCGTTAGACTCGGTACGGTCATTTTGTTCATATACACCAGCATAGACTAGCATAATCTATGTGTTTATATAAAAGTTAACGTTACTTATGTATGCGTAAGCGAGCAATAAAACGGGTCCACGAGAGAAAGACGGAATGTCCGCGAGTAAGGTGACAGGTCCCCTCGGCTTACGCCAACTACGGTACAAATTGCGATATTAAGCACAGAGCGTGATGAAAAAACACTAGCTGAATATAAATTAGGTGGGAGGAACGCTATAATCAATATAAACGATGCTAAAGAAGATTAGAAAAATCCTGTAAGAAAACAAATTTCGCAGATCGAAAGAAATAAAAGTGACGAAGTACGGTTGAATTTTATTTGTTTCTTAAACTAATAAAATGTGGCAGGTGCCTAATGATTTTACAGTTTGTCTTAATCTACCTGTTTTCTGTAATTAAAATTTTAAAACATTAATAAAAGATATTGTTCATTTTTCTTTATATCGCTTCTACTAGAACGCTTTTCCGATGATGCTATGGCACGCGTAGGGGTAAAATATCTTGATATATACGAAGGCATAATCCCAAATAAATACATAATTAACCAAACAATAATTCTATGTTATATTCCGGCATATCCACATTTTCCTTACCCTATAAACGTTAAAATAACACGCCCGTAAAAAATCGAGTAAAAAATGCAAAGACGAAATTGAATTTGATTCCGATACATAAATTTTACTTAGACTATTTGTCTCTCTTGGATCAAGCGGGAAAATAAGCCATGTTAATTAAATTTGTTTGTACCGAGAGAAGTCACCAACTTTCTTTTAATTGTCTTTTTATTGTTCAGGGCTTCGTACATATTTACGAAGACTAATCGATTTTGGGGATTTATGTATATCAAGGAACTTTTACACATTGAAAAATACGTTGAAAATCTTTATCAACATTTCTGTAGTACAATAAATTCTACAATTAAATTTGTATGCGTCAAAAGATGGTATACGAAACATCCATGATACATGTAGATTCTAGATGCAAGGCAACTTGTATAAAATGCATACAAACGAAGTGAAAACCATTTCATTTTTTTGATTAAAATAGTTTCCTTACATGCTGTCTGCTCTATCTCTTAAATTGATAATGTGAAGCATTTGATCATCTATCGTTAAAACTCTACATTTGGTGAATATGTGATACTATTAAATGAAATCGATTAATTTAAGCTACAATTAGTGACTATCGTGTACCGCATCCAGCTGTCCAGTGCTAAACTACATATGCACAGGAAATGTCTATTTCCATTCGTAATATATGAAACTATTATATATTATAGTTAGAGGAAGGATGGACACAATGCAAGCAATGCTTTGTAATTAATGACTATCGAAATGACTTAAAACAACAGATATAACGGTTTTTATGTTTGTTATGTTTACATAAAGATTCTTTGTGTGGGGTGTTTTATGGCTTTCTGTTCAACCGATTTGTATACGAATGAAAATAGATTATAGCCAGTTTTTCCCGTTATTAGTAGTCGTAAATCATTGCGCATCCGTAGTGTTCGATCCTTAAAACAAGATCTGAAGTGAAAGAAACCAATACGATATATACCGATCACAAGAGCTGCTCACTGATGTAAAAAAAATAACACAACTCTACAGAACATATAGCTAACTAACTCCAAACAGATGAAGTAATTCCAAACATAATTTTTAAAAGAGACAGACATATAAAAATACTAAATTGAGTGCTAATTGAAAAAAAAACTTCGATCATTTTTCAAGTCTAATAAAGAAATAATATTAATTTTTCTTTAGTATCTTATATTGTATTGATCAGTTGAGATAAACGTTTATAATATAAAGAGGAGACGAACAGAAAGATAATATTTTTCTTTCTTACGCATCAACTCCTCCATCAAATCCACTTTCCATTTACATTCTCTCCTTATAACAACAGCTTGGGATCGAAAAGAGAACTAAAATTAGGCCTCCGGAACGCACACTCATAATGTAACCTTTAATTCATATTTTGTGTGAGCGTTTTTCTGTATTACATGATCTTTTAAAATATAATATGTTCGATTAATCATTTAGACATTAACTAGGTGTATTTATCCATAAGTTTCTTCAGCTCCCCCTCCTCACTGAACGTACCAATCCAAGTTAATGCTCTGAATTCAAATCTTCCGTATCGCATTAATCCGGACGAGGGTCGTGCCGTAATAAATTCCGTATTATACGCGCGACACGCGTATTAAAATAAACATATAAACATGTAACGCCCTCACGGTGTACACTCGGAGGAAATCCTTGCACATCTACTGTCGAATTTTCAATAAATATAAAAATAATCATAAATTAACACACATTCACTTAAATTTAATATAGATGTATGTAGAAACATATCATATAATATATACTACATGACCAAAAATATTACAAATAATTCATATTTTACGCTAACGTACACCTGTATGATTGTCGAAGTCCGCCTATGCTGTTGGTGTACTTATTATTAATCATCTATTTGGCTTTATAAAATAATTTATTTCTATAAATATTTTATCTAGAGATTATAAAACTAAAAAAGTCTACACTGTTGAGTATTTCTTGTGGGTGTACACTGCGCACTCTTAGATGGCATTTTATTATAACAATAGGCACAGGTCCCGGGAGGCAGCGAGAGCGCAAAGCCCGGGGGCGCTAGTGTATAATTTACATGACACATTGTTGCCAAATGCACTTACTCTCACTTGCTAAGATAATAATCATGTCGTTAAACAATAAAGCGATTGATAAATACGAGACATAAAATATTTCAATCGATTGCAATTCTAAAGAAACGTATATTCGAATCTTATAGGGTTTGGTGTTTGTACGACAAAAACTGCATTAAATACACATATGTGCTGTTTCTTAGGATATTTGTACAGTGAGTACATCCACGATAATTTTATTCTTATGTAATTGAGGAAGAAGCTCCCTCATCAGTATTTTTAATGATGAAAAAGGCTAAAGAACTTAAAAGATAAAAGAACTTGAGAAGCGATTTAAACAGTCTTTCGGCTGTTTAGTTCAAAGTCGAAAAGTTCAACTTTCTAAACTATCAATCAAACATCCCACCGATGTTACTCTTATGTCTAACCTTAATATATAGATATAATATCGACAACAACATATATAAATTAATGCAACAGATATAAATCGTGAATTTTAAAAACTTTCATAAAACAAAAGTTAAATTGCCATAAAATCTTAAATCGCTTTTACAATTTATAATAAGACGTACATCCCTTAACGAAGCGACCATTTTGTAGATAGGTATCTATCAAATTACGACACCTCTCCCTAAAGGCGTCCATTGTTGTCTAACACGGAAAATATTCATTTGAATATTTACTTAACATGGATAATATTTTAATCTTCCCCTTTGAATTACACATTTTCCAACGGAGACAATTTCACGCCCAGTTTATAGAAATGACGTAACGTTCCTTACGAATATAATCAATTATGCGCCTTATGATCTCTTCTCTCATACAATTTCGACTGAAATTTGCGTGTACAACGTCACAATATCAATTTAACAAGATATTCCTTTTGTTAATATTCGCACACGCTTTATCAAATTCTCCAGCGGGGGTGACAATAAGCCGCTGTAAGTACTCTCTCTGACATATGGATAAAAGCTTTCATTTCACTCTTAGCTCTTTGAGTGTTATATAGAATTTTACTATTGTAAATGTAGGTACAAAATATAGAGTATGCACTACACTTTCGACATTATTTGAATTTTAATCGGGTTAGATTTTTTTTTCGGAACATACTGTTTCATTACAAAAAATTGTAAATATATGTTCTTAGACTAACTTTATTAACATTTGATTTAAAACATTGTGAAAATATGTTTTACCCAAGTCTCCCTATGATTCGCCGAGTAATCACTGATCTATTCCTCTATAGCATGTCAAACAAACCCTTTAGCATCATGTCAAATGGAAAAATGGTTTTAAGTTAAATTAAAAGATTGAACTAATTTTTATACTTTACTCTTCTTTCTTTAGTTTATAATCGTATTGACGCAGCTGTTGATAATTCCAATGCAGCGAAACGCTTTTGTCCTGTCAAATTATATCATAATTTTATTGTGAAAACTGTTAACTGTCTCTTCGCCCTCCGGACAAAAAATAACTCACGCGGGGTCCTGCCCTCCTCTGTTTAATAACATAATAGCACAATTCCCTCGCCGCATGATTCAATTTGGATTTCCTCCAGCCTCCCCCGTGCAGGCTAAAAAATGACAACTTCATTATATTGTTCTCGCCGTCGGGTCTCGAGGGCGACTTGTTTGCTGCTAGGATTATAATGATTAATTCCGTAAAATATTAACAGCTATTGCGTCACGCCCGCGCCCGCGCCCGCGACTCCGCCCGCGCTGTGCACTTGCAATCTGTCACATAGCTTATTGGAATTTTAAATTCTTTGTGCACATCATCCCCAACTTGCTTTCATACACGTGTTAATTAATTACAATAAAAGCTTATTCCGAGTCAAAGTGATTGACGACTTTGGTATAGTTATGCTTCAGACACTTTTTAACTTCAACTATAAAACACAAGAATTTGTTCAAACTTATTAGTAATAATCAACCACTTATATTATAATTTAACTTTTCAGATCAAAATAAATAAATACCGTTATTTAAAAATATATTTCATGGGCAGTGACTTAGAGATCTTTGTCTGCGGAGTACAAAAACTTCATCTCGCTCCCCGAGGAATTTAATTTGAAGTAATGGAAGTGTTATATTGACTTAACAGGCCAGAAGCTCCCCTCGCGCACTGTTACAGTTATTAAAATGGAGAAATTTATTATTAGCATTGTGCAGATCTTCTATTTACATTTTAATTTTATTTGTTACGCGAATCCATTAGTCACAAAGTGAGGCATTTGTACAATAAAGTCAGTCGTAAAGTATTGTGTTATTACCATTAATAATTGTACTAAGTTAACTTTAATTAATCAAAGCCGAACGAAAAGTTAACAGTTCAATAAGTATAATTTATTTAACAAAATGGGTAACTAATTAATAATAACAAAAGGTATAATATTATAATATAAATAATAGAACGAAAACATTAAAATGCTTTTTTGAAATAATATTAATGCCGAATAATCTTTTTCATCTTTTAATGTAATCAAGTTTCTATGCCATTCTATGTAACTTATGATTATTACCTACAACTGAAAGTTTCATTTCTATACAATTATTTAAGAAATTAATGATCATGAAATATAAAAGATAAACAATATTGTTTTAATAAAAACGTTGAATAAATTAAAGAGAATTGACAAATTCAAACACGATCGCCCCTCGACAGGGAATGAGATAATTTTTTAAACTCGTGTAACGAGAAGTGCGACACGCACTTGCACTGCCGACCCTGACTATATCATTTATAGTCCTTTTGTCGCCGAAATTATATTTACAGAAGTGAGCAGACAATTTCACGCTCTCTTCCCTGCACCCTCGCACCCTGGACTCTAATCAGCGGCAGTAAGATGTAACATGGATAAGCTTTGTTTTTCATTGCATAAAACTCATTTCCCAAAAGTTATTGGACATCATTTAAATTCATTATAAATAAAATAATATCATTCTCATTTAATTAACTTTTATGGTTAAAAAAATTACATTCCTTTTTTATGAAACAAATGAAAATACAAGTTAACAAATGAAGCTGTCATAAAACAAATTAAATATTTTATTACCAGCCTTATAAATACTTTCACTGACAAAATACGGACTGTACTGCAATTAAATCTTGACCTCATTGTGGTCAAGATTTTATTGTATTTTATTATGATAATTATATTTTGAATTAATATGATAAAATCTTTCATGCACAAAATTGAAGTTAATAAAAATTGGTAAACTTAAATTATTGTTGTCCACCATAAACATATTTTAAGACAGAAACTTATTAACAAAATTATTTAAATTCTTCTCCAAATAATAACGTGGGTATGTCTATATTAATGTATCAATTTACCCTTGATCAATAAAAGGGTGAGCTCACAGATGAGCGTGAAAGATTGTCCACATGTTGTACCGCCGCCTCCGCCGCCGCCGGGCGAGCTGCAATGGCCATCGCCTTATCAAACGATGCATCACATTAATAATCCTCACTTGTCCTTTCCACTATTTCATCTCATACGTCAGTCTATTTCACGCGTCTTAATTTTATCACTAATCTACGAATCTTCTCATCTACAAATTGACTTATTGAAACAATATACAAAAGTATTAAGTAATATTTTCTTTTCAATTACATTAATTTCACGGTTTATTTACAGTTTCATCTTTGAAATCTAATGTAGTTAGTACTTAGTACCTTATAAAAAAGATATATGTATCATATTTGTTGTGTAATTTTACCATTCAAAATTTATAATAATTATTTACGTAACATTACCCAAAATTGAATATTGTATTGCAAGTCAGTTAATAAGTAAGCAGAGATGCATTGTTCGATTAAGATTTATTACGTCCATTGAGACGTGGCACGGTGCGTCGCGTGGCCTTTTCCTGAATTTGACAAGCAAATAAATTGCAAGATCAAAGCTCGATACTTAGGAAAACATCGCAAGGAAAGGGGCGGAACGTTACACTACGTCATGTACACCGACATGATCGTACGGAAACGGAAGTGACGACAGTCGGCGAGAGGAAGCGACGCATGGCGCCGGACGTGCCCACTTCCGCGCCCGCTGCCTTCACTTATCCCAGCAGGGTGCGCTAAAATTACCCTCCACTGTCAATATTGCCTTATATCATTTTATATCATGTCTGTTGAGGAAACAAAACAACCAATTGAGGATCTATTAGATTACAATCTCAAAATAAGCAGTTAACTATTTTGATAACAATATCATCGAAAATAACTTGATGTTATCCTATTTAATATCGTGTAATCGGAAAGCCGAACCGAACCAGTGGTTACATTGCGTGCTACAAATTAATTTGTTTTTACTATTGTTTTTGATTATTATATCCTCATATCTTCCATCAACAAATTGCCATAATTCATTAACAATTGACTTATTGTATTATAATAAAAGAAAAACATCTTTGCATCATAATTTTAATTCTTATCGTTAAATTGTTAGAAATATTCACCGTATCCAGTCCAATTAAATAAACGAACTCACTCAATTTGAAAAATACTTCTATTTCTATTTTCCGAATGATGATAAGCGATGTTATTTAGAAAGTTATTTTCATTATCAAAACTTGATAAAATCTTAATACAATGTATAATAGCGCTTTGTTATCGCATTAACTAATATAAAAAAGTTTTGATAAATCAGATTTTAATCCACTTCTAGATTAAGTCAACTATACAAACATACTTATACCTAACCAGGATTTAAAGTACCTATCGGTCCATATTGCGAAAAAATATGGAACAACTTCCTTTGTCATTTTTCAAAATATTTAAAAGTGACAAAACACACACGCCCCAGGACAAAATGTTTATATTCTTAGTTTGGTTTTACATTTGTTTCTTCCTTTTTCTATATTATTTATTTGCTAGTTTTACGTAAATTCTCTAAAGCCAGTACTGCATTAAGTCATGTCGTTATAATGATTAGATCCTTATAAGTATAAATATATTCCATAGTTGACAACCACATTTATAACACATATTTAAAATAACGAAATACCGATGTGGGTCATAAGGAGCGTTCGCTATATACGAAACAAGTTTGACCATAATCAATGTAATATACTTTTATGTCAAATATATATTAAAAATTGTTATGATTTTTATATCCTACTTACATAACTGATTTTAAAATGATTATTTAACCCCCTCAATTAAATAAAAATGCGGTATATCAAAGATGATGGTGATTTTTAGTACAGAAAATGATATTCAATCACTTTCTTATGAGTTTTCACTCAAGTTAGCAGTTTAGAAATCTTACAAACATTATGAATGCTAATGTTTGGATGGATGTATGTTTTTTAGAAGATATCTTCAGAACGGTTCAAGGTATAACGTTCAAATTTGGCATAAATGTAGAAAATAGTCAATAATATAATAATAGAATACATGGGTTACTAATTAAGTTTTTTTCATTCTACGAGGACGGAGTGGGCGACGGGTAGTAAAATAATAAAACTAATGGCGTATGTATTTACATTAATTTACCTATCAAGAAGATTAGGTCAATCAGAGTACGTTTAGATTGAAGAAACACAATCATTGTGAATTGTGCAAGAGTGCAATGAGCAGAACTGACGGGCGAGGGACGGCGACGTTTGACGCGGCCTGTCCGGCTGACACGGTCGCCGCCGGCCTTCGATTGCCTTTAGACAATGCTTTACGCAGTGTCTTCCTTCAACTTAGATCTAGTCTTTATATATTGTTATTTCCCTGTTTAGAAATATAATTTGTCCCTGTAATAAACAGAGTGTTGTAGATACTGCGAAAATACTGCAATAGACTGGGAATCGTCGTGACATTAATGCAGGAGGAGCATTTTCAAGCAATGTTATCATTCAATAAACCATTTAATTAGCTTATGCGAGGGATTCAAAATTTTTTTTTTAATAATACTAGTCATTCTTAATAGTTTACCAAAGAAATAACTTCACAAATTTCCAATATAGCGGCAATTCAATAAAGAATGTACCGTGGCGTGTTTTAGATGAACGCAGCTCTCCGATCGGAGAACATGAGGCGTCGGGCGCGCGCTTCACGACTCCGATAGATAAAATTAAAGGAAACGTTATACCGGCCACTATCATTATTGTTTTATTTGCGAAATTGCTGTGCACTAATGCCGGGGTCCACTATTCACACGGCCTGCTATTGGCGTGTATTTAACGACGCTCCTCCGAATGACGAGCGCACCGTCTAATGCACGTAATTGTTTACTCCGTCTGATTGACAGCAATGCACTTTAGTTGTTTATAGCAAAGAATGATTACACAATATTATAGCATTAATCTGATGAATTAGGTATAGATATTTATTAATTAGAATAGATTTTAAATCGCTCTAGTTCTGTCAAATTATTATAAAACTATTGTTTCTTATATTCAAGAACTACAATTAAATAATTTAATAAAACACAACATGTCCCATACATACTTGAGAAGATAATACTATCAAATTCTAACAAAGGTATATATGTGATAATGTGAAATTAGCTTTTATGCGATACGTTAAGGTATTTAAATTGTTCAAGGCAAGGTTTTCTCAAGCAGGTCCTGACTATTTTATACTAAACTCTTCCCGAGTCACGATGGTTAATTATTTTTATTTAAAATTCGTGGCTATTAGCAAACATTGTAATGTCCGTAAACAAGTGTAGTTACTATCCTGCAACTATTATAATATTATAAATACGAAAATCAGATAGATGAATGTTTGTTTGAAGGAACAGAACAGCATGATGGATCAAGCTGGAACTTGGCATAGATATAGAACATAGTCTCGAAAAAAACATGGACTACGAATAAAGAATTTTTATTAACTCTGTACAGACAGAGCCCCGGGCGATGGCTAGTAAATATTATAAAGATAAAAACAAACACATAATTTCATCACTTAACACATTGAATGTTTAATCAATTAATGCGAGTACAAAACATGCTGCAATTATGCAACAAATTAGGCCTTTTATAAATTTTAAACTTTTCATTCCTGTTCGAATTAAAACATTAAATAAAGATCGAAAAGTGGAAATGATTCCAGGTAAAATCGTCCGGCAACGTCTACTTAATGAAGCGTATTTTCAAGTCCCGCGGAATCCCTCCCGTGCAAGAAATAAAAGTCGGAAGGGAATCCCTATTTCAAAACGCATTTCACATACAAATACCTAATTTCGGGGTAAAGTACGAACATTATACAGGCGGGCTCGCATTTAAATTATTCCAGCGGATCGTTTATAGGCCATAACCGAATTTGGGAATTAGCTATAAAACAACATTTGATACGGGCAGGCGCGGGCGTTTTGCAATTTGAATGTTACGCCCGTTTCAGAACTCATTGGGTTTCTGGTCGCGTGCAGCCATCAGCTATCTGCTATCTATCCATCCATAACGCCGTCATCCGCCGTGAACACCATGCCCATCTCACAACGACACCTGGAATTTTCCTATAGAATTGATTTAACGTGGAAAAATAAACAAGGAAAAAATACCAGTCACGGAAAAAATATAAATAAGTCTTTTGCCTAAGACTTCGTCAGCGCGGCAATAAAAAAATTTAAAAAATAATCATAGCCTATTTACTTAGTGATAACTGTCTAACGGCAAAAGACATATTGAAATTACTTTAGTAATTTTTGAAGGTATGCGTTAAATACAAAAAATATAAATCTTTCTTTTTAAAATGTAAGTACAGATAACAAAAATAGTTACAAAAAGATAAGTAAAAACAACGAGTCCAGTCCCATTTCACAAACACGTACACTCATATCCAAGTAAACGGTATACTTTTAAGTTTCTAACAAGTCAAATACATTAGCCGTCGCTTCAACGTTCCCCCTTTTACAATTTAAAACGTTTTAATATAATAAACGGCTCGCCTTTAAAGGTTTTCTCTTGTTTCCGAGCTAATTTCCAGACGGACATTTCCTTTCATTCAATATGAGCGATTGTTTATTGGCCGGTCCGCTTCGCAAGACAATTGAACGAAATTACGTACTTTAACGGTACTACGTGTCGTTTCGATACAACGAACTAACCTATTCTCTTTTCTTTGCATAATTAACTGACGTGACGGACTTGTAATTTGCTGGAAAATTTCTTTAAAACATCTGCAACTTTGTGTTTTTGTACTTTACATTAAGGTAATAGATTTTTTATAGTAATGTATTTTGTTTTGACGTTTTTACTTATTTAATTTTTTTTATATTATTGATTATTTGAACACGCACAAGGCTTGTAAATATTCATTGTTTTTTTACGACGGTTATTTTATTAAAATAGAAACAACGTATTGTTATTATGTAAACGTTTTTATTATTATAAAAATAATTACAAATCGTACACTACTTATAACAAGTCTCGACATTGTGACTGTTTGTTGTATAAGATAAAATAAATGAACTATAAAAAGGAACGAACGATATGTTTTTTATAAACACAATCCATCAGTTAGAAGCTACGAGATGATTGAATATTCATCCGTGGATCAACAATAATAGATCCCATCAGAGACGGTATGTGGCATCACATTTCATATAATAAGAATTTCAATACATCGCACCGTAAAATGTGTCGACACAAAAACTTAACTAACTATAACTGCTAACGTGTGAATCGTATTAAAAAAGATGTTTAGTCATTCGCCTTCATAAACGGGTAGCATTCGATTTGTCGTGATTAAATTTCGTCCATTAGAAGACCGTTAGCTCGCCTGAACGATAGATGTACACGGATAATGTGTTTAATAATCCGACAAATAGAAATACGGTTCCCAAATCTTCGCTACAACGAGACACGCTTTAATTAATATAAATTGGCAATAGGACTCCGCTTGCAGCGCAGCTATATTTAAATCTATAGATTTACGGTTACACGGAATAAATTGCTCAATATAACGTTGTATTAATCGTTTCATTTGTATATATCAAGTATTTCTTCTCTGTGAAGTCGTGTGAATGAACTTTTTTACATTTAAATAAAGCTCTGTCAAGGTAAAGTAATAATAACGTGTAACTACTATCTAAATTGCTTTAATTTGTTTGGAGGTTTACTTCAAAACCTTAATATTGTGACAATAAAATAAATATAGACTAAACAATTACTGCAACATTTTATTCTTTTGCTTCAATTTATTTACACATAATAATTTACAACACAGCAAGCCTTTGTTTCTCCGAGGGGGTTTTAATCCAGTCACAGAAAAGACTTTTAAAATAAACAAAGGAATGAATTCACTTTAATTACAAGGCACTCTTTAAATAATCTTTGAAAACAGAATAGCAAAGTATCTCGGCAGAGTAGCCGGTGCTTCCCGCACAAGATCAAATGAGTGCAAAGTGCATACAAAATCGTGATGTGGCCTTTTAATCGGTTTCACGTTCGTTCCCGCGCCAGTTTTTGTATTCGAATTTCACTCGGTCTTCCGATCTGCGCTTACTGAAGTCCGTGACTGGATGGTTGGTTAGGAATTAGACTTTAATGGTGAGGACTAGGGTAGTTGTTTGCGTGTTGAGGAACTAAGATGAGGTACATAAGCGTCGAAGTACGAGGAGAAGCAATAAGATAAAGATGCGGACGCATTTCGTTTAGCAGCGAGCTCCAATTTACGCGGTACAGTGACCATTAGCATAAGTCCGGGGCCGGTGGCCGGCAGCGAGCGTGATCCGCGAGATGGTCGCCGGCTGGGAGCGGGCGAGGCGGCGGCAGCGCGATGTGCGCGAGACGGCGCCGAGGCCGCCGCGCGCTGTAATTGCGTCGCCCGACACATTTGTTTACTATTGTAAGCCGTGAAGATGCCATCGTACACCGACACCGACTCCTTCAAATTAGCGCGCTAAACGCTTCGCCTCGTTCTCTTTTACTTAAGACCACCTATTTATAAGATAGAAATTTTTAAGACAATTCTCATTGGTTACTTCAACGCCTAAGAGTATTTCAGTACCCTTAAGTAGGTACGTATTTTAGCACAACTTGAATTAGATTCTTTAGTAATTCAAGCGGCATGTTTATTATTGTTCATCGCTTGTAATCTTACCTACTCTTACTCTTATTCATTATAACGAATTTCTACTATTTTTATCAGTTTTCCACAACGTAGGATATCGTTCTTTACTAGCCTTATAAGAACGAGTATTTAATTATTTAGTAAACAATAAAAACGAATTAACTTTATAAAAGAAACAAAGTACAGCAATTACTAGTTTTCATAGAGTTCGTTTTTAGTCCTTTAAAACTTGTATGACTTATAACTTGTCGCAGAACTGGTTAGGGCTGGCACCAACTGTGTCATTTTACAATACATTATGAATTTAGACTGCTGCGGCTCTCGTATTGAGACATCTCTGTTTTTAACAGACAATTTGAGGGATTTCTTTCAATCATTTTAATTACATTTTATTGTAAAAGCTGTAAAACTACGAAGCGCTAAACTAAAGTCTGTATAATAGCTTTAATTTTTATCTTTTCTTTCCTAATTAGAGAAGTTTGGGAGGTATTAGGATTGAGCCCTCAGCACCAGCCCACCGGGTCTGAAGTGTAAGAAACCTCACTAAGTTATCTGTGTAGTCGTGGTATTGAACCGTCTAGCGGGCCATCTGCGTAGTAGGTAATGCTACTGCGTAGTCTATCAGTTTTGTAAATTGGATATTGGTAATTGGTACGGCCCTATATTTTTATAATTTAATTAAAATACCTCAGCTTGGAAATAGAATACGCGACAACCCTGCACGCTGCGAGTAGCGGCGCACGCGCGCGCTTGCGAGCCGTCATTAGAATGTAGCATCTCGAGCGATTTTCCTACTTTAGATACGGTAATGGCCGTAAAAACATCCACTAAGGAAAAACTTAGCGCATAAAAATATTGTATCCTTACTGCCTATATGCCGTCGCCATTTCTGAAAATCATACGGAGCGGGTGGCGAGATCGAGTCGGGGCACATATTTTGCCATACTGAGCCGCAGCTAACGAATGCACGGACGATTTTAATGTCACTAATGTGATTCTCGCAATACATACATTTATGTATTGCGTTAATACTTGCATAAGTAAGCGGACAGAACGCTTTAATAGCTAATGCGGACTTGGTTTTTAATTATATTTGCATTTCATCAATCTAACGCGCTAAGATATTCATTTTTTTAAACGCTCCTAAAACGAAATACATATTAATGGTCTCGTATATCTCTATTTAGGATTACTAGTTCTATTTAATTAAAATCGAAAACAAAGTTTTAAGGTTTTAGAATATAAGTACTTAAATTAAATAAAAATTAAATATTCACATTAAAAAATATTAAAGTATTATAACAAAATCTTTATTCATAAGTATGCCTAAATTTGTATCAAATCTCTAAATGGCATATTAAAGAAGATTTAAATATAATATTCGTAGTCTGTATTCACATTACAAACTTATAAAATATCAGTGTGTTATATATGAATGACATATCCACATCTCCGGTTCCTTTGAATGTATGAACGATATGCTTCCTGTGTACGCCGTTATCCACCATCCCGTTCTCGGTCAGCCAGCGGCAGTGGAAGCAAGAAAAACAGCAAAAAGTCGCAATTCAAAGTACGTCCAAACGGGGATGCGATCATTAGAGCCACGCCATAACCGACACATCCTGAATAGGTAGGTGGCGAAGCGTGCTCGATACGAGTCTCTTCCTCTCTCAATCGAGAACATTTGTTCATTCATCATCCATAATATACATAAATCGAAACTTCGAGAACTAATTTCAAGAAGGCAAATGCAGAAAATATGGCAAATGTAAATATTTTATAATATGAACTGCTTTGCTTATTTATCTAAAGAATGCTAACTAGTGAATTACAATCCCACATCGACTACCTGGGAGATTATACATATATAAACATCGAATTTGACTTTTACACCTTAGGCGCCAAGTGTATTTTTTTGTCACTCAGTGTCTAGAACACTGTGTATACAAAAGTATACACATTTTTGTATTTACACACATCCCAACAAAAAATGTTTTTTTTTTATACAGTCACTTAAGGTTTGGCGCCGAGGTTGTTAAAAGACACATTGTCTAAAACTATTGACAACACTTGTATCAAATCTTACTTAATTTATAATCTTGCTTATTACTTATCTAGCTAGTATTATAAACGCTAATGTTTAGATTGATAGATGGTTGGAAAAATGTTTGTTAAAAGTTATGTCCAAAACAGCTCCCTGGATCTCGCTGAAATTAGGCATAGATGTAGAACATAGTCTAGAAGTGCTAATAAAGTTTTTTTTTTTAATTATCGCGCGGATGGAGTCGCGGCGACAGTTAATACGATATTATAATTATTTCATCCATTTGATAAATTCAATCGGAACAAAAAACATACACAAATATACGAACAGTACTTTGAAATTACCGATACTATCTTGGTAATACAATGTGGTGCACGTGAAAATTTCGATGAATCTTAATTAAGTATATATTATGCGATAAGTTATTCGGAGCATATTTATCTCGAAGTAAATTATAGCACATTTTGTAGCACTTCGCACGAGTAAATCATTTACATATCGCATAAATATCAGTTCGACACACAACCAGTCTTTAGACGGGAATTAATAGTGGTAATCTACTTCTTCAAGTAGATCGGTAATTTAATGTACGCAATGATTAACCGCGCCGTACTGTCACGCTAATGACTAACAGATATGGATAGAATTAAACTACACCTTATTATTTCATCTAATTTAAATTTAACTTAACTAGTCCGGCTAACGGTGATATTGAGTACCATTCGACACATTACATATACATATGAAATGTAAAAAAAAATAATCTCAATACACTTAAAATAATAAGCTGCCAATATTTTAGATAGGAAGAAAAAAAGACGACATTTTGTAAAAACCATTTCTGTGATTCATTAACAATGCATTTTTATACAATTGTTTGTATCCAGCGTTCGTATGTATGTATACGTGACATCAAACAGTGCATGATTACGACTGTTATAGACCACCTTCAATCAAAAGAATTTCAGTTCGATCGATTCCAAACAAAAAACCTTATAAACATCAGAGCACGCACTCACGAAACAATAAAATTATTCACGAAGCAAAAGCGCCGAACATATGTTTGTTGAAATAAGAAATAATAATTAAGTAAAAGTCAAAAGTGGCGTGAGAACGTATGGGGTGGCCGCCGGTGGTTGGCATACAAATTGAAACTGTCAGATCGGGCGATGCCAACAGCCGGCCGGCGATACTCTCACGGAAGCGATTACCCCGCTAAGACAATGGCCGACAAGACGTGCATCTATTACCCATTTTAAGCTTGTAACTAACTGCTGCCCTTTAAACGGTGTTCAATGTTAAATGATAGTTGAACGTTGTTTTGTTGAAGCGAACAGAGAATTTCAATCATTTCTAAACTGATATACAATTAGTGCTTCAATTACTTATTCGTTGATTCGACGCTTGATGAATATCTAATTAATTAATTATATAATGGCAATGTACATTTTATTTAACACAGACCTATAAAGAATATAGAACATAACTGAAATCAACGAATATGAATATAACTACACTAGCTATGTGTGTATGCCGTATTACAAAATACATAATTAGTAGCCTATGTGTTCTGCCAGACTATATACTATATGTATACCAAATTTCATTGAGTTCCATGCAGCCATTCTAGAGATACCTTCAAACAAACATCCATCCCTCTAAACATTCGCATTTATAATATTAGTAAGATAGTAAGATTATCAGCATCATCTCAAAAAGGTAATAAAACTTTCAGGCAGAGACCTTATCTAACACAAACCATACTTCGATAACATTTCCAACAAATGGATTTATGCGTTTTATCATCGAACCAAAGTAGCAAATAACATAAAAATAATTTAGTCAACTTCCTAACTGTACTCTAATACCATCTTAAGAAGATAAAAGTCAAAGTATAAGATTTCTTAAAATTAATTTCAAAAATATATCAAACAGAATAAATTCAATAGAAACATACACTTAATTGAGTAGGTAAGTACATTGTATACATTAATTACATAAGAATTAATCATTATAATGTTGTAGAAAGAAAAGATAACAACTAAACAAATATTAATTGCTGCTATTAGAGCATTAGGATAATATCAGGTTAATTAAAACATAACAAAGTTTATGAATATTTTTAACATTAGTAGCATCAATTACGTTATCGTTACGGCAAACAAAATTTAAACGTATTTAATCGAACGAATAACCTTATTTTTATATCTGATATTATTTATTACTTTTCAAATAATTATTAACGTTAAATTTGGTAGAGTCCCCTACTAAAAATTTAACTCAGGTGGAGTCAAGGTCGTGTGAAAATAGATTAATGTCTTTATGCACCCAATTTTACACGTGAATTAATGTTATTGTTTTTTTTAACAACCCATATAACTTAAAGAAGTATACGAATGAATGATTACGGGTTGCATCTGAGAATACAATTGTTTAAAATATTTTTTAAAAAACAAAAATTAAAAAGTTGTCTAATAATATTTCAAAGTTAACCACCGTTAACCAATTACGACACAACGTTACCATCAAATCATAATATTGATATACTATTCTTTCATAATTGATATACAATATTTACTCAAACGCGTTGACTATAAGTGTAACCTTAACCCTTTCGACGTCGACAAACTGGCTATGGAACAATATGTACACAATTAAAATATCATTTGATATTCTGGCAGCGAGTGCAGCGCGGTGCAGGCCGGAGCAGAGCTCGGGGGCGGGGGCAAACAAATGACGAACACCGAAATGTACTCGCGCACCCCAGTCTCCGTGCCTCCGCTGTGTTGCTAAGCCCTATGCAAAATAAAACACCCGATTGACATCTCTTTGAAATTTATTAAAAATTCAGACAGCTTAGACATCAAATAAGGGGTTAAACGCTTAAGAGAAAGGATTATTTTTCGCTTTAGAGTGTTTTATTACGATGAGGTGTTTATTAAGTATAATACTTTTACTAATTCTTATTTCTTACTAATATTTTAAATGCGAACGTTTGGACGGATGGTTGGATGTTTATTTGAAGGTATCCCGAGAACAGATATCGATGAAATTTAGCATACTTATAGAACCTAGTCTTGAAGAACACATAGGCTAATTATGTTTTTTTTAGTACCGCGCGGACGGAGTTGCAGGCAACAGCTAGTTAACTATAGTTGCTTCTCGACTTCGAGAAATTCATTAAGAAATCTTATTTAAATAAAATATGATAAATTGATAAACTTCAATATACCATATTTTTATTTTTGATACATTAACATCGAAACTTAAACATTTCACTCAGCAACATCCCATGTATGAATGTTTGTATATTTTAACCGTGTATATGGATGTTGGTAGAAACAATCTCAGCGGGAGGCAAAAAGCAGTTTTATAGGAATACTGAGGAAAAAGGCTTGCCAATAGTTGCATAAATGTTATCCTCAATAATTTTTTAATGGAATATCAAAATGTGGAGACGCACTTTTTACTTCTAAATATTTTTATACAGTTGAAATATAACTGTCTGAATACAAGAAGACGTGACTGACGTTTTGTATAAATTAATAATGAACATGAGAGTTATAAATTGAACATATCTTACTAATATTATAAATGTAAATGTTTGGATGTTTGTTAGAAGGTATCTCCAAAATAGCTCCATGAATCTCAATGAGATTTAGCATAAACGTATAATAAGACATAGTCTGGAAGAACACATATGAAGCTACCAATTAAGTTTTTTATTTAACTCCATGCGGACAAAGTCATGCGCGACAGCTAATAAAGTTGTAAAAATTGAAATATAAAGTTATATATTTTTAAACTCGTAATATCTATAAAACATCTTAACTCATCCTGTTTTATCTTTAACCTCGTTTTCTAAATTACTTGTGAGAAAAAAAAATGTTAAGAAATAAATACTAGACGCAGTGTGTACTGTGATGATGTAAAGGGAACGTCCGTTGTACAATCAGCGTAAATGACCGAGAATGGATTGATACAAAGGATGCGATATGTTCCCCTGGGACCACACAACCCACTCTCAAGATTTACGATCCACTCAATATAATATTACGACGAATTATTATCTTGGGACGTGTAGATATATTTAATTTCAAGGATAAGATTTAAAATTAAGACGAAGACTATTCGTTAGTGTGAAGTTGAGTTGATACTTTATATATCGTATATTTCATATCTTTTGAATCATAGTTAGTTATTTGTTTATTAAAAGACTAGTTGTAGCCCGCGTCTCCGTCTGCAAGGAATTTAAAAAAAATTAGAAGCCTATGTGTTCTTCCAGGATATTTTCTATATATATGTACCAAATTTCATAGAGATACCTACAAACAAACGTCCATCCATCCTTTATGATATTATGAATATTAAGATTATGATATATTATTTTTCTATTTATGAACAAATAATTTGAAACAGTTGTCTCGGAGCGAGCGTAATAAGATGGCGGGTCATCTGTTTATGATGATGAGGTGGCGGTTGCTAGGCAACGGGGGGCAGTGGTCACACAGCTCGGGCCCGTTCCTCATACTACACACCCGCCTTCATAATTATTCTTCTCGTACGAAACCGCACTACTCGTAACTCCGCAGTAATGTCGCAGAGTTTATGATACGTTTTACTAACATTTGAAACTTTTGCATAGATCTAAGATCTCAATTACAATTTTATGTTATAATTTTAACTAATATTAGTAATATAGAATAATAATACTAATACTAACTACTTAGGATATCTCTTGAAAAAAATAGTTATAAGCGTGGAATCTTTTCAAGATAAATGCAATTTGGCGAGTCTTACAATTTGTCTAGGTAAATTGAAAACGGGTGATATTTCACTTCACAAACACGTTGAACAAATATACTAAAGCTTAAAGTTGAATTTTTGCCATTTAAAATACTTTAAATGTTCTAATTCAGTTGAGAGATCTTAATCTAACGCCACGGTCAAGAGGCTTCATCCGATTCTGTTCAGACGCTAAATAGCAAAAGCTCATTTTGTGGCTGAAAGCTTTTTAAAAATGGGCGGCGATGCTCGCCGGCGATGTGCGATACTTTATTTGTTTTACTCACTTTTAATTGCTTTCTCCTACACAAGAATTAAGCTTAATCACTTACGAAGTACACGTTAATTTTTAATTTAACTTTACGTGCTATTAAATTTAAAGGATTAAAGTATGCGAAGCAATTCTCAAAGATAGATGTGTTTGTATTGAGTAAAATCTAAAACTGCAAAACTGACAGTCGGACTTGACAGACTAATTTTATCTGTCTGTATATTAACTACGTACTCTCGTTAATCATCAATGTGAATGCTTTTATTTAATTGAAGGCAATAGTGCTCAATATTGAATATTAAAAGTTTATTTGCTCGCTAAAGTTATTTATGGTATTAGGGCTTCAATAGACGAAAGTATTCCAATATGAGAGCGCAACAATGTCTACAATACGATAAACTATCGCACTATCAAGAGTGCATTCAACTCTAACGCGCTACTATTATTAAACGGAATTCGATTTAAAACCGAACCCTCCTCGTCGTTTGTGAAATTGACATTTATTCTTCGTTTTTCATTGTTGCAGTAGTCGGATTCGATCTATTGTTAATTAGCTTAAACGGGCCATGCGCTATACCACGCCAAACAAAGCCGACTTATCGATCTAACTGTACATATACAATTTAGTAAACATTTTTATTTCAAATTTACTATATACTTTTATCAAAAAATATTTGGATGTCATAAAATATGTTCAACACCGTGGCGCTTTAGAACAGCGGCAAAAGCGAGAACTATCTAATTCTTCAAAACTATACACCTACTGCCATCTAGTGGCGGATAGATACAAATGCAAAAGTAAACTTTATTCTTCCCTTATCAATTTAACGAACAATTGTAAAACGATAATTTCCTCTACCTGTAAGAAATAAACCGTGACATGAAAACCTTGGCTTATTGAATTAAATGAATTTTATTCCACAAAGTTTCCTTAAGTATTCGATTCTTTTTAAAACAAGTACCTTTAAGATTATCAAATGTCTACACCTAGCAGTGCTATATAGAAGTACCGAGTGAGCAAGCAAATGTTATTACATACGAGAGTTATTCGCTCCCCATCAGGCGGGAGTGCCTCGATTAAAGCCGTAAATACTTTGAGATTAATTATCTCGTAAACAGTCGCAGCGGCGCGACGACTCGGATCGCTCACCTACGCCGCGCCGCGCACCGCTCCGCCGTAAGCGCGATACAAATTCAACTTTTCCAATTAAATTTCGTGAGGCATTAATAATTATTTGGGTACATCAATTTGTTTCGTCGCGCGAAATGCCGAGTTGCCGCCTGCCGAAGATTTAAAACGCACACACCACGCTATCGATGGGATATATCTTATGATATATTTTATATTTACCTTAAAAGTAATTAAAAGTAATAAAATCAGAACGATGTTAGAGGAACCATTTTAAAATGTTAAGATAAAAAGTGCATGTTGTTTGCACATTATATTTGGAAGTGTTTTAATTTTTATAAAAAAAAATATTGATGCAGAAATTGCCAAAGTCCAATACAGATTTTAATAAGATATTTATGTTTTCTTAATCGAGTTCTCGCATGCGAAAAACACGATGCGAAAGTACCTTTTAATCTGATAAGAAAACCTTAATTCAAATATAATATAATCCCATTTAATCGCGAGACATATCTCACGGCGGTGCGATCATAAATACCGGAGATTCCCAACTTTAGAATTAATTAAATTAAACTTGAAAATGAAATATTAACACTTTAACGTATAAAATTTAATACCGCTAAGTTATAACGTGATTATTCAACTCCTCGGCAATTTCCAAAAACATCTGGAAAATTAAATTCACGTAGCGGAGAACGTCGGAAGCGCGGGGTGCGAGGCAGGCAGCGAGGCGACGGCAGTGCCGCTTTGAACGCAACTTCCGCTTTTGTAGTCGCCGGCGCGGGGCGTGCCGCGAGCCACTTCGCACTGTGAAATTAATTTTCTTCGTCTTTATGTAATTTAATTATAAACATTTCAATATGGCGCTCGGGGAATTTCTGCTTGGAAGAGAAGTTAAATAGAAACGTTTGATACTTATCTCCTAATACACTTCTGAGATGATTGTACGATTTAATCTAAATTAAATATTTGATTAAATATATTATTTGTAAAGAAATTAAAGCGATTTAAATGCGTTCTATATTTTGAATACAATCGGCCGACGACGACCTTTGGAACTTTGCCAACTGTACCTGCGCGTATTGCAACCTGCTGTTACAACTTGATAAAGTTTGCCCTATATATTTTTCTCCTGTCTAAAAAAATGATGTATTACTTCTCGTAGGCAACCAAATAAGTTAAAACAAATAAATATTGTGGCAAAAGATTATTTAAATCGCTACAGTAGTTTTTGAGTTTATTCGTTACATGCAAAAATATAAATCTTTCCCCTTGATAATATTAGTAAAAATAATAAAAGTATTCGAGTAATCAACCCTAAATGATTTCCAGCATCAATGTAAAAGCAACATTTACGCAACCGAATAATCGGCAGTCGCCTTTCAAAATCAGATAGTGGCCGTTATTTAACACAAGTTCTTTAGTAAAAGAGACTCGGCTGACATTCCATCTGCAAAATTAAAACTATCCATTTGTATGGAGTGCGCAGTTAACAGATGCCGCTAGCGTCCGTGCAATTTTGCTCTTAAACCGTTCACGCTCCGGCGACGAGAGGCGACATCAAACATGCGACTCGATGACAACCTTTTGCCAGCTTATCTCCCATTCACTATCTGAATCTCACAAAATATATCTACAACTACACCCATTGTACTCTGTTTATTAAATTTCATTTTAAGTTTATACAACAACACTCTTGTCGGCTACTTTTTGTAGTGATTTGGGACATTTTACGGATGGATTAGTCCGAGTAGTCTTTTGTGTGAGCCGGCAGCGATGTCTTTTTGTGTCGGACCCGTATTATGGTTTGCTATTGCGCGTATTATGTCATAACACAAGTGCTCCGACCGAGCTCCACGGCTTTTTTGTGATGTCATTTTATTCTAAATTGAATTCTGTGTTGACAATGTCATCGCAGTAGACATCCTGCCTTTTTGTTCATATTTTATTTAATAGCTAAGGTTCAGTACGAGTTGAGTGTGCTTAGAGAAGACTGGCAGGTAAAATAATATTTTTTTATCTTTTTACAAAGCAGTTACGCATCGGTACAGATAATAGTAAATTGTGTTGACGATATTATTACATAAAATATTTAAATATAGAACAAACTATTCTCATATATCTTCTGAGACCCGCAGTAATGCAAGCAACGTTCGATTTTAATTTCATGGTACGAATGCGCTAGGAAATCGAGTTGACCTCCGACATCCCACGGTTAATGAAATTATATGCCGTAATTTATATGGTGACTTGCCACATTGAAGGCTAAAGTAAACACAGTATGAACACTTATTAAAGTAAAGAATACTTTACTACCGTAAATTAACTAAGCCAACTTAAGTAATTATTTAATAATTATTTAATTATTACTATTCGACCATTTTAATAATATAATTAAATCTGCGTAGATTATAGAAAATTAATAAGCATACTCAAATATTATACTAAAAATAATTGAAGAAATGTTATATTGTAGACAAATATAAATAGTTTAGCAATTATGGACCAAAGTAACACCTTAGATTAAACAATCCGGCCCTACGTCGATACTAAAAGCAATAAGACTTACAACTCCGCCCCTACCAAAACAATCCTGTATTTCGGTGTCTTCACTAATGGCGTAAGTTCGACAGTCGAAGTTAGTTCGAGTGTTCTACGGCTGCAATAAAGATAAATCCAGCTATAATATGTTCGGGCCGGCCTTACGTGCGGGATCGCCTCCGCACGAAATTGAATTTGCATGAAGTCTTAAGTCGACACCGATTTAGAAGCGCCGCGCGTTGAACTGTCTCAGGCGTGGACAATTACGAGTTTAGCAACGGTTATACGATTACGCGGTTGAGCCTTTTCAATCTAACTGTCGCACGAGCCAACTATTTATTCTACTAATTATTTTTTAACCTGCCAGTAAAGTTACAATAAACCTCCTTGGATAAAATAGAAAAAAATCAACGGTGTTTTTATAATCTGTTTTACGGAACCAGTAATCATCCTAGCTGGTAGTCTTGGTGTAATCCAAACGCCTTAGGGCCGGTGCTGTGTAGAAGGATGCTCCGTATCCCTTGATCCCGTTGTTTACCAGACATTGAACAGATAACAAGTCCGCGCCCTGATAGCGCCCGCGTCGGAGAAGATTAAAGCCACGGCGCTGCTGTAATCCGAAGTTCGATTAATTTCATCCAATACTGAGGGAGCACGTCTCCGGGCGCTAAATTATTGGCAGCCGGGCTTTGTTTAATTTAATACAAATAAGTCGCTTCTTAATTTCTTCACTCCTTTATGATGTTACAAATATACATTAAACAGTAAAGAAACAGATATTGATATCGCAATAATTTAATAATTAAAATCTAATACACTTATTACAAACTCTGAGTATAGATACATATGACTTTGATGTTTTGATTGCGAGGGTGCTACGCGGTATCTCCGAGATGCGTGTTAAGTAAACATTTGCTCATGTACGAAACACTGCAAATGATACCGTGCGCGTCTATACAATGTCAACACACGGTGATAGCTCATCCCTCTTTGATCGTTGGCAGATAATACGAAATCAACTGAATTATAACTTAATTTAAAAATAATGTATCACTTAAGCTAAAAATAGCTTAAGTTAACATGAAACGATTGCGGCAGAAAATATACAGTGGAAGCTTTATTCTCGAGAAATCTCAATAAGCGAGAGGTACTGTTCGGTATCGACGGACAACCTCCGTAAGCGAGAGATTCAGGTAAGAGAGAAATCTCTATAGGCGAGAAAATCCCTAGCTTTCCATGTTTGACTTCTTGAATAATAAATATAATATTTCACATAGGATACAGATGTAACCGGAATATTAATCAAGACTTGTGATTTAGTTACGTATAGCTAATCCTATTACTATTCACTTGATAGCAGAGGCCGATCTAATTACGACAAACGGTCCAAACGGTATTCCAATGTTTGTGTTGAACGTCTTAAATCACATTTGCGTGTAACAAACGGCCAGGTATATTTGTCGTCGAGTTGATAAAATTTAGTTTGTCCTCATCAAATTCAAGTCATGTTTCTCCTGTCTCAAACAACGGTAACCACGAGAGACAATATACCTACCCATATAAATTCAAACTAAAGTTTCCAATAACTATGTAACTAAATTTACATAAATCGACCACATTTAAAGTATTCGCTCACTTTTCTCACAATAGGAACAGACAAAAATTACCATATACTTAAATGTACATAGATATATTCTTCAACGATTTTCTTATAAGATAAAACGAAACTTTTTTAAATATCAAAAAGATTCCAATAAGAAATTAAAATCTATGAAGGAAATATATATATGAAGAGATTTTAAATTAGGTTTTTAATAAACTATCATTCCCAGTAAATTTAAATCATGGTTCATGATAATTGGAAAATATTGTGAATTTAAAAACTAATTAAAATAATATCAAAGGTCTACAGGGAACATAGTATATTAATAATATAACTTCTGAACCTCAACCTTCCTAATGACAAACTGAGAGGCAGTCTCAATCTGCAAACACAAATATAAAGCTAATTAAAAAGTTCCAAACTAAATTATGAGAGAGGGTCGCTGCGAGCTCCGTACCAAGATTGTCTCAAAGATTTAACCAAAGTGGGTGTTATCGTTTGAAACATGTAACGAATCAAGTTAACCGATGTGGAGCGGGAAGTGACAAAGTTTCATGGTACCAAAGCAAATGTTTGTTGGAGACAGTTGCGGCGGTAAACATCGGTCTCACACTGGGAGAATTCCAAATTTAGATTACATATTCATAACAGGCGCGAGGAACTGCTCATTTCGTGAATCCCAGCGGAGCTAATGGTATCAGTGCCAGTCAAATTTCACAGAATTGATCATAGAATTGTTGGCATACAATTTAATTACTGCTTACATTTATTATACCTACTAATTTAATTGCGATACTTAATATTTGTAACATAAAGCCGGGTACTGACCAGCGTTACGAAGTGTAATGTAACATATTACAAGGTGAACATTCATGGCGTTAATTATATATTTATCTACACAAGTATAGAATTCACCAATATACTTCAACTTTACTTTTTAAAACGTAGACTTACATTATTATAGAGACCAACCAAAATTTGTATCATCCGGAATAGTACAATAACCTTAAAGACATTATAAAACTCAAATGCGTAACATACAGTCATCATGGGGCTATTAATTCAGGCGAACGTTAGAACGCGACAACTACGCGTCAGGTCATAAAATTTATAGGTGATCGAATGAGATAATATGGTAGACGTTAAGAGCAGCTTAGACAGTTTGAAAATTTAAATGTGAAGTAAGTTTTGCGAGATTGCGCGGAATAAATCAGCGCGGGCTGGCGGGAGGCAGGGCGGTGCGGCGAGGCGGCCGGGCGGCCGGCGTCGGGGCTTCGGGGCGGTCGCGTCAGCCGCCGCGGTGATAAATCCGCCGCTCCCTCGAGCTCCTAACAACTCAGCTACGAACACCAAATCTCTGCACTTTCCGCTGATGCCCTGCATGCCATCTATTTCACGCATTACACGGTAACTCACAGGTCTAAATCCAATCCTGCCAATAGTAATGCAGAAACGCAACTCATCGATTGGATATCAACTGGTAAGTTATGACTTGTTTTTAACTATGTTTAAGTTACAAACAATCAATGAAAAATATATGTTTATTATATATGTTTTGGGAACTCTTAATTAGTTAATAGAATTTTCTTTAAACTATAAACTCATCTTTTATAAAACTTATGCAAACTTGCTAGAAATCTGTAAATAGCAAAAAAAAATTGTAGCACAAAGTTTTCGCTTGCATAAAATAAATTTGTTTTCCTGCAGTAGCCAGTGAAACGAATTTTCGCTTGGTAAGATACGATTTTACTTTTGTTATTAAGTAATGCACTTACTAAAATTACTGCTTAGAGATTTGTAGATTTCATCTCTATTTCGATAACTTTACGATTGCAGTGTCTAAAACATCACAACATTATTATATTTTATCTGATTAAATTTAACATTAACGTTTGGAATTTTAGACAGTTGGAATGACCCGTTGAAGAGTGATATGCTTATTTATTTGATTCATTAATTATAAAACAATTCTTATCAGTGTTTGATATACACGAAAAAATGTTTGATAAACAGTTGTGTATCTGCAAAAACAATAGCTATTACGTGTTTCTTTATTAGTTGTCCAAACAAAAATCAAATGAAATATTTAATTAAATAAAAAAATTTAGCTTCCCAGTCATCTGTCAGTTTGGCGAGTTCAAGGCATTTTCCGCTGACACCGCCTAATTCTTTTTCACGCTACATTTCAAGAATCTTATTTTTGTAATTACAAAAATGTCTAGTACGCCGACATTATCCTTAATTGCTGGACATAAAAATTCCATTTAAATTTCCCTTTTAACGATCGAGGAAGACTGTCTAATTGTTATAATACACTCGTTTGCGTATTTTTATTGCCGGTACTATAATTAGAACATAACGCTACGCAACTTTTTAAGGAGAAACGTAATTAAAATTTTCTTACAAGAAGGTGGAATAATGTTTGTGCTGGATGGGGCGTGAGGCGGGTGGGTTGCGGGATGCGGGGAGAGCGGGGCGCAGTACTTATTTAAGAAATGGAAAGAAAAGCAATTTAATGCTTATCAGCGAGAGTAGCTACCCGTGGGTCACTTCGGGTAAAAAAGTAATGGCGACTGCGCCACTCAAACAACTTTTGCAAGAAATTGTTTTCCTTTTTATCTGCATCTAATTGATGGATTTAAATGTAAACAGGTTATAGTATTTTGTTTGTTAGTAAGGTATTTACATCATGTAAAAAAAAGAAATAGGTACTTAAGTTAATTATAAGTACTAAGTTGCTTGCGTTGTGCATTTTTATATCCTATTTTTTTAATCTTAATCCAAAATACAAACACATTGCTTTGTCAAATATATTTCATTCGATTTAATTTAGTTAAGATACATGTAAACTACTTTTATTTACGTTTTAAAAAGGAAAATAAATAAGAGCACACTAGATTTAAATCTTCAATTAAGTTAAAACGTAATCCAAATTTTACATATTTAAGCTAAAATATCTAGATGCACTCTAATGTTAAACTCTTCCTTTATATAAACCTTTACGTGAATATTCTCCTTCAAAAATAGATTAATCCCGGAAGTTACTCTATTATAAGTTGTTGAGGAGTTAAAGTGAAATTGGTTTAAGTCGACAAATTCCGTTCGTAGTTCACCGACAACGCAAGCTTTCTAACTTCAACGACGGTATGGCATTACGGCCATCTACCAAACTGCAAGTAAATAATAGATTATATAACCTAACTATATAAATAGTTAATCTTATTTTACCTTTCAAAAAAATTTTCCCAACATTTTCTTTATATTTACTTTGGAAAAGTATACCACAGAATTAAAATTTTCGTAATTAAATAAAATAATCTGTATAAGATATAATCTGTGGCAGTAAAACTAATAAAACGAGAAAGGTGCTAAACGAGTGACCACTAAATTGCGTAGCAAACATTTTGCAATGATTACGTAGGGTGAATGCATTTTTACAATATCTCCACAGGTCCGGTATGCCGTGGGGTCGCGACCCCGGGGTCAGAACGGCGTCGCCTCGACCTATTGTTTAGCAACATCCCTACAACGACGCTCTATCAACAATACACTATCACTTTACAGACTTAATGTTACTATTTCAACAATAGCAAGTTCACTTTACAAATAAGTTGCACAATAATGTGATACGGACTTAACGAATTTAATATTTTGACAGCGATTTTCGAATTAATTCAATCTGTGTGATGACCCTTAAGGACAAATTGCCAAAAACACACAAAATACTTACTAAAACCTCCTACTATGTCTATTTATTACTTCTAATATACTCAATAACCCTATGTGCATTATAGCATTAGTTTAAAATTCTCTCTTGATCCCCTTAAATTAATCAAGAAATTGTTTTAGCTTGTCATGGATAAGAAAAACAGGATGACGCAAGGACAATACGGTGATATAAAATTTTCATTGAGCTGACGCGTGCAGGAGGGACGCGGTGGGGGCGGGGCGGCCGGTGTAATATCCAAGTGAAGCCGAGTAACCAATAAATTACAATTTGACACAAACAAAACCCCACTGTAGTACCTACACGTAGCAGCGAATTATTTATTGCTAACACAAATTGATACGGGTAGCCATCTTCTGTAAGGAAAATATTTATATACCTTCTGAAAATAATTTATATACCTGTACTATACACGACGTGTTCAGGATGCCGTTATATTATAAATAGACAAAATAGCACTTACCAACTCCACCCCCCGTTCACTGCTTGCAGGTGCATGGTCACTCTGTTGGTGTCAATCCAGTCAAGTTACTGTCAAATGGTCTTTTGGCTCCAGCGATGCAGCCTTGATAATGCACCGATGCAGTACTTCCCGTGAGCGAAGTTGATGCAATGAAATCTAAAACCACATTGAGGTCATTAAACTCACGTTTAAGCTTCCTTACTTAATATCACGATAATGGGAAAACAATTATAAAACGATCACAAACTTTTGTACAGATTTGGTAAATCAAAATATTTTGTAACACAAAAAAATGAGATGTAAATTCTATGATAGATATTTGTTGACCCCGACAGAATGTATCGGGGCGCCGGGGCGCGGATCCCTAGGTCCGCACCCCGTGGGATGTAATAAAATTTGCATACTTTTAATCAAGGGCCCTGTCGCGGAGAAGTTTGGCAATAACGGCGGCCGTGATCGATCTGATGGCCGACTTGTCAGCGCATTACGGCCTGTTTGTTGTGCTAATGTCTACAGGAGCGGTACACGATTGTCACTCAATATTCACCTTTTTATACTTCTCTGATGATTGCTTTTGTAAACTTTATATTTTACGTTTACATTCTTCGAAATTTTTTAATCAAACGCGACAAAGAGAAGCATAGGAAATTTATAAAAGTATCTAAACAAAATACATTAACATTTTAAAATCTGAAGTTGGCAAGAGAAATCCCGTGGAGCTACTTGCAATAAATTAGCCGGCTTCTAATATAAAACGACAAAACGCCGGCTAAGCATCACGGATTCGCGACGCCCGCGCCGGTTCGTCCCCCCGTCCATCTTCGCTACGCATTAATCGTGTTTTGTTAGTGGATATCGGCGGAAGAAATTCAAATGCAATCAAATAAAAATAGAATTCGTAAAAAAGCAAAGAAAACAAACGGACAGGCGTCAGTCTAGCGGCAGCGCACCGCTTCCCGAACCCGCGTGCCGCCCGTCCTGTCCGCCCTCGCCGCCCTCGCGCCCTGCCTCAACGCGCGCGCCGCCTGCTGACCGTACTTACACGATTTTAAATTGTACATATCTGAAATTCCGATCTGTCGCGCACCACCCCCTGCGCTATGAAATGAAACAAAATAAAACTAGAACAACACGGCGCGCTCGGAAAAATCAAAATCGAAATTAAAAAATAAAAAGCTTTGCGGACTCGAGCGAGGGAGCCCGATGCAATGTTTGCGGCGGTCATTCGTTGCAGTCCGCAATAAAAACACGCGCCCGACGTCTACATATAAATATGTGTGATAGGATTGATTGGAAGTGGATGTGTGTGGGTGATGTAGGGGATGTGGGGGGTGCGGGGAGGCGGACGCTGGTAGGAATCGAAGGTGAGCGCCGCTAAGACTGTAATCGGTTTTGCCCGGGGCGCGCCGCACCGCTCACAATTAAACTTTGTTTGTCCGTGTGTCGCTGGAGATTAGCCACAATGCTCTTTTTAAGTGGACGGCTTCAGTCCCGTATGCAATTTAAGAATGTAACGTACAATTTGGGCTGTTAAGAGGAAGTTTAACTCTTTGCTTAGAGCAAATCAAAAACTTTTGTAATTAAAGAAAGTTTATGTCGCTATAGCTGTAAACTAAGTTAATAAAAGCACTTTTTACAAAAAAAAAATAACAACAGTAACTAGCCTATGTACATGAATTAAATAGTTTTTTCAATCAATAGGGTAAATAAAGCGAAGATAAATGTTAAGACGCACTACAAAGGTTTTGCGATGGCTATAAATCATCAAGAGGGGCGATGATTGCCTTCAATTATGGTATTAGTTTTCATGCTTAATTTTATTCAGCAGTCAAGTTCTCCCCCAAATGTATTCATGTGCAATAAGAAGGACCATTTGTTTCGCTTGTAGCGTGGGTAGATTAAATCGAAGCTTAATCTATAAAAAAATTCGCAGTATCGCCGTAGTACCAAAACCATATAACTTATAATTAACTCAAATAATATATTAAGTTATGATGATAATAGTAGTTTTTTCAGAAAGACATGTTTGAATTTGAAAGATTACTTATTCTTAGTGGTATCACTCGTACAAAGAATTTATTACTTTAAACAAAAGGAGATACAATGCATATTTTTTTTAAACGTTATATTTGTATAACACGATATAATGAAAAAGAAATGATGACGAACTGGAACAATCGTCAAACCAATATCGTCAGAAGCACCGCACCTAGTTCAATCCATCAATCAGGACCGACACAACGGCTACAGCCGTAAAACGTTCAGGGGCAAGACAAAGATAATTCCCGTTTAACTTCCGTTTCCAACTTATCGAATAATTTAACTGAACATTTATTTTTGCGCGCTCATCAATCAAGCGCGCCCGCTCTCCGTCGATAAGCCGCGCCTCGACGCCGAGAAATGACTAGGCATTACATAAATCCCCTCGGATGATGAAAAGTGAAGTCTAACAGATAAGAACCGACAAAAAGTTACGATGAGAAATGATTCGCGATTTATATCCGACGAAGGCAGCTCCGCGGCTTCCGCCGCGAGCCTCACGCCAACGCGGCGCAACGTAGGCCCGCTAACTTCGTAAAGCGTAGCCCCGACCTCGACGCGAATATAAATCACAACGATTTACTTAATTCCTACCGTTCAATAGGCATATTTAATCATGCCATTGACATAATGTTCTTCTACATAATCTTCATAAAAAGACTTGAATATTTGTTTCTGTAGAAACCCCTCCGTTGCTTACTTTTTGCTCGTGTTATGTAACCACTGTTTCATCATTTCCAAAAAGACAATACGAGAAAAAGATTCGAGTCTAAACGAAAGTTTTCTCCGGGCGGCCATTATTAAGATAAACAGTACAATACATAAGCCTATCTTGACATTTATTTTATCACGGGTTCACATCACGCTCCGCTGTTCCCTGTTATGATACGGCCCGTACCTGAGTGGAGCTGAAAGAAAAGCTATAAACCTGTTCGAAGCGTTTCTTCCGGCGCGCCGGAGCGTCGCGTACGCGCGCCGACTGGCAAGCAGCCCCCCCCCTCCATGCAGTGCGCTCCCCCATCCCCGCGCCGACCTCCACATCTGCCGACCATATTTTCCACTTTATGTGTGACAGTTGAGGTAATATCGAGACTCTCGCCGCTCTCTGATTGGACGAAAAATACACATTAAAGGAACCTGCCGGTTGCGAACGAGCGATTCGAAACTGTATTCCCGTGGAAAATGTCGGAAAATATTGTATTATAGGGGTGGAAAATTGCCACCCCCCGCCCGTTCGCTCGACTCCGGCAAAAACTGTCGAGTATTTGTTTTTGATGAAAACGATTTATTATTCTACGTGGGTTGGAGGCAATAAAGATAAGCCGGCGAGGTGGCGGAGCCTTATTACGGCTAACCCTCGCCTTTGTTTCCTTATAAAGAATAATAAATGAGCCCACCACGCTTATTTTCCAGGTTCCTTAATTATTTATCGATAACATGCATTTAACTTCATAAACAAAGATCTTTCATCAAAACTTACATAGGACTACGTAATAAAAAAAATCATAGAGAAATGAGCAACGGATAATGCTTGCATATTATTATAAAATATCATAAATTATGTACCGTACCATCTAACGTCCCTTAAAAATTCTTCCTTGTTTTTTTTTTTAATTTTTATAAACTACGAAAATAAATATCATAAAATTATATTTAATTCTGCAGCAGCAGCGAGACATGTCAACTCATTATCTGGAAAATATAAACGTTGATGTTATTCACCCCGGTGAATCTGGCATCTACGATGTAAATCCAGGAACACCCGCGGGGCGCACGCGTCGCTTGTCGGCGACTTTTATCATAGTGTAAAATATTACCGCAGCTACAGACATTCCGGCTGTTCTATCATCTGCCGCAATTTGCCACTAATAAACCACACCATAAGCCAGACGATAAATCATAGAGTAGTGACATTTTTTTTTGGTTTCTAAACACAACACATTGTAGCGTTTAATTTGATATCTATATTGGATATCAACTCGAGAAAACTTTTTTACGTAAATATTTAATTAAATAACAATGCATAAGTATAATACTAATATTATAAATGCGAATGTTTACATAGATGGATGGATGGATGTTTGTTTAAAGGTATCTTTAGAACGGCTCAACAAATCTTGACACAGATGTACCACATAAGTCTGGAAGAACACATAGGCTACTTATTTTTGTTTTATTCCGCGCGAACGGAGTCGCGGACGACAGCTAATTTGTAATAATGTTTGAATTATGTTGACACAACATTCAGATGCCTTTTCAATAAAATAAAATATTTTTCCATAATTTCCAGTTTACAAAAGTCAATTAATAAAATCCATTTCCACTAAATAATTAATATTCGTATATCCACAATCAATAGCAAATTTCAGCTTTGTCTGAATTTGTACAAATAAATTGCTTGTGCACCACACCTCGCGCCTGTCTGGGCGACGCGCCGTTTAAAAATTTAAATATTAACAGAAAACAGCCATTCCATCCCATCCCTCTTAAATGAAACACTCCAACATTCTCTACAATAATGTTTCATTGTTAAGTATAAAGTGTTATTATTTAGTTTTTAATCTTAGAAAATTCAATATAATAATTTTTGCTTGAATTTATCCTTTGCTGGTTGATTATCAATACAAGTTGATTACTAATGCGACCTGTGTGAGCTTTGGTTCATTAAAAAACTAAATAAAGACAAAAATAATATGATAAAAAAATAACTTGCTACATTATTTAACTAATTAATTACAGCACAATTTCTTTACATATAAACGAAACATCTTTATTGTCTTACTACTAATAAAACAAAATCAAAATATGAATCATGAAGAAGTTAACGGCACCCCTAAATGACGCGTAGCGGATGCGGTGTTAGTTAACTGGTAATATTTAACCATCCGTTCATACAGCCGGGATGAAAACACCCCTGATATGAGCGATAGGGAAGGAGATATACACTCGGGACAGAGGAAAAGGGTGGCAAGATACTCAACGGGGCATAACTCATAAATAAAATACAATATGGTGAGCAAAACATTGAATTATGCCGGTATTATGTCACATTTGGCCTTTGTGAATTAGTCGACGCACATCGCATTGCGAGGGGAACAGATTGGCCGCTCCGCGTTGTTTGTCAACCAACCGTGGATAAGTTATTATTTATGACTACTGTTTTTATTCGGTTGCTAATTGTATAATACTATTGATTGTCCTTAAATTAAATTTTCTTATCTATGGTAAGTTCTATAAATCAAGTGTGAAGTATACATGCTTTTCTGTAAAATCGACAAAATATCCTTTAAAAATGGTTTGAGATGATGAACAGATCATAAAATTACTTTCAGAATTTCGGGAAAAATGATGCACGATAAGTGCAACAGCTACATACAACTACGATTTTGCAATCAAGCTATATGATTATTTTTATAATTGCTAAGTAGATGAAATAAATTTGAGTTTGCTTCTCAAGTTAAGCAGAGCTATAAAAGGGAATGCAGAGCCGACTCAGCGAAATCATAGAAAAGCACATAAATTGGTGCGCATTAACATTTCCTTTATCCTACGTGTCGGCGTATGACGCGGGGGCCACGCCGCTCTCCCGCGCTCTCCCGCGCCGCGCCGCCCAAGACAATAAATTTACATATTTCACCCCTCAAACAGACCTTTTTTACCATTCCGCAGAATTACGCACATATGGGAATATGCTGTTGAATATATCAGCAGTACGGAGAGATACTCTCAGAATAAAATTATCTCCTTCGCCACATTTACGGGTAAGAGCCCATTACACTCTGTCACCCCGGTCGCTGTGATTTACATAATTTTATGGATATTTTCCAATAAACGTTAAAAGAATTGATTTTATATCATTTGAGCCTTTTAAGTTGTGCATTTTGATGATTTGTCAAACTACAATTCAAGTATATTTTTCTCTTAATTATTATATTGAACATAAAACCATTTACGATTAGAGCAGACTAACCAAACAACTTTAGTAATGAATTGAAGGCACACATAGATTGGTAACAGAGTGTGATGCACGTTTCAAAGGGGATTCAGAAATGGAAATGTAATTTTGCGGTAGAAGCGCCCTGCAAAGGGTCAAATCAAAATCATTTTCACAGTCCAGTGAAGCGGCGGCGGCGTATGTAGAGAGAAGCGCACTGCGCCGCCTAATCACTGTCTATTGCAAAACAGTTATTCGGCTTGTGGTATTAAATCAAACGGCCTAAATTCAACGCAATATCCATCGACCTTAATTAAAGCCACACAAACATTTGTCTAAGTGTTGTTTGTATTATTGTTCACTATAAACCCGCATCGACTTCGCTCAGGTGGCAAAGGATATATGTCTGATCTCTTTTTGTCATATCTGTGCAGTTCCCGATATTGTCATCTAATTAGTTGTAAAAAGTTTGTAAACATAGGCACGGACGGCCCGCGAGTTATATTTCAGTTCCGCTTATTGTTCGTGATCGTTTTATCTTCTCAACTTAAACTGCATTTTTAAATACTTACAAAGTAGTTAGCCTGCTAGTCAAATATCGTAAATTTTTATTCTAAATGGATAAATTCTACATCAGATTGATACTTACAAAATTTTAATCCATAGTTTGTAGGAGAAGTAGTACTTGAAAAAGTTACAAAAAGGTATATTTTTCTAACATCATTAAGATGTTTACCTCAAGTTCATCTTACTTATAATATCACATCGTCAGAATAGTGTCCTGACTACGATCTACTATTTTACGATCTATCAAATCGATTGCCTGACCTAAGTTTTTTATTTAGTTTTACTGAAATAATTCGAAATAGTAACAAAAATCGACACAAGTGATCTGAAAACGATAGAATTTACGCAGTTATATTTTTTAAAGCATTTTTTTTTAAACGATGATAGAGAACAAAGTATATATTTTATTGTAACAAGGCATTCGTAGTGCGGAGTGGACGTGAGCTAGACGTACGACACTAATACTCATTAGAATTACATGGCGGAACAAAGCGGTCGCAGCACGGACCCCCGTCCAGAAACTGCGCCACCGCTGTCTCTCTTCCAGTTACATGTATATTATACTTACTCAATAACATATTACTCCCAGGGACAAAACTAAGTCCTTTAATTATTCACTTATATGTAACAATTTTTTAAATTACTGATTTAACGGAGATAGAAAGAATTTTCTGTTTGATTTATTTCTAACACAGTGGTAGGTGTACGAAAATAACCTAATCATTCCAGGAGGTATAAAATACATAAAAATATTTTATTTTTATTTAATAAGAGAAATAAACAAAGTCCTAAATAAAAATAGACATATTTTTAGTAATAGAAAATATGCGGTAATTATTTCACCAGGCGCTAGCTTACGTAAGCCCAACAAAGTCAACATATATACAAAATATATAACACACCTATAATTTACTACTTGAAAATAGAAAACAATTAAATCGTCTAAAAGCCCAAACTAATTTTGTAGCAGTAATGTATATTTTTATAAACTTTTCTGGTCCTGTCTTTTGTGGCGATTCCTGAGAAATATCGCATTCCCTACACGAATTCCACCACAATCGATAAGAGAGATGACCAGTGGCCGCACGGCGGGGCGGAGGGGGGTCACGCGGGGGGCACGCCTGAGGGGCGACCGATGGGGAGACTGTTATTTGATTAGTCTTACCGAGAATGAGCTCGCTTCTACTTAATGGGGTGAGGTTGTAACCGGACCACGTATAATTTTCGCGTTCAATAAATATACGAGACAGACGCATCTCCGCTGTCACAATTTGTCTAAAAACAATTACTATCCCCAATAGGGTGCGTCTATAAAGCCTTCCTCTCATCATCACTTAATCGGCACACATTTCGACATAAATGAGTCTGGCTTGAAATTAATTAGTAACGCGTTTCCATTATAACGACAAATGTAGAAGCGACCGCTTAATACCGCGGTGGAAAACTCGCTAGTTTTAGCTCGCGAGAATAGGGCAGGAGAGAAATTGCGGATAGACACAATCAGTCTTCTGGCTTTGAGGCCGCCGGCGCCCCCTAATGTGCCGCGCGCCGCTTCCTCTGATGAATACTCACGCATTACCTCTATCCGCTGATAGAATTCAATAACACCGACTCATTTAAACATAATTGAAATTGTGTATTTTATAATGTACCCATTTCTTACTTTGCCAATGCTATTTGTTGCGAAGTTTCGCATGTTTATAGAATGATTTGTGACAAAACATCCAAAACTAAGTTCCGCCAAATGGAGGTCAGGCTATGAGAACGGATCGTAATGACCCTGTCCCGATCTTACAAAAGGCAATTACAATAAAGTTCCATTCACACATGCTCGTTAACTGGGCGATATATCTCGGAGCCCCTCACTCAAGTTGCCATTCCACTCGTTTCATCTTACCGCCTGCAAATAATCTGAGACACAACATTCAATTACTTTTTATCAAAAAACTTAAATACGGCCATTTAATCGACTATCAATATGATATTACAAATTCAATTCCATAAACATAAAGTTCGACTGACATACAACTTTTCGGGGAGAAATTTTTGAAAATCCCTTGTTTTTCGCTTAATTCGCGTTTTCAAATTTCAAGTAATTCTGATGAAGAAAAAAAAAATCCCAATCTTGCCTAATACACTTTGCGGTAGGTACGTTGAAATTTGCTTATTTACGTAAAAACAGAAAATGTGACAAATTCCCAGTTTATCACAATTTGAAAAATAAAGGTCTTCGTGATAAAGATTTTAGTGTCAGGTATTGGTGTGGGGCGGGCGGCCACACACACCTTAACTACCGCCGCGCGCACTTTACGACCAGGGGATTAACCCATGTAACGAGATTCATTAATTCTTGTCGTTAAAATTTGTCGTTCTCGATTAATAAGGAAGCCCCGGCGGCGCGTGGGTTATTGTCGCCGGACCGCAGCGTACGACGCTCGACACCGAGCCGGGCCCGTCTCGCCGCGAAACTTCCCACTTCGCCCGCTTTATTTACACTATCGAGTAAATTAAACTCGCGCTCGAGTGTCGGGCAAAACTTCAGCAGAACTTTGTGTGTAATAAGTGGTGCAACAACGCCGAGAGAAGAGCAAACGTCGGACGCGGTCTCCGCACCGCACTTCTCCACTACTTAACTCTTTGGGACATATTTATTCGACCCTCCGGCGACCGCGGCGACGCTCCTTCGCCTCCCGCCCCTTCCAAATTAACCTAACGAATTAAAGGAGCTATTAAATGTTTCCTAACCACATTTACGTGCAATCGCTGGCCGTCGTTATAAACGCCAGCCATGATTGCTATCGATTTACAGTGCTATAAATTTTTGATATTCCGAGTACGAGTCGGAACAAAGAAATCCTGTTGGTCCGTGAGTGTTTTCCATTTTCTCTATCTGTTTGTGTGTAATTTTAATGCGGGGTCAATCAGTGCGCTGTATCGTATATCTCCGTCGCGGCGGCGCGGCGGGACTGTAACGATAATGAATCGTTACTGCGAATGCGCTGGAACGAGCTCACGAATTATTAAGAACATGCTACTCTTAATAACGCATTATTTAAGTCTGTGTTAAAACCATCCGAGCATTCTCTTCTATTATTTTATACTAACTACTAGGTATATAATACGTTTATACTATTATATGTATATAATAGTATTGCTTTTAAAATGACGTACAACTAAAATCTGTTGCAATCGAATCAATGAAGGATTTCAACAAAAAAGTTAATCAACTAACAGAGGTCTGGAAACAATGAATTACTATTACGTCATGTCATTGTGAAATGATGGTTGATTTTGCAAGATCTTTAATAGTTAACTAAGGAAAGCGGCTCAAACTTTAATTCGTTTTCAATTAGGGGACATTAGTAATGCATAAAGAACACCTTGCGGTGACCACAACAGGCATTTCCCTGTCCTTTAAGAAGACCCTCCCTCTATGGAGGCGCTGGACGCGGCCTCTATTTGTTCTACCTGCTTGTGACCCTCCACAATTGTCCGGTAAGTGTTGATTGCTTGTAAACACAGTCTCCTCTTTACCTGTTTACTTTCGACGAATTCTTATTTGATAAAGCTTAATATCCTCAAACTATGAAGCGGCTCATTTACTGATAAAATACGTTGTCATATGTTAGTCTATATTGTAATGAAATCACTTGCTTTGTGGGAATTGATAAGAAGCGCTCGAACCTTTTCGTCTATTGCTGGAAATTTATTACTGTTTTGGGTTTTTATTGTTCCGTTTTACGGCCTCTTCGCGCATAAATCGCAGAGATAGAAGATGAGTTCGGTGACCTCAATTGTTTTTTACCAGTAATAGATCCTACTATCTATACGTCGTATAGATCGTCATAGATACTTGAGTCTAATGTGTGCGTAACATGTATAACAACCACAGGGATTTACATACAAAAATAAATACAAACTACATAGACCATCAAAGTTTATATTTCACGTAAATACAAAACGGTTTACAAAATTTATATTTACGTAATGTTTCACGTAGAGGTCCATCAGAACGGTCAGAGCGGCCGCGATATATCACGCGAAATTATACTCAGGCGGTGTACTGCGAGCGACAGGGACGGAGCAAGAGACGCGCTGACCCTCGCCTCATAATGTACGGTCCGGTTAGGTACACGACTTACGGGAAATGGTACCTACGTAACCTCCGGACCCCGCGCCCGCATCCCGCACCCTCCCCCGTGCATGAAATGCTTATTATACGCGGCACGTACTCCCCGCCCGCCCAGGCCCGCGCGCGCCCAAGTCGTCTCCCTCACTCCGGGCACCGGCCCGCCCGCCCGACAGGGACACGCGACCTGATATTATAGCAAATCGAGGATTGTTATGTCCGGTCCGGCAGAGGTCGGCGTAATATATGACCACGGTATTCCGGGCACATATATTAACAGGGAACTCGCCTCATACGAAAAGATGTTGTACGTTGGAAACAAATGGTGAGGAAAAATTTGTCGGTAGGGACGCAAGTAACCAAACGAACCTATTTATTGTACTCATTTTTATATTAATTTCATTAATATTACGATGTCTAGTAAAACAAACACAACATTGATAATTTTACGTTTTTATTATTTTTCTTAGATATAGGTAAGTAAGAACGACTAAAAGAACTAACGACTAACTGGACAATGTTAAAACTCTCTACGTCAAAAAATACATCAATCAAATTGTCAATATGTATCCAACAAATAAAGAATGATCACCACACAAAATGCTAACTTGCACCCTTGTTATAAAAACTACGAAAACTTATACATGACACATTTTACTAAGTGAATGATGACGACATGGACCTTCAGGTTGAAACATTTTAGGGTGCGCATGGAACCTTATTATACGAAAAAAATGCATTTACACAAGACTGATTCATTTGACATAATACGTAGACTATAGATATTTAAATCACATTTCATCAAACATAAAAATATATTTTTGTCATATAACATTTGAAATTCTATATTATCTTATAATTGTTTTAAATAAATAATAATGCGAAAGTTGAAATTTTAACTTTTAAAAAAATATAATTGTTAATTTGCTTAATTTGTACTATTTTTTTTGATTAAATCAAACCATTCCTAATTTTATTTTCTCCTTGAAATATCTCCTTATTATAAGCAAGGAAAATCCTTCTACTTATAAATACAATCACGCCCTCGCGATAAATGTCTAGGGGCGCAGTCACCCGCGCCGCCTAAACGAATTTAAATAAAATCGGGTATTAAAATCTCCAGGCGATCTTGCAAAAATATACCTATGTCAGGAGAGATTTGAATGAAATAAAAATTCCTCACGCCCGTCGCATTATCGAGGGGCGGGACTCCTGTTTTCTTTTATAGCTGTCGTAAGGTATAATCTTCGAGAAAAATGCGATATTTAAATGAAGTGAATTCCTTGATGGGGGATTACTTGACACGCAGATTTGTCGGCTTGCAAATCGATTTATTAATTTGGATGGTCGAAAGTCTAAACAACTGCCTTTGTAAGTAAAATAAATTACGACTTCAAGATATTTCACATTGAAAAAAAAATGTTGTTATTAGCAAGATCAATGTTGTAGCAAGGATTATTGTGAATAATATAAACGAAATATATCGCTAACGGACAGTAAGCCGGTGTCGTGCGTAGTATAAATATTGTCGGTAGTAAGGGCGGGCTGGCTGGCGGGCTGGCGGGCGAGCGGCGGCTAGTACGGTGTACGGCACCGCGCGACACGTGCCCGCCACGCGCGACACGTCTCTAATTGCCCTACCATTGAGATTGTGACAATATTGGACAATCCAGTGAAAATAACACCGGACTATTGGGTGTAACGTTTGAGCCGACAATAATCTCTCATTTTAATAGATAAGTGGAGGCGGAGTCGAGTGATTTGTTGCAAGGGTCGGATGAGTTTTTGTCGTGAAGGGTAGATATCTTTTGTTTATACCATAGCGATCGGCATATTTTACTGTGATCTACACATTTACAAAAAAAATATTTTATAATGAAGAGTTACTATAGAGACGAACAATTCTACTTTAGAATTTATCCAAGCTAGAAAGTTCCGGAATATTCAAAACTCAAAAAGGTTCATTTATGACTTTGTGTTAAAACAACAAACATCATATAAATAAGTTAACATCCTAATGGGCTTAATGTAAAAAACATTTAAAAAGTCCGAACCTACTTTTCCAAAAAAAAACAAGTAGTTCTGTAATCTCATTGTAATAAAATTAAAAGTAATTAAGTCTGACAAAAGACAAACAGCCGCCAAGAGAAATAAAGAGAGCGAAGCAAATGAGAAGAAGTCATTTGGGCGACCGCTGAATTGTGTTCGAGAGGATAATAAAAAGGGAAGTCATCAGTGACACGCACAATAAACATCAACCTCCGGAATATCATAGATAACGGCGCTCCGCAGCCGCCGCCGCCCGACGCCGCACGGATCTCATTAGGAGGCCGCAGGGAAATTAAAAAGAAATCGGACGGCGAGCCTCGGACGCGATTGCGTCTCAAGAAAAACGACAGACCTCCCTCTCATAACATTACATACAGCTTCTCCGATTTTCCGCACAATTATTATTTTGTGGTGCGTGAGACGAACGCGGAAAGTTACAAAGCGTACGTCGATGGCACTTTACAAACTTTATGTAGCTTAATTGTAGTTTAGGTTTATGTTAAAATTATGTACCTACTAATATAACTAATAGAAAAAATATCGTTAAAATAACATTTTGTAACTACACTTTAACGAAGAAAATAGCCACAGGGACTTAATTAACAGCAATTGCCAGGATACGTATTTCCAGAAAAACAACAAAGTATTTCTCGTAAGCAGAAAGGTAAGGATTGATTGCCTTATTCCGAAACAAATTTCTAGTCTTTGAACTTAGTCGATTATCCAGGGCAGACCTATAGAAATCTTGCATTTATGCAAAACAAAGGCAATCAAGGCTCGGACGAACAGAAGAAATGAGCTTCATTAAGCGACGGAATGAAAACTTTAATAATGTAAGATGCAAAAAAGTCGACAAAAATGCTTAAGAAAATCTGACGACATAAAGGCTGTTGTAACTGGGGACTCGCCGTAAAATCATTAAGATGCTAATAAAAACTTCCTTTTGTTACACAGAGACGAACTCGGGGGAGTGCAAAAAATATTCAAATAAAAAACTCAATCGGGAAAGCGGGATAGGAAACGCTGCCCATGATTATTCTTCAAAACATAATGAAGAGAATTAATGTAAATATTCTTTTTTTATTCGGAACTTTCCGCCCTCCGGAAAGTTTTATTTTACAGCGCGTCGTTTAACAACCGTCCCTACTTATTGACATTCAATTCAGGGGAAATTGATTTATGAAGATTGTTGCTTTAATTGAGAAAAAAAGACGGTGAAATATTTTCAAACATTGCTTACTTAATCGTAGTATAGAAAATAAACTTTAACTTTAGCGAATTTAATCGTGCTAATTATTTTGATTTTGTTACTATTGGTTAAATATCCGAGTAATTATACTTTTGCTAGTGTTCGCCCATTGGTCGAAATTGGATCATAATTTAAAATAATTACTTTCTTTATGATTAAAATAGCTTTATGTGTAATTTCGCTGCACATTAACCATATTTGTGTTCATCTGTTTGCGCAATTTCCTTAAAAAAGGTGCAATGTTTTCACATAGATAATATGTGAAAGTAAGGAAATGGTACAAATCAAATTAAGTCAAAAATGTAATTCCTGTAAGTATTATAAATTGTTACGCTTTTTCATTGTTGCATGCGAGGTGTAGCAATGAGGGGAACAATGGGTTTGCATTGTTGCATTATTGAGAAGCCGTGACAGTGCACGCAGCGCAGCGGGGCGAGGCGGTGCGCGAAGGGGCGCGCAGGGGTGCAGCAGCTGCAGGCAGCTAGCTGACTGCGCCGTCAGTCGTCACTGTTGCACTTGACGTCGACAGCCAGAACAAATGTCAACTTTTTTGTTTGAATGCATAAACAGGAATGAACTCAATTGCACAAATCGAAAAAAGTGACGTAGTCGCAATTAAATTCAGACCATATTATGAAGCTTATTTTTAGTTACCAACATTTGAAATGTAACGGTATAATGTTTCATTGAAATATCGGAAGATATTATCCCGATAATTATGTCAACACTTAAATTGTAGCATTAAAACTGCAGTAAAAATTGTTCACGTCCCATAAAAATAAGTCGTGTCACTCTTCTCATCCCGGCTCGTATTTTTTATTTCATCCGTAATTGCTTAACAATTCTTTATTCGATCGCAATTACACTGCTGCTCGACTTCATCCAATTAAAAAAAGGCTTTTCCCCTCGCTTTCAATTAAAATTTATGGATTCACTTAAACGTAATCTATAAGTTTTGTCTACACCAAAACCACGGAAAAGCAAACAATCATTACGCTATCTTACACACATTAAGAAGTTCCGCACGGAGCCCTAATAAGCAATCACATACTTTATTGAAAATTTATCGTATCTATTACAAGATTCACATTAAACTACCCAGAAAATCTTTAACCTAAGCTTTAAGCTTATAAAAGCTCGGCGCTAATGGCCGGATACCGGAAATTGCGCTCTCATATATCTCCCGACAGATTTATGAAAGTACACACACATGAGCCGGTGTCTCCGCGCTCACATACACACAAAGGGTAAGAAGTACAGCACATGAAAGCACCCACACAGCCTGGCTTTATTTCCGCTCCACTTTGACACTTATTAATTTAATGGAACATTAATTTTAGAGCGTCGAGTAAACTAATCCTATATTTACTTCAATTAAACTCCTTGAACTAGTATATTGTAAGATTACTACTTATATACTTTTTTATGTAAAATATACCCCTATATTTATTTTGTTATCGTAGTAGTCAAAATATTATTTGCGCAATAATGCTACGAGCGTAGCTCCAAGGGCTACGGTGTAGCCGCGTAGAGGATAATCCTCGTCCAACGGCGCACTCTCACGCCTATTGTCGTAGCATATGAACCTGATGCTCTTTCCCTGTTATGTTTAATGCATCTAACAAATCTGATACATACATAAAAGCAATAGAGAATAATATTTCTGTTTATCTTTAACTTACTTTAATTTGAACTAAAAAATTATGCTTATCAATAATTTCCTATATACATGCGACATTGTAACCCCAAAATCTTACTAAAACGTGTGTATGCAATAACTCTTGAAATCTTATACCACTTTTAAACAAAATCAATTTAATCTGAAAAGGAATATAAGATGTTTATACTACTGGACGCTATTTTTTTAGGATCGTAATCTTTTCCAGCGTATCCCGTCTTAGCCCCGGCCGACACGTACCGGCCATTGTGACGTCGAATACGTCTTCCGCGGCGCTTCTTATATGAACGTTACAAGTGCTTTCTAAATAATCTAAGTCCAGCTGAAACGAGCGTATTGTATTGACATAGTGGAGTGGTGGCCGGCCGTATAATGCCCCGCGCATGTGTGCGTCGTGTCCGGACGCCGTGTGCGCGTGTGTGACCACGCTTGATAGAATAAGCAAGTCGCCGTTGGGGCCGAGAGGGGCGAGGCGGGGAGCAGGCGCGAGGGGGCCTGACCCCCTGCGAATATCTTCAAGACTGGACCTCCACCGCCCCCTGCCCACTACACATCTTCTGCGGCACTTCTCGTAGCCACATCGCGTTGTAATGGCTCTTCACGTACTTTATGAGGATTGATTATTATTGAATAAAGTTCATTGCATTTGTTATGTGCAATTGGAGGGGAAAATATTTATGTGATTGTCGTCGGGAATAAGTATTTAATGAGATGTTGAAAATAATTATATTTATGATCTGAATTTCCATATAATCGTCTCATATATTATCAACGAAAATTTACACAAATACCATGTTATTCGCAACTGTATTTTTCCAACTTATTTATAAATAGGTTTGGTTTAAAGTAATCAAGTATTATCATACGACAATCTGCTAAACCTGTTACGGAGTCATGAAAATTCAATTCACTAGTACGATATAAGTCTAGCAGTAGTTGAAACAAGTGCACGGGTACACCGGTTTATTAAGTTGGTTAAAACGTCAGGAGCAGCGGCAGACGAGCGGCGCTGCGTCGAGGCAAATCATATTAACGAGCAGAGGCAGCGCTCGCTCGCATCTGCCTCGCTTCGCTCACTTCGCTATCCCACTGCCAATTTCGACTACTCGTTAAAATTGTCCAACTCCGAAATCGACTGTCAATTCATTGACGATTCAAAATCTACTTTTTGTTTGCTTATACAGTTTAATGTCCTACTACACTACACATTTGAGTTATTAATAATATTCAAAAACAGATATTAATAATAATTCAGTAATTAATAGGTTAGACCGCTAGAGATTTCATTCTCTAGTAGAAGACATCCTTATTTGACTTTACATGTATATGAATAAAACTTATACAAGTCATTTAAAAAAGCATAGAATTTGGAAAATAAAGGAAACAATAAGGTACATTATGTAAACACATAGCAATAATTTGAGGAGAACGTCGGCCACCGGTACGCGGCGCGTTTGAAAGTTATGTCGGAATACTTCGAGAGAGGGCGCGGGCGGGCGCGGCCGCTATGAGTAGATTTACAATAAATACACCAAACAAAGAAAAAGGAATCTCGTTGCGGAAAAACTTCCACTTTTGTTCTCCTCCAAGTACTCGTACGTTGCGTAAATGTACTACTTTATATTTTCCGTAACCAGAAAAACCTAAATTATTTTTAAAAATACCATTCTATTTAAATGGAGTACAGAATCTGTACGTATTTTTAGGTTCTGTAATATTATACAATGAATTAATTTAAAAAAATATGAGCTGTTCTAAAATATAATTATTGAAAGTTTAATATAACGACATTATACCACTTTCAACCCTTAAATGCGCACTGTTGTATTATTACAATATTCCAAAAAACTATAAATTTGGATCATAATACCGATCTTGCATTAAATATGATTTTTTTCTAAAGGTTTGGAAAAACCACACATTTAAATGTTAAAATACTTATTTCTTTGCATCCAAAGTGTGGGCTTAAACTCGTATAAAAAATAAATATTTTTCTTCTCGTCACCGTTTCCAGGTGTAGTGAACGGCATTAGTTTTGCGACGTCTCGACTTATGTTAGAGCCGCGGGCTGTATCCGCGCCACCTGCTATATAATTGGACTTCAAAACTGCTCACTCGCAGATCCCCAATACTTCCGCCTCAGCGGTCGCCGCACGCCGCACTCCGCCCTCCTATTTATTTTGTCTGCGTTGTCTTTGCCGCTGTCAGGGCCGCCTTTTGAACGCTTTTCTATCACAAGCATTACTTACTACTGCTGCGTTATCAATCCTGGAATAAGGCACCACTATGTACCACGTTTATTCTGGTATTGATTTCATTTTAAAGAAGTATTATTTCTATTATTGTTAATTATTGTATGCAAAAGTCGTTTCAAATGAGGAGGAGGATTGAGTTGTCAGTCGTTTTAAACGAGGTATAGCTGTAGGAAAATGAAAAGATTCTCGACAAGATTTATTTATTAAAAAAAAACTTCTAATTAAAAGTATTGACTAAAAACAAAAAATGATTTTTACCTTTAATATTTAGATTATAATTAGTATGAGTAGAATAAAGAAAGCGTTAATGCATCAAGAACACTTGTAAATTAGACGCTAACGAAACCGCAACCACTTGGATATTGTATGCAAATAAAACGAGAGACTCTCAAGCGAAATGTGGTCAAAATAAATGTTGAACACGGGAATGTAAAACGAAATCCCTAAAACAGTTCATGCAAATACAAGTGTCGTTTTCGTCCACTCGAGGAGCAAATCAAGAAAGAAACTCAAGACGGCGGTCGAGCGACGTTCACGCCTCAATCAACTGCCAGTTGTGGACCTTTGTACGGCGGATTCCCTCCGACGTTAGTAAGAATACCTCACCGCAACATTTAAGTAAATGTATCGGCCATCTGATTTCAAGATTAATCTAAACGTAGAAGTTTATTTTTTATTTTATTAATTATAAAAGTTCTCTTACAATTTTTATTTGTTAACTAAGTTACTCGCTAAGTTAAGTTACATAAAAAATAAATCAGGATAAAAATGTCTGACGTTCTTCTGAGTTATATGAGACGACTTAAGGACGATATTCTAAATATGAAAATAAAGAAAATAAGCTCTCCCTGACCGCTCCTCCAATCGCGCACCTCGCTTTTATTACATCCATAAATTCATCATATCGCAGCGCGCGCGGGGCTCGCCATTGGCCGCGCGAGCGAGACCGGCGACCTTCTCACTCGCACCTCCTTCATATTAATATTGAATTTTTCTCAACCCCCCGCACGCCACCCTCGCGGGAGGCTCTACACTCGCTCGCCCCCGTATTGTTGTTATCTTTAATGTTGTGGAAAACGCGTTTTCTTGTGTCGTTAACTTTTATATTGCACGAGTGATACTTTTACGAGTACGATACATAACTTATGCTAGATTCGAAAGTATACAAGTATTCTTAGTTAACACAGAATACAACAACACAAAAACATAGTAGGACAGAGAAAATACAAAAAAGTGTTTCACTAACGACAATCTTCAATTGAAAAGTTCTTGCGACAAAACGAAGGTTGACGACCCCGACCTACATATCGCTGCGATCAGCGTACTATCCAGCTCATTATAAAACGTTCATTCGGTTAATGAAACATTATTTTTATAAAGAATAAAGGACATCTATTTCACTGTAATAATTGTGTACGCTAATATTAATGTTATTTGCCTACGCTTATTTTACGATACTAAAACCAAGTAGTAGATTGATTTAATCAATGTATAGTACATTTCAAAATTGGGCATGTGTATATCTATGGCATAGATACATCTGTGTCTATGTTATATCTGTGACTTAACTTTTGAATTCCTATTTCCATTCATTCATTCTATTGAACCAATTTCGCTAATTCAATTTTCTGTTATGTATTTTGGTGTCAGGAAGTTTTAATGAAAAAAATCGAAAAGGAATTTATAAAAATTAGGTTCTTTTGATAATGAAACAATGCTTATAATTATAATCCCAACCCATTATATCAGCGTCGTCAGACAAGGAACACCCTATATATAAATTGCACTATATTTCATTGTTTCTGTTTAGCCAAAATCAAAATAGAAACAAAGAGCATAATAAATTAATCACTTCGTAAAGGGGTCGCTGTTCCCCCTTTAACGTTTTCCTTTAATGCATTGTCTGCTGGCAAAATTAAAAAGAGGAAAAACCTCGGGTTGGCGGCGACATTGACTTTCGTCTTCCAAATTTTTCCTTTAAAAATAAACAAAACAAATTCTTAACTTGTTAAATGTTTATAGACAGATTTACATTAATATTATATAACAGTGAGTTTCCACAGACGAAACAAACTTACAAACAAACATATTCATTTTTATATAAGTCAATTGCGTAACAAGCAAATTACAAGACTCCGAACTATTTAACAGCGAAAAATCTTTAAAAGATTATTGTTTAATACCCGGAAAAAATGCGGTATTTCAGCAAGACAAGCAGACAGACAGACAAATAGACATAGTTTTTTTTTAATCGGATGTTCATTATAAGTAAAGCAAATACTGTAAATACGATTCGTTTTCCGTTGTTATAATATAAACAGATATTGCAATTTTATGAATTTTATAAATTATGTGTAATATTAACTGCAATTCTTCGGCTTAACCTCAAATTAAAAAACATAAAATCATTGTAGTTTATATGATTCCTTATCATTGCATTAGCAAAAATAATAAGTATTTTTTTATCAATTTAAATGTTATGGAAGAGATTTATGAATACAAAGTATAAATGTTATAGCAGGAAAATAAATACACGATAACTTAGATTTTCTCCCTTATATTTCAAAGTTCAAAAGAAATCGCTAGCAATATCTGTCTGAAAAATATATCGGATTGCTTTGTCGCAGCTTTGGAAATCGAAATCTATTTTCCTTCAAATCTAAGTGAATCCCGTGCGGATTGGAAATGTACCCTTTACCTACCGCCGGGCGAGGCAATTGATATTCCAACAATACAATGTATGAATAAAATATAAACTGAGTTCCTATCAGACGTGTTCGATGCAATCGCCGCATAGATTTAGGTGAAATCCCTTGTTAGTTTTTCTTTTTATGTAAAGCCTCTTTTAGGGCGCGAATAAAGTTGTCGTGTTATTGTTCAGCTATCTATTAAAAAGAAAAGTCTAGAAAGTGATCTCGCGAGTTTCTTCTAGAAGACTGTTTTGTTTAGCAAAGATGTAAAAAACGTCTTTTTATTTTGATCATGTTTGACTAACATGTCATTAAATCTCCTTGTATTATGACTTATTTTTACGCTACACGCAACACGATAATTGTTCTTCACATAAACAAAAGATCAATCAGCAATCTAGTACGTATTTATATATTTTATTGTGTTCTTGGAATAGTTTGAAACAGAAACATCGTTGTTACGAGATTCCCCCAATCATTTAGCTGTCCCAGAGTTATTTAATACAAGTGACCCCCCAATTGCCTATTCTTACTGCGGACACAGTAAATGTATTGGACGCATCTGCCGGACATTTGTGCCGCTAACGTATAAATGACTGAAATTAATTTAATTTATGACATTGGCAAATATTGACGAGATTTTTTTAATACAAATTTAAATCAACATCAACACAGCATTGATCAATGGAAGTAGTGACACGTCTTTTACCTTACTTTAGTAGGAAACATGTTAAGTATATTCGTAAGAAACGAGGTTCTTACGAACTTATTAGTCAAAACCATGAAAGTTTTAAGTTATATGTTTATTATAGAGTAGAAAGTGTCACTGTGTTCTTGTTATTGCAAATGACGGTAGAAGTGTGAGTCATATGTAGCTACGTTTAACTAAAGCATTTTATACGCAGTTGCGAGAATAGTGAAATTTTAGCGAGGCACGCAGCGGCCGTAATCTTCCTACATCTTAAATAAAATAGCGTAGCGTAGTACTGTATGGCCGGTATCTTATGAATTAAATATGAGCGCTTTATTCGATTCCGTAGTCCCTCGATATCTGATAATAAAAAAGAAATTTATCGCACACATGGAAGTGGAAGCGAGAAGTCGAGGCCGGGCCTCATCGGCCGATATTTTTTACGCGCCGTCCGCCGACAATCACTTCATAGCGACCCCTGTCCGAGCGTTCGATGACAGAATTATTTATCAGTTTGAAAAATGACGGGAAATTGAATGTAGTCGCAATGTTTACAACGCATTTTCTGTTCGGTGTCCTCGGGGGCTCCTTCCCCCGCGTTCCGATGTCCACTTTTCAAAGAGGCCGCTCGGACGAGGGTCGAAAAAGTGTCCCCAGAGTAAAAAATAAAAAATAAATATATATTGTATCTTCATTCGTTCACGAATGTAACGTGCATACGGTCGATGACAAAGGAAAAGCCGTCTGGGGCGAGACGCGCGAGCTGAGACGAGACGCTTTATACTTTATTCATTTGGCCGGTATAATTGTTTTGCGCTGTGGGACGGCATTACGCTATGACGCAATCTATTTGAGTGACCCGGCACCGGCGTGCCCGTTGCCCGCGCCCTGTCCGTCTGTATAGCCGCGCGGTGCCCAGGGATATATACGATACTTCTTACGAGATGTATTGAATTATACAGCTGTGATACAACTTCGGAAATACATCACAAGTTCAAAGTGTATTGATCTCAATACACTTACCTCTACAAGCACTCTATGATTTGAAAATCGTTCTCGTTCATTTGAAATGATATACAATTTAAAAAGAAATAAAACTTTTTAAACTTATACGTGATATTATCTATTTTCATAAAACTTTAAACCATATTATCTGACACCAACTTTTTGAGAAGGAAATAGCTAAAAGAACATCTATTACCTGAAATCCACTCTTAAAATCTGACCAATAGACAGATGATTAAAAAATAAAATTTGTTTTATGTATACAACTACGACGTGTTAATTTTATATTCAATTAACAATTGTTCAATTAAATTAAGACACGAGACCTAATTCGAATGAGCGAAATACACGCCCATACTTTTTATTACCGGTTGGAGCATATATATGTAGTATATCCGTATATATATGTATAATAACAGCCATGGCCGCTCGTAAAAATGTTTTATTCACCCCATACGGCGTCGTAAAAGCCGTAATAACGCGAGAAGGTATCGTGGAAGCAATTACCGATCTGTTATAGTTTGTTACAAAGGCGCTTGTTTATTATCGTTTTATTATCCGCACGTTCATCGAACAAGGACGACGTTTAATTCAATATATAATACGCTTTTATACTGCTAATCAAATGTTATTTAAATTAATCAAAACATGATATCATTTTAAATATAAACAGGGTACAGTAAATTTACTATAATATCCACAGTCATACTGTTTTTTTTTTAAATATAACTTGCCATAATCGAAAAATGCATGCGTCTGTATTAATGCTAAGTATTCATTATGCACACATAAAACATAGTAAGATAATTAAAGAGGTAAGGTACCTATGAAACGTTAATATACATACGCTTAAATCTTGAACAGGACAAACATCTTAAGTTATGATTGGATCACGCCTCTCCAAAGACATAACCCCAGCTATCATCGCACCCTATGATGATGATTATATCATAACCGAATATCATAAGGCCGCCCGCCCACGAGCACTGTAGCTTGCATTCGCCGCCGCCCGCCTACAATATCATAACGACTCGCCATTGGCTGCTATAACATGATATAATATCATAACAAGTCCGGATTGGGCGAGGGTGAATGGAAACTCGCCGAGCGGCCCCCAGCTCATTAAAGGTTAGTGCACCGACGTTCGCGTTACTTATAATAAGCTGTAGGTGCATACGTATCGCGGTACCCTTCCCTCGATAAAACATGTCGGGAACAGCCGCCACCCGCTCGAGTATGAACGGTAGGAAATGCCAACCGCCGACCACCCGAGCCGGATCAATAATAATACTCGGCCATATCTGCAGTGGACTGGATCTGCTTGAGAAAGCGGCCGGCTGAAGCCCCCCGCGCGCCCCCCGAACGCCCCGCGCCCGCCCTGCGCCCGCCGCTACACAAACAATATAAATCATTTTCCCGACGTTAAAGCGGCGACCACACACCACCGCACCATTTCCGCAGTATTTCAGGCTGAATTTTTCGCATCTTTGTAGAAAAGTATTTCTAAACAATTGTTGTTTATTTCGATTAAAAGGCAATACTAAACTATGGAGTTTTATCTTAAAGCAGAAAAAAAAATGGTTGTGCTTAGAAGGCTAGCAAATAATAAATAATTTCATTTTATAATCGCCATTATATAAAAGCAGCTTAGGACTTCGTAAGTCTACCTATAAAACAATATTTTTAAAAACATTGTTGAATCTACCGTTCATCTATCATGCCGCATTAACTCCTGAGATTAATTGTTTTTTGTTTAATTCTTGAAAGTTAAAATAAATTCTAACTTTTCTTTGTTCAAGCATAACAAGACTGTATTCGACCACATATTAAGCAAACTCTACTGTGCATCCTAGTTGAATCCAAAGCAAGTTTCATTACGGATAGCGCATCGATGTAACCGGCGGCAATACCGAACAGGCGAACTTTGCACAATTTATCAAATTGAGTTAGTGAGGGGCAATATCGCACAGCGAACGCAATATTGCAGCGCGTGACCGCGTCTGCAATACGCGCTCAATACATCGGCCGGCGCCTGGCCGGGCACGTCCGCCGCCCGCCCGCCCGTCTTCGCCCGCCCCCCGCACTCCCTTCGACCCCCGCCCGGCCCGCCGCCCGCCGCCCAGCTGACCACCTAGATGTTTAGCTAACAATGCCTCGCTGTCCCGCTCGCTCCGCCGCCCCAGCGCCGCGCTCGCCTCCGGTCATTGCTATATTTATTGGCGACGCTCATAAGTACGCGGGTCAGGTTATAAGTTTCCACGAAATGAACGGCCGAGGCACGTAGGAGGCGAGCGCCCGCCGCGCTTAACAAGAAACCACCTCAGTCGGGACTCGGGACCGGGGGGTGTTAGAAAGGGGGCACCCCATGTTCGCCGGCGTTATAATTAAAAAACAAAAGAATACAGTACAGAGCCACTCAGCCTCTTGGCTGCTGCCGCTGCCGCTTGCTCTAACTCCGGCGAGAAGTGCATCGACTTTAAGGGGATGTAAATAAAAGAAACAATTTCATTGTTATGATGGGCAGTTAACATTAAAGTTTTGTTTAAATACATTACAACATTTTATGTCCAGTGCGATAGATAAAGAAACTAAATAGTAATTATGTTTCTTAGGAAACTTGCTGGAAAATTTCCATGACCCATTCTGATCTCAATTTAAAAAAATACTTTTTCTAATTCGTATAGTTCACTTTTAAAACTATTTATCGGCCTCGTCGATGTTGCTATATAATTTCGCCGGCAATACCGACATACGATTCAAAGGTAAATCAATTAAAGAACATAGCTTAGGAGCACGATGTCACTCTCTGACTCGCCGATCGTCCGCAATTTTGAAATATTCTTTATGTGTTATGGCAGTCACAGTCGGAGAACACTTTTTAATAAAACATACTTCAACTCTTTAACTCATATATTTCTTTTAGAATTGTAAGTAACAACTTTTTTAAAAACACCGCTCTTACATTGTATTCACGATTACTTTAATGTCGAAAACATGGCCGTCATTCAGACGAGCAATTAGAATACTTTTAATTTATGATAATGAAATACTATCAGATTATTAACATGATGAGTTGAATACTTCTATTTTAAATTGGAGAATGTTTAAATAATCTATTGGATCGTAATACTAATAATTAATGTTGTTATTTTAAATAAACAAAAGTGTTATTGACTTATAGCATAGACTAAATAACGTTTAAGATTATGAAATTACAGAATACATAAAATGGCTAACCGTATGTTTTCAAACTAACAAACTTCAAATGCAGTAAATACATAACTCATTTTAGGTTACATCTTTATCTTCGTATACATTTTCAAAAAACAGTTTCATACTAGAATTCTATTGATGTTTCCAACATTTTTCAGTGATAATAAAGGAAAACCATTTATAAAACGATCGAGGGTATCCCTTATAAATAAAGAAGCTCGCCGGTCGGCGGTCGGTGGTGGTCATCACAATTCATGCGGTGCGCTTCTATTACAAATACCATTACGTAGTTCGCAGATGACCGCACGGTTTTATAATGCGAAGGCAGCGTCGTCCGGCGTCCCCGCTCCTCCCCGCCGCTCCGCCGCCCCGCTCAACCCTCACCCGCTCCCTTGACCATCGACCGACAATTGTAAATGGCACATAAAATAAATGAATGTGCAGCGGGACTCGCCTCTGCAGCAGACAATATAAATTACGACCGGACGATTATATTCCGGCGGGAATGAAGCGTTTTCCTTCGGATACACTTTACATTGTTCGTCGAAAAGACATCATTACACACGAATTGAAACTGCATAAGTTTAATTTGTTTTCAGTACGTTTACCTTTACGTGTACGTTATGAGACTAGGAAGAGTAGGTACTTTGTTTATTCCAAATATCGTGATCGTTAGATGTTCAGCTTATCATGTATATTAAATATTGTACAAGAATAAAACTGATAATTAATAAAAGTATATAGTCAAGGAAATTCTACCATCTTGTTGGCATGTTATTAACGTCTTTCTAGGCTAGAAAACTTAGTACGATAGGAAGGCAACAAGTCATAATAATTTTACATTAATACATGTTTTCCAATGGCACTTTTGATTTCAAATAGTTACATAGTCATGGTTTGCGTGATATGGATTGATTATTAATAATTATTACACTAGTAATAGTGAAGCAGCAATTTACCGCAAACGAGTACAATTACTGTCTTTACTCTTGAGGCAACTGTATAGAAATGTCTGTTTAACACTTAAAATCAGCATATTATTTGCCAAAGTCAACCCAAATACGTCAGCTAATTAACATAATTGTTACTTCCAAAATAATTTATTATTGCAATTAAATTAAAGCGCTAAACTTTTTTGCTGACAAATATATTGTCCACCATCAAACTAATCGAAGTATTGTCTTCACTACTTTGATTAGGATAGAGCGAGAGTAATAAGGAATTTCAAAGAACATACAGTAATGTCGCTAACTAAAATTTATGGTATAATTAAGGCGGATAACGTTCGATGAGCACACGGACAACTCGTAAATTCGCTAGAGTCAATAACATTATACTTTTCAAACTTACCCTCGCTACATCCTAACATACTGATTGTAATTAATATTGATTACGAACTGACGTTATATTTAACGAATCTGTAATTACCAAAAGTTTGTCATCTGTTATAGCAACAGATCAAGTTCATAAAAATTGTAACTGACGCCCGCGACTCCGTCGGCGCGGAATTAAAAAAAACTTAACTAGTAGCTTATGCGTTTTTCCAGACAATATGTTCTACACTTATGTCAAATTTCTATTAGATTCATGCAGTTCTAGAGGTATACCTTTAACAAACTTCCATTCAACCATCTAAATATTCGCATTTATATTATTAGTAAAACGTCAAAACCCCAACCATGAAATTATCTTGTCATAGTCGATGACAACCTGCGTATTTTTTAAATATCTGATTTAACTACGCTTCAAGGAAACTTGTAAATATATAAATAAAATAAATTAAGTCCTTGCATTTAGAAAATCGACGAGACCAATTCACGAACGAAATGAGTCATCCGATATCACAGACCAGTCATTTGGTCAGTGTCGCAAAACTAATGACACATAATGACGGCCGGGCTAACGTCCAGGGGGAGTAACACTAACCAACATAAACTTTACCATTGTAACAGGCAATTTTGAACTTTATTTTTAGGTACTAAGGTGAATGCGGGTGAAAACATCAGTCAAGCTCTGTTGGTTATCCTCCCAAAACAGTCTTGCATGAGGCAGTCGTGATCGCAGACGGCCACCTGACCACCCCGGCCACTCCTAATTGAGACTGCTGTGATGTTAAAATGAATTTATGTTAACTATATTAGTTTATAACTATTACTAACGATATTTTATGTAAAGTTTCAAAACATCGATTAGCAATAAAAACTATGTATACAAATTTATTAATTTACTATTGCAATAGCGTTCTATGAACGAAATATTCCTTGTTATAAACACTAAGTGAAAATTGGAAAGTAATGCACTACTTATTATTCCAATTGAAACGCAATTCTGTTACAGTAATTCCATTAGAAGCCGCGTGCACGACAACCACTTTCTCCTATTTCTTTTTCCATGCAAGGAAAAATTTTCTTTAACGTATATTGCGTTTTAAAGAAATCGCTTACTTTTTTTTATTAAACTGTTATGAAGACACAGTTACATAATATTGATAAATTAAACACAATATAAACTGGATATACAATACATGTAGTAAGCAGTTCATATATCTGTCTAAAAATAGATGCAGTGTAATAAAGATCCAGTATTCAGCACGGCACAAAGCGCAGAATAAGAACAACGGACGTGTGCGAAGCTAGAAATGAAATTGATGAACTTTTCTCGCAGCAATAATGGCTTTGGCACGTACCAACATAATTCCCAACAAAACTTCCTCGCAGCGCACCGCCCAAAACCAGGGTTGAAACATCTTACGCGTTGATTTTTTAATTAAATATTATCTTTCTAATTAAACATTATGTAAAATATTAAGCATATAAGGCTATTGATAAAATATATAGCTATTCTATTATTCGAATTATTGAGAAAATATTTGGTCCAGGTAACTTTTTCTAGGCTTTTGTTCTGTTTTCCGAATGTTATTACGTCTTTATATTACTATTACATACGCAATAAGTTATAGTACGGTAAAAATGATAAATGTTAAGTAAGCATTACAAAATTGTTTACACAGACAACACATCATTTATTTTCCTCTCTCCTAGACGTACGTTGAAAAAAGGTAAAAAAATTGTTCCCTTTTTACCGCGTGAAATATTAGTCGAGTCCTTTTTGTTTTCAATTTTAGAAAAGTATTTATTATTTAACAGGCAACCCTGTTAGAAAGGACAGCGGACAGCGACGCTGCGAAGAAGGGAACGTACATCCAATATAAGAAGAGAACAAAATAGGTTTATGTCGGATACTTTGACCATTCGTCCGTAAAGTAACTTCGCTGTAGAAGTGACGCTCCCAGGGTCGTTATATTATATTCATCTCTTACGGATATCTATATACTTAAATTGTCTTATATGTACGTATAACTTTTATATTTACTTGTATATTTGTAATGGTGAACCTAAAGAAAATATTTAATATAAAACAGTAAAGAAAACTAAAACCAAGACACTTTTTGTCAGCATTTAATTACAGAACTTCTAAACTAAAATAATATTAATAGAACAAACGCTTACAAGTAAAAAAAAATAGTAATTTATTATAGGGTAGCTGTCGCCGCGACACCATCAGCGCGCAATCAGGATAAATTTAACTAGTATCCTTTGTTATTCCAGATTATGTTCTTCATCTATGCCACATTCCAGAGAGATTTATGGAGCCTTTCTGATGATACCTTTAAACAAACATCCACTCAAATATTTGCATTTATAATATTAGTAAGATTTATTTATCAATGTACGTGTACTAAAAGCAAGCATATCGCGCTTGTCCTATTTCTAGGTGTAAGTACATCAAGTATTGAAGACCTCGCTTACTCGACAGTCAGTCAGACATCTGGGCTTAGTGCTGCCGTAAGGTGATAATATTAGCTAATGCACCGGACACACGTCACTCCCTCAGGACCTCGCCGCTCTTGTCACCGACCACGAAGATTATTATTCATGTTATGTCTAAGTTAAGATGCACTTATGTAAGAGTGATTAAATTTTAAAGCAGCATTAAATTGTATCCTCTTGGTATTTCTACATATCGTTTTAGTTTAAATAAGTACAAAGAAAAAGTACTTGTGAAAATATTGTATGCTGTGTTCGTATTTTTTATTGATTTATTTTTTATCTTGAATGAATATTTGTAAAATAGAAAATCCAACATAAAATTTGCCGTATTTGTACATGAAATGAACCATGTAAAAATTCCGGAGAAGTAATCAAGTGAGGCTACACCGGGGTTTCTAAAGCAGAAATGAAGCCGATGTCATCCCCGGTGTGTCGCCGCTGCGCCGCCGCTGCACCGCTTAATCAGGGCCGGACCGCCCGCCCTATATTTGCGTATGCAAAGAGACTCCGGCCGCATTAACTATGCCATATAGCCAACGTAGCGTGCACCGATTGGGCAAACACATATCTGCATTATAAACAGCGTCCGGGAGCACAAACGCGCAATGTGGTCGGCCTTTACCGGCGGCCGGTGCTCGGTACACGGCGCCGGCTAATCAACGAGCTGACCTTCCGCAGCCGAACAAACGCCGCGCCCGCCTCACGACCACCGTCCATGTAAAATACACGATTATGTACTTCGTTAGTGCAGCTGCTAATTAGCAAATCGGAACTCGGATGCGACACGTTTGCACTGATCACACGATGACGAATCCATTTTACATTGTACTTATTTGCATACGTTTGTTTACAGGTCAATACAAAAATAGAATACAAAATTCGCATCCACAAACTCAAAGAGAAAAGTGCGCTTTTCTTCTTTTTACGGTTTATAAATCGACAATGTCGTACTTACAAATAAAATCCTATTTACCAGTCAGGAGAAATGAATAAAGGTTAGGTAAAAGTAACTTATCAGAAATGGTGCGCGTAAAATCTCAGACAATATAGACGAAACGACTGGATGATGTCACGATATTTATGTCAAGCTGGTCGATACATACAGCCGATACGGCTACGAAGACCTTTACTCTTGACATTGTCCACCTTTGGAATGTAGCATGATCCACGCAGTAGCAAGGTATGAACATTGACAATGAAATACTTAACCCTGATATCTTATGAAGCGGGTAATGTAATGATTAATGAGTTATTCATGTAAAGTGTTTGATTGCATGCATGTGCAGTGAATCGACTGCAACTTTCCACTTTCAAACTGCGCTGGCCGCGCCGCGCCTTCTTAACGGAAAATCTCGACATATTTGTTCAACTTATATCCACTAGAGCGAAAAAAGAAAGCATTCGTAGAATAAAAATATTGTAATAACAGTAAAATTAGATAGTTTTATTTTAAACTTGTGTTTCACAATCCATAATAATAGAAGAGATTTAAAGATTGTTTATGAATGGATTTTTCTTTCTACTTTTACCGTTGGTTTCTGAAACCTGATTTAAACGAAGATATTAGACGATATCGTCGTCCTTGTCATTATATTTGACAAAACAAGGATAATAATATGTTTTAAAAGGGAATTTTTGTCTCGGAAATCCATAGTTACCTTAAGATAAATATAGATCCATAGCTAAAGCTTTGTAAAAAAACAAAAACACCACATTGTCGTATTTTTCCTTTAACTTAGAATCATTCATAGGCGACTTATATTCTATAAGAAATGAAATTGGTATATTATTTTTACAATTAGTTTGGGTACTGATATAAGAAGGTAGGATTACTGGTGTATTTGTAGAATCGGCAATTTTATTTTGGTTTCATTTAAATCTATTAATAATTTCTGGGAAGTAAAATGAATGTTTAATAAATTAGCTTTTATTGTATCTTACATAATTTCAATAAATTATTTTACATTTTCATACCTAAATACAATTGTCATATTGTCACAATACAATAAATTATAATAAATTATTCACTGACATATATTCGAATGTTCTAAGTTTGTCACTATAGTGTCAATGCTTTGGCTTGAGGCTTTCATACGTATGGGTCCATGAGAACAACAAATGGTGAGGTTCAGAAAGTGTTCGAAGGCTTGCTTTTAGGCGCTTGGCGCTGGCTGTTCCCCCTTGTATAGGTAAGGGTCCAGCGCGCTCTCTTTAACCGGCCGCACCACGTACAGGTTCCGCCTTCGAATTAAAGACTAAAATAAAGATTTAGTACTTATTATATACAAGCAAAAAACATTCCAATTAAGCTATATAATTATTATATCGTTTATAGTTTATTAAACGAATATAAAAACATTTCACCTATGATGTCCATCGGCGTGGACTTGGAACGTTGTTTCAGCAGCTGGTCCTTCTTGGCTGAATAGTTTCCTGAGGGCAATGATACCGGCAATTGTCAAAGCGACCTTGCTGGCAATGAGCGCCTTACCGGCAATGACAGCTAAGGTCTTCAGAGCCATACCGCCCACTATGCTAACAGTGGTGAGCACACCGAGCATCATATATGGCAGGACCTTCTTTCCTGTACAATAAATGAATCTATAAGTATCAAATAATATTTTATAAATAATATAAGAAGTTGAAAGACATTGGTAAAAATGCGCGCACCTCTTCCTCTACCTTCCGTCGACAAATCGAGTGACACAGAATGAGTGTTCAATAATTGTTCGAATTTTCTGCGTAACATGGTGTCGAGTTTTTCTTCAGCTGACATTCCAGGGAAGAATCGAGGCTCCGCCATCGCAGGAGGTGCATCGGACTGTTTCACCAATGTCAATCCATCGGCCAGTTGTACGTTCTCCTGTGCGACATATTAAAATATTATAATACACAACCACCAAACACATATCAATACGAAAACACTGCACCACCATCACCTGTTCCACTGCTCTTGTGAGTGCCGTTAAAGCTTTACCCTTCAAACATGTCGTTAAATGTTTATGCGCACTGCAATCGTCGTACACTTTTTGTAACATGGAGAACTCCGGTGATTGCCACCACGAGCTTTCGTCGGCTCTGCCGCTGTCCACTTCGTTCTGGTAGTCCTCCGCGTCCATTCTGCGTGACCTTCTCGGCCCATGGACGCGTCCGGCGACCACCACCGCACAGATAAGCGAAACAAGAGCTATCCGAAATGTGGAACTCATTTTTATTTTTAACGCGCACAACACTAAAAATATGAAAAAATACGTTTATGAGGGTAGCCCAGCGACAACTGACCGGTGAAGTGGCGGCAGCGAGTTTATAACGGGCACGCACCTCACCGCCAAGCACCACCGAACATCCGCCATTCCGCACCGATTCTCCTGCACGCGCACTTATGTAACTGAACTTGAAAATGATTGAGAATCATTTTCCAAGCCAATTTCACCGATAAAATGCCCGACAAAAACTAAGTCGTATGCATTACCAATTGCACTTGTATATGTGTGTGTGATAAAATGAAATTACGGATGAGTTTGCGTGTGGTGCGGACTGTTCGGGCTTACGTTTCACTCGCGGACGACCGGTTGCGGACTTGCGATCCATACGGAGGGATTGTAGCAATATTATTTCAAACTTTAACGACGTGATCGTGGAGTTCGAGGACTGCTTACACCTCGATCCGATGCCTCGATCAACTGCAAGTAGAAGCTGCCGTAGCGGATGTCCGGTGGCTAACACGAGGAATTATATAGCTGCATCAACCACATAAAGAAAGTAAGAGTTGCAACGAAGTGCATTCGTAAGCACGCAACAATTAATAACACTAATGTTTTAACAATGTACTGAATATGTGATTTCTTTTTGGTATAAATAAAAATCTCTGTTTTCTATGCGTTTGGATGCCATTGGTCGATTTCTAATGGAACTTTGATATGGTGTAATGAGGTCGCTTAGGAAGATGGCAGACCTAACAACTAAAAATAAAAAATAAATGTTTTCTACACTTTTGTTCAGAATGGCTATTCACCCTATACTATCCTATGAACTTATTCCCTTTATAATGTTCAATACCTGTATCAAATTTCAATAAGATATGTCGAACTGTTGCAGAGTTATCGAGAAAATTTGTTAACTAAACTTATCCTACGTATAATATAAATATATACAATAGATGTTTTCGAGATCATGGATAGCCTACGTGTTTTTACAGACTGTGGGTCTACATATTAAATTCATCGAGATCTATTTCGCCATTCTGTGCATCTCTATATCCAAACATTCGAATATAATATTGGCAAGATTTTAAGCGAGCGTTGCCGATTGCGTTAATACAGTAAATTGCCATCTGACGGCGAACTAACGCATTACTTAAAATCTAAACGTGTGGAGTCCTAAGATTTGTTGGAAATAAGTACAGATGGCAATGTACAAAACGGAACTAATGTCGAGGTTATCTCATAATTTGCCGATAACTCTAATATAAATTAAATTACGTTTATTACAAGTATTGTTATGCATGAGACATATGAAAATTATTAAAATTATTCAGGGTGTATAAACAGCAAATTTTAATTTGAAAAATTATGTTGAAACGAACTTGAGAGATTAATAAACGTCAACGTCAAACGTCATCGCCAAGTGGTGCTTTGTTTATGCAGAGTGGTAAATTTTTCAATTTTTATAATTAATTAATAAGATAAACTTTTAAATTAATTAAAATTCGAAATACTACTATGGTACTTGACGTTAACCTTGCTTACCAAGGCGAAGATCCAGGAGCTGTACAGTATGGGAATTTCATAAACTATTACTCCTTTCACAATTCAAATCAAAGAATAGAAGGTCTTCATGCTTCAATGTTTCCAAATATTGACACTAATGAAGATATTATATGTTTGGATATTGGATGTAATACAGGAGAACTCACAAAAGAAGTTTATGAATATCTAAAAATTAAAATTTACCCAACATCTTCAATTCATATTCTTGGTGTAGACATTGACCCAATTCTGATACAAAGAGCTAAAGACCTCACAAACATAAGTGATATTACATTTATAAAATCAAACATAATGAATGAAGAGGATCAAAAGATAATTGCACAATACTTAAATTCATATAATAAAAAAAAGTTTGACATAGTGTTTTGTTTTTCTGTTACAATGTGGCTACATATAAACAGTGGTGATGAAGAATTTTCAAATTTTTTAAAATCCTTTAAGAATTATACAAACTCATTAATAATAGAACCACAACCATGGAAATGTTATAGGAATGCTCAAAGACGAATGAAGAAATCTGATAGTAATTTCCCTCTTTACGAATCATTGAAAATAAGAAGCAATGTTGAGTTATTTATTGTAGATACTTTAACAAAGAACGGTTTTATAAAAACATATGAATCTCCTCCATCAAAATGGAATCGAAAAATACAAAGTTTTCACTCAATTAAATAAATAAATATTAAGACTTGTTACAATTATTTTATTAGATGAATAATAGTTAACATTTTACGGTACCCCTTCCTCAGCATTTAATTCACATTCCACTTTAATATCCCTATTTAAAACTTTAGAGTCTTCTGAATCTTGTGCTTTCAGCATATTTAGTACCTGTAACGTTATACAATGAGTAATTATATAGAAAACATAAGATAATAAACTTAACAACAACAGCTACACATGTGACTAAATGTGAGGAAAAATAGTTAAATGGAACAGACTAACAATATTTACCTGCCCAGATGCATTGCTGGCTGGAACTCTTTCTTCTGTAGCTTTTCTCTTCACTGGTGTTTTTGTTTGAGCACATAGACTATAAAGAAACAGCAAATTAGAATACATGTAGTTTCTATCTTATTATGTGTTTTGAATAATATGATACTCATAATAACAGTAACAAACTAACGAGTTAAAAGCTCACCCGGGCGATGATTCTGCCAATGGATGCAGTAACATAGTCATTTCTGCTAACTTATTAAACGCAGCACCTGCTTCCGTAAATATTTGGCCAACCTATAAGAGATTCTGCTTAAATAAAGAATTCGATAATTTGTAGCCACTTATTGACATGAGAAAGCCAAAGAGTCCGTAGTGATAAAAATTGAACCGTTGTTTTCAGTTAAACAAGCTTTAGTATTAAAAAGGTATTGATAACGTAAATAAGTTCAAAATGTAATTAAAGTACACACGGACTACCTTTGCTGCAGAATTATCCATTAGATTTGTATTCTAACGATATGTTATTAAATATTGATGTTATAACACTGTAAAAATGTTGACATGTTTTTGTTTTCAACTTGTCTGTCAAACCGTAATCCACAAACCAATTGTTGGTAAAATAAAATTCAAAAGGTTGATAAGCTTTTTTAATTCAAAATTAGATATTTTCAGTTTAACACTTAAGAGCATTCACATAGGTATAAAATAAGTACACGTTCTTTTATATAAAATTAATTTCAATAAATTGATACCTTTAAGCGAAACCTAAAGATTTTTAGGTTCTTACGTAATTGGCACTGGCAACATTTCGTTTACAAATGACATGTATGGTTTTGTTTATGGACAATTAACCTAACCTAAAATTGTGCCTACAATATATATAGTTAACAAAAATTATAAATTGTTTTGCCGATGCTTTCATCATATTACTGTATATCTTTTATTTTGTTTAAGAGAAAAGAAATCAAGTTTTGTCTTGCGCCAGAACTTATCCTGTAACGACATTTGCTTATAATTAAATAAGTGAAAAATGTATCAGAATAATCCTCGATTTAGACATTGGTCTCCTCAGTTTAGACCACGGGGACAGTTTTTACGACGTAATTATACACCAAATCACTTTAGATATACAGGACCACAAGTACAAAATAACTATGAATTCTGGTGTGAAACTTGTGACAAAGGATTTCAGACTCTAAACATTTTAGAGAATCATAAATCACAACATCAAGTACGTATTTGACGACTTCTATAATAATAATAATATTATCATTACATTATATTAAATATAATTTTTTTAGAAATGTAACATAGATGGATGTCAATTTGTGGCCCACCCTAAAATCATAACAAAGCACATCCAAATGCAACATTCTACAGGATTATATAAAAAAATATCAAAGTTAAATAATCCTGAGGAAATCCGAAAATGGAGGGAGGAAAGAAAATTGAAGTATCCAACAAAGAAAAACATAGAAAAGAAAGCAGCGGAATTAAAAGAAAAAATAGAAAGAGGTGAAAAAATGGGCATGAATTATCAGAAGCACCATAAACATAGGAAACCAGGTAATATATGTATAAACCTGAAATGACTTTCAAAAAATTTACACTTTACAATGTTTTCATCTTAAATGTCTGCTTTCAGAATTATATTCAAGAAATCAACACAATCATGCCATGACGAAAGGGAGGGAAAAATTCCAAGGAAGACATAAAAATAACAAATTTAAAAATGAAACTGCCTCATTTCATAAGAAACCACAAGCTGCAAAAAAGGTTTGCAGGACAATACCAAAACCTGATAATACACAAAAACTTAATCCTTTTGCTGGAATACAACACATTATTATAGAAGACAATCATGATGAAGAAATTGACGAATCACTTCAAAACTCCTTGATTGAAGATGATGATGTTTATGCTGAAGAGGGAATAAATAATGTAAATGAAAAATCACAATTAGAACCTTCAGTATGTGGAGCTTTGTCAAGTCTTATGAATGAATATGGATCTTCAGATGAAGATGTTAGCACTGCTGTAGATAAATCTATCAATGGTTTGGTAAAACATCAGGTAGAGTTGACCAAGACCACAACAGAAATCAAAAAAGAAACAATAGAGAAGAAACTGCCTATAACTGCAGATGTAAATAATAAATGTAAAAGTGATGAGGACAGTGGCCCTGAAGAAACAGTTATTACTAAATCTACGACTGATCACAATGTTGAAGAAAATAGTAGCAATAATTTGAAACCAAAATTAGAGAAAAGGCCGAGGAGTCCACCAAATATAAAACATTATAAAAGACCAAAATATCTGTTGCCTTCCACTTTGCTTGTTAAACTGTTAAGTAGAGAAATAGAACAAGAACGCAACATAATACTTCAATGTGTCAGACATACTGTAAAAAATAACTATTTTGATAATACCAAAGACTGAATTGTATTATAACATTGTAAATATAATTGTAATAACGTTTTTATTGTATACATTTGAAGATAACAAAAAAGTTTTGACACTTAACTGTCTCTAATTTATTGCTTGTCCTTTAATTTGGCAAAGTATAAAATGCAGTAAAAAGCTTTTTTTTGTTGTAATTGATACACATAAAACTATTAAAATAATCTGAAAAGATTAGTTTTCCTGAAACTTTTATATAAATTAAGGGTTATATAGAACTAGCAGTCGATAAGTCACCGACTCACATCTGTGAAGAATTTCAAAGATGTGTGAAGTCAACCAACCCTTACTGGGCCAGCCTGTTTGACTCTGAGCCTGGGCCTGGCAGTGGGCTCTACAGAAATATAATAAAGCATGAATTTGGCTAAAAATACACTTGGCACTGGCATTTTTATAATGGAAGAAAAAAAAATGAAAGCAGTAGCATACTTTATTAGTTATTATTGCTATGGTGCTTATTAAGATTTGTCAGTCACTTGTACCACCCTTGTACAATGTGATTTCTTATGTTATTAGGGGAGAATATACAAAATAAAGAATAGTTTTTAATATATCATTTATTCTTAAAAGAATAATTAAGATTGCGGCGCAGCCGTTGTGGTGGTGGCAGCAGCCTCTTCACGGATACGATCCTTCTTGAGAGTGCCCATGAAAGCAGCCTTATCAGCAGGTGTTTGGAAGCGACCATGTCCAAATTTGGATGAAGTATCAATGAACTTAAGGTTGATCTTCTCAAGAGCAGCCCTCTTGGTGTGCACACGAAGTGACTGAAAACAAGAATTGTGTTTAGCATCATAATAAGGGAAAGGTAAATCAACTATTTGAGTTTTTACAAATCAAAATGTAATATTTGAAAGGCTCTTTGTTATATCTTTGATCTCTCATATAAATTAAAAAAAAAAACATAAAAACACTCATATATCCCTCACCTTTCTCAATGTAATAACTCGTTTCTTTGGACCCATGCAACAGCCCTTGATCATGACGAAGTCATTATTGACTTCACCATAGTGAGGGAACCCACCCATGGGGGTAATAGATTTCTCAGACAGGTCATACTCAGTAGAGGCATTGTTTTTGATGACTTTCCCATCCTTGGTGTGGATTCCTGAAAATAGAAATCAATGAATTGATTACCTACTGAAAAAAGAGTTACAAATATGACAAAATCTGAATACTAGTAAATTTGGTGAACGAACCTTGTCCAATTCTGTAGATTTTCTTATTCATTTCTGTTCGGTGATGGTAGCCCTTCTGACCAGCCCTGGCAACAGTGAATGAAACTCTTGAAGGATGCCAAGCTCCAATACAAGCTACTTTACGCAGACCCTTGTGTGTCTTGCGTGGGAGCTTCTTAGTGTGCCAACGGGAAGTAACACCTGTAAGTTTGATATATATAAATTATGCTGTTATGTATAATTTGATCCTATTTTAGCCCCAATTTGTAAAAAGAAATGTATATTGTGACTATGACATTTAAAAACTATGTATCCTATAGTAATAATAAACTTAACAAGCTATGTACCTTTGTATCCTTTGCCCTTTGTAACACCAATGCAATCAATCATCTCATCCTGAGCAAAGACTGAATCCACTGGGATAGGTTTTTCAAGGTGTTCCCGAGCCCATTTTACTTTGTCTTCAATAGTTCCACCATTCAATTGAATCTCCATAATATGAGCTTTCTTCTGGCGTTGTTTCAACAACTTCATTTGAGTGTGGGCAATAACTCTGATCACACTGCAGTAGCGGATCATTTTCTTGAAATCCTTTTCAATGGATTTCTGGCCAAGCTCATCTTGCCATTTCTTGCTGGCTTTGGTAAATGCCTTCTTCTTGCATTTATACCTATTTAATTCAAAATTTAACACTTGCTGCAATAAAAAGCTATGCCATCTCTTCAGTGAGCGGAGATAACATAGCTGTTATATGCCCAAGGCATACATAAAGGTAAAGCCCTCATCACAGTGAGAGGAGAGCTGTTTACAATTATTAGTAAATGAAATTTGAAAAAAATTATAAAAGGTAATAAAACGACACCTTTAACAAAGATACATACCAGTTCTTATAGAAGCGACGTCTACAGTCCTCGGACATATGTTCTGCCCATACGGTGAGCAATGCGCGGAGGCCATGTGGTGTTTCAATATAACCGACCGCGCCGACACACACCATTGGTGGAGTCTCGATGATGGTAACTGCCTCCACAATTTCCTTCTTGTTGATCTCTTTAATCATTTTTAAATAATATTAGTGATTATTCATTTTCAACGACATCACTAATAGAAGTCTTAAATAGAAAATAACTTACTTGATCCAGGACGGTCAGGTTCACGAACCACGTGGGTCATACCAGCCTTATATCCGATAAAAGCGGTAAGGTGCACAGGTTTATTCGGATCATCTTTAGGGAAAGCCTTCACCTTACCGCGGCTGCGGCGGGATCTCTTCTTGGGATAGAATCCCATAGACCCATGACGAGGAGCCGAAAATTTTCTATGCGACTGAAAAGATAAATTATGGTTTAAATACCTAGCAAACTACGTTAATTTAAGTTAGATATCAACAATATCATCAGTCCGCCCTAGAAAAATCTTCACATAGATTCAGGTTCTAACCGTATTTAAAAACTAGTGGTATCATCATTTGAGTTTCTAAATTATTTAAATATAATACAAATCACAACTAAAATAATATTTCGATTAGTATTCTTTTACTGAATAACAAAAATAAATTTAGATTATTAAGAAAATTAACAATTTAAAACCCAGTTACTAACCATGTCGGTTCACTGTCGCAACAATAATGGCCGAGTTGTAGTGTCGTGTCCTGTCAGGTTGACGGCAACCAGAACTGTTTAAATATTGGCCGTAGGCACTAGGGTTTTGGCCGCTTGTTTTTTTTTGGATTATACTATATTGTACAGGTATTTGTAGTCCATGGGTCACGCAAAAAAGTACTATTTGCTATCTGAGTAAATAAATGATAGTGTAATTTCCAGATCTTAACTTAACATCTTTTTTTTTTTAATAAATACAAATATTTTTGTAAAAAACATCATGTTACATTTTTTTATTCAATTATTACTTATTATTATAAGGATTTATTATGCTGATGTACGCCTTACGTACAGGATGCAACCATAATCTTCGAAATTAAATTGATATTGTATAATTCCGTCACAAGCATCTCGTAGCCCGTGTTTTACTTCATACACACAACCAACGTTGAATCGGTGACATGAATTATCTATTTGGTCTAGCCATGTATAAATCAGCTCTGAACTGGTCTATAAGTTTAGCTCACATATGTTGTCTTCTGTGACAGCATGGATGACTACGGCCTAGTTATCCCTAAACTGGGTAGGCTCTGAACCCCTCGGTAAGGTTTGAGGTCATATAATAAGCTGGGCTGCGGACGAGAGCGAAAGCGTGCCCGTGGTTCCGTCCCGATGCGTTGGAGGAACAGAGGGGTTTAGTGGGTACGCCTCCGCTATGGAGGAGAATCCCACATAACTACCGCGTCCCTCTCGGGGCGCGGAGTATGCATAAAGCATTCCCCTCTGAAAAAAAAGGACATATAATAAGCTGGCGACAACGTTGCCGTATACATACGTAGGAACTAAACAACAAAATATCGGCGACACGGGCCTATGTACGAACCTTATTACTCTGTATGGATTAAGTTGCTTAGGGGCCAAAATTACCGGGCTTACAAGATTTAGTTTACCTTGTGACCGAGGAGAAGACCATATTTCCTAAGCTCTTTATTTGAATTGATTATTTTTTTTCAATCTTAAGAAATAAAAAAATATTTTTTTTTTATCTCGTATCATACTTTGTCTTTGGGTAGGCTATCATTGTCAAACTCAAACGTCAAAGTCGGTAAGTCAAAAATCAAAATATTGCAGAGAATCGGAGAAGAGAAAAGCTTTTGTAACTTTTATTTATTAATTTAAAATTGGTTTTTAAAGTGGTAATCTGCATCGTACTTTTTATATTGATAGCCGGCCAAAATATCAAGCTAGAAATTTTGTTCAATTAAAGCACTAATTTCTTCAATAAGAAATGGCAGGACCAATGGAAAGAATCCAAGTTCTGGACGATATTGAAAAGGACATTATAACTTGCCTGCAATGTGCTGGTAAGATTAATTGAATCTGTCTTAGCATTTCTTTATTGAATTCGTTTGCTACATGTAGGTTTTATAGATTCTGTGAAACTCGAGTCAGAATCCTAAATTCTTTGGTACACAAATTAAATCAAGGATCACTTAGCATATTTTCTTATTCACTGTTACATATATTATGTTATTTTGGATGTAATGTTTCTATCTATAATATTTTATCATCCTTTAGTTAGAAGCGGTTTCCATCTTGTACTATAATTCTGAATATCACATGTTATTATTTCAGCACAAGCACTTTTGGAATTAGGCAAAGAAAAATCCAGTCAAAAACAAGCTGAGACTAATACATCACAATTCTTAAGAACTCTTAGTCAAGTGGAGTCCAAGTTGAGTGACCAGATTAACTATTTAACCCAAGTGTCTACTGGACAGCCACATGAAGGGTCAGGATATGCATCTCAGAAAGTTTTGCAGATGGCTTGGCACAGACTTGAACATGTCCGCTCTTGGGTCAATGAATTGGATAGACTGAAAGCATCACACTTGGCTGCAGCTAATCGTCCAACACCAGGAATTCCTAATGGCAGTATGACTTCTTCTGGAACTAGTACTTAAATGCTTTTTAATCTTTGCATTATACTTGTACAAATTTTAAAAAATAACATGTCCATGTAACCATTCCTTGGGTTATGTATTTTAATATCTACAGCTAAAGCTCTTATTAAAGTTAAATAATAAATGAATTACACTGAATACAATTGACTTTCTTTTCTTTCAACAACATAAAATAATTAAAGCCTTTTATTAATCAAATAAATGATGATAAACCATGTGCATGTACTCTTATCAAAAGCAAACAGCAGGCCAATGACTGTTTATGTTAATAAAATTGACATAAAACTTTAATACTAAAAAAACCAAACACCTATAGCAATATTTTAAAATTTGATGTGATTGTTTAAAATAGTTTCCCCATAAAGAAGGCTCTGCCACTTGAGAGTCGCTTTTATATTTACCTGCTTAGGGGGACAACCAGCGAGTAGGACTTAATAAAATAAATCATCAATACCCATTGATATTGACAATTCTAGAGGAACTGTAGATGCATTGCAGGCCTTTGAGAAATATGTAAACATGTTGTCGACCGCGACATCGTTCGCGCGGAATTAAAAAAAAAATAGAAGTCTATGTGTTCTTCCAGGATCTATTCAGCCGTTCTGGAGATACCTTCAAACATCCATCCATCCATCTAAACACTGGCATTTATCATATTAGTAAGATAATTGTTGATCATAGAAAACAAAAACCTTTAGGTACAAATCTGCTATATTTCGTAAAGGTGAAGAATAACCAAAAAGTTTATAAAAGAAATTTTTACAAAAGTTACAGTCATTTAATAGCATACCATTCTTAAAAAAGCAGTTGAATGAAGTCAATATTAAGTGAATAAACAAAAAACTAATTCCATGTCATGGTAACTTATCACAAGCACTACAAAGACATCACTTTCTTAAAACAAAAGTTTTTCTTTAAATTTTCTTTTTTTTCTAATAAAAATTCTATACACGCCACTAGAAATGGAATCGATTTTACTTTAAAAAAAATTATCTACTACTCACCATTAAATAATTGGAACTAAAGAAAACACTGATATCTTTGCAAAAAATAAATAATGTAAAAAAGTTACAATTACAACATTTAAGGCAAACCCCTTGTATGGTATTCTGACTTAGACATTTATTAAGGTTGAAAAAATTGATTAACAAACATTCTAACACATATATATCTAACATTTACAAAACTACATGTAATAGCCATTTCATTTAGATAAAAACACACATTATCCTGAACGAAGTAGCTAGTAGTAAATGCATAATGTTAATGTTGTGCAAATAAAATGACATTTTGAACTATTAATTATGAAATCACTCCTCTTTTCAGCTCCTTTGGTTTGCATTTGCATTCGTGAATTTCTCTATATCGTCCAATGATCGTTTTGCTTTAGATGTTATATCATCAAAAGACTTCTTAGTTTGAGAAAGTAGCTCATCTGTGCTTTTACATGCGGAAGTAGCTAATTCCTTTATTTCAGTGTCAAATTTTCCTATAACCCATTCAATTGCTTGTCGACCTTTGCCAGCATTGAGGGATATTTTGTTTGTAAGTAAGTCCTCCATGTAACTACTCAAGGGCACTCCCTGAAAAATAATATCATATTAATATTATAGGGAATTTTAACAAGAAGTTTTATTACTTAGTTTATTATTATTCCATGTTATTTACAGTTATATTTAGTTTTATTGTCTGGTTTCATCCTTTGTTTTATTATAATTTAGGTTAAAGTTTGATCTTGAACTTCAGTTTCAGATAAGACAAAAAAAAACATCCATTGTTGTTGATAAGATAATTAAAGATAGGCATTAGGTGCCAATGGACATCGAATGCTTTCATTATGAAAATTATTTTTGACATTTTTGCTAAGTTTTGTTGTTTTCAACAATTTTTTTTAAAATAGTTTATATCCTATTTCACAAATCATCCTTTGGTTATTTCAACACTCTTTTGTAAATTGGTTAAAAACAATGAGTTTTTTTTTTGTATAAGGTGGTACTTTAATATGACATACAAAAATAAGATAATAATAAATAACTTACTTGAACAGTTACCACAGCTTCTTGTTTCAGCAAAGTTTTGGAAGTATCCTTGGGATCTGGTGTGTAAGTAACAGTTTCATCGACAGCTATGTATCGGCAGAATGTCAAGTTTGTTGTTTTTAGAGTCATTTGTCTCTCAATTGGATTTACTTCAGATTTTTCGCTAGCATAGCATATTTTTGCGGTTCCAATTAGCTGAAATAGTAACAATTATCGTTTAAATAGTAAAGTAATAACTGAGAAAAAAGTAATTTCTCCTGCTTTTGTATTGCAGAAAGAACAAAAGCACTCTATATGAAGTATTTTTAAATGTTTCTGAGGCTATAAGACAGATACAACTCTAGGTATTTGCATCCTAAGGTAAAATATTGGAGAATATTTAGAAAATTGTCTTTTTAAACATAAGTACCTGCTAACAGGACTTACAAGATAAAATCAACAGAATTTAATTTTGTTTTCTTAGACATAGTATGAAGATTTAAAGTAAATAGTTTAATCAATTAGTATACAATTAGTATACATTAAAAAACAATTAAAACACTAATTGCTAGCTGCAAGCTAATGGTAACCAATTTCTTTCAGTATTTTACTGGTAATTTTTTTATATTAATAAGGAAAAGTTACAAATTTATAATAATGCATGACTTACCGCTTGAGCCCATCTAGGAAAAAACCATTTCGAACTAACAAGCCTGTGCGTATGCAATACTCCGTCGACCACTTTTCTCTCAACCACATCGGTTCCTATGACTGCAGGGTTCATAGGATTGGGATACTTACGCCATGCTGCCTGAGCAACTGTTTCCCAAGGGTGACTAGAATTAAAATAATTTTTATGTCATTATCACAAAAATTTCCACTTGTATTTATCACTACCTCCTTGTTGCGTCACTACATACTTGAATGTGTGTTCTGAAGTCCAAATCTTCATATTTATAGAATTCGTAAAATGTACGTGAATTATATTTAAACTAAGGAGTTAGAGGTTTTCTAAATTCATAATTACATTACGTTTAACCAACAACATTAACTCGTCTCCATCTGATTAAAGAGGAAAAGGCCCTCTCGCGACAGGATAGACAAAGACAAGCAATTAATGGTGTTACCATGTAAATCTTTCAAAAATTCCATGTAATATTATCGATCGACTTTAAAACTGGTTGAAATTGGTGTGTTTAATGTTAATAATCTTAATACATAATACTTTTACAAATAATAGGCGTATTAAGTTAAATATACACGGCTGTCTTGTAAACACTAAAATGTAGCGTAATCTATTGACGGTACTGATCATATAAAAATAAGAAAAAGAAATAACAATAAGAATTTTAAAATATGCAAATCAAAATCGAGAATCTGTTCTATAAAAATCTAATTATTACTCCATTCAATAAATATATGTCACATGCGCACACACGAAGATATAGCTATAGCTATAGCTTGTAAATATCTTTTCGCACATTTTATTCAACAAAAGCCGCATAACATTTTTCTACTCCTCCGCCCATTTACTCTCCCTGTTACTGCTAATGCTTTTTATTAATGAAATGAGTCGTAGTATTTTTTAAAAGAATCCAAAGTTTTACAAGATTTTGTAAAAAATGAATTTGCTATTAACTTTATTGAGTTGAGTAAAAAAATGTCAACATAATATTCTAGACCTTATATATAAATTCAGGTAGTGTAACATGACCTGATTTTTTTTCTGGTTATTAAAAAATATCAATGTAGTACTACGACACCACAGAACTATAACGCGTAAAGCGAATCAATATTTGATCATAAAAATTGTATCCTAGTTTCAAAATATTTTTTTCTATTATTCTAGGGAAAATTAAATCTGGCAACAATTGTTTCATATTTTTGGCACAGATTATTGAATGGAAAAATAGAAGTCAAAATATTAACCAACCTTTATCTTGCGTCAAAGTCGTTATCAGCAGTTATCAGTAAATATGTAGCATGTCTAAAAAAGGTGAAAGGAGATGATTAACTATGTAAATTTTCGTAAGAAAATTTCAAATGTTAGGTACGTAGTGTGTACATAGGATGGTTATTTAACTAGGAAACCTTGAAAACTTTTACGTTTATATAACCTTGACCTTCAAAAAGAAGGTAAAAAGGTTAAAAGCAACTGTTGTTCATAGAGCTGTTATACGTTTAGGAGGAAAATAAAACTTCTTTAAAACAGCTATTATTCTATATGCTTATTATTACTAATTAAGTTAGCTGAAATATCAATAATCAACCCACACTTTAACGTGAATAAATTAGCAATACAACTTTATAATAAAAACAGACATCAGAGAAGATTCTAAGTAGGTATTCGGTTGTATTTTGTCGAAGATAGGATTTTTTGAATCTGTATGTAGATTCGCAATAGATATAAAATACATAAAAGCAAAGAATATATACCTACCATATTGTGAGGAAACGGGCGGCGCATTGAAGGTAATTTAAAGTATGAATGCTATTGACCAACTAAAATAGAGGCCATCAAACTAAACGATCAAAATATGTAATAAACTGAAAAACCTTCGTGGCATAATACTTTGTAATTATTCCCTCTAGATTTTACATACATACTGTGTAGTTGTATTGTAGAATAAAAATATATGACGCTTTTAATCTAGACTACTGTGTAAAATACAACTATGAAATATAAAGATTCTATTGTTCAAGATTATCGTTCCATAAGAACATTTAAATATTCTTCAGGACATTTTGGGACATTTTGATTATTAATAATTGTATTTTGTATTATAATTGACAATTAATTGTATTTCAGTATATTCTTTTATATTCTACAAATACTACGCAAAATAATTTCAATGTGTCACAAAAATGTGATAAAGAACAACGTAAAATAAACTCATTTATCAGACTTAATTATTTGTAACTACACACCTGTGACTGTGCTGTTTTGTGCGACCTGTGGACTTTGTCCTACATGACGTCACGTGCACACGCGTTGGCGCTGGTACTTTAAAGTCTTTTAACACTCGAAATAAAATTTCATCATGATATTATGTTGCCAAAATTCTTAACCATTTCTTCTTCTTCATGGAGTCTCATCTTCCCAGCTACGATGTTTTTATGTACATAGTTAACGTTTATACGAAGACATGTGATGTGATCAAGGTCCCAAGTTTGATTCTTAGTTCTGTACCAATGACTCGTTTGTGTTATTGTTCTCTCCGTAATGCGGTTGGAATCAGTACTGACAGACCACAATTAGGCTCAATAATTCAAATTGGGTACATATTAACCTTTTTGTCATAGGGTATATAATTTAGACAAAACACATATAGTTGACATGAGAGATAAAATTCTAAAAGAATTTTGAAAAGAACGAGTTTAAATTTTTTTTTATATAGAAATAGATGACAAACGAGCCTCTTAATTTCACCAAACAATTAGTTGTTTTTTTGTCTGTCTGTATGACTGTCCGCCAGGCCGTGTGTGTCTAGGTAATCTCCGAAACAGCTGGATAAATTTGACGGGACTTTGAGCGGAAAGTAGCTGATGCATATTCTTTATTTTTAATTCTACGCGGTTGAAATGGTGGCCCACCACTAATTTTAAATATTTGCTTTACAACGTCACACAATTCTCGTGTATAAATTGGCATAAATCTCCAAGGTCGACTATTATCATTCATCTCGCTTCATTCCCAGTCCATGCCGTGCGTAGATATATAACTGATGTAGATGTAGAAGCTTGATTATCCGGAGATATCAATATTACAGCCATAGCCCGAATATCTAGGTACCATGTAAACTCAAAATCTTCAAGTCAAGCCCAGGTTGTATACTTAAGTATTCCTAATATTTTAGGTGACAAAAACACTGCGCAAAGATCGTATTGTGTTTATTCCTGTTTTTACTGTTGAAACATGTGTACAACAATATTGCCGTCCCCCTCTTTGAAAAAAGCAAAGATAACAATAGTATTTCTTATACGGGGGCTATACTGTATAAGGAAGACAGTTTAAATCTTGAAATTCGTTGGTGAAATCTGAAAAATACAATTATGACGTAATTCATCATCGCTTGTATGTGTGAAGGACGCTATCTAAGCTGCAATAATAATTTTTAATAAAGTAAATAACGTTTTTCAATTTGTCATTATGATGATGTGATCTGTCAGTTTATTTTCCTCGTTTTCAGCATCAGCATCATTCTTTTAATTTCATTCTCGTTTCTCGTCGGGTTTGCTATAGTTGCTTGCTCGCTTAGTCGGTGGTCACGTACATATTATTATCGCGTAATGAAACAATCGCAAAACAAAGTTTGTCGCTGTCATTTGTTTCTTTCATTGAATTATTTTTATTCCATTTCGATTAAAAAACTGTAGAATTATGAAATACCCTAATTAGGTTAGCGATAGTATATTTCTTCACGAATATAGGTATTTCGTTTTTTGTCTGTGTTTGATAACACCCGCATATGAAGATAACGCGATACAATTATTTCTTATCATTAAGTTGCAGTTGAAGTTTCAGTGTAGTGTTTGAATTTAGAAAAATGACTACAGAAGCTGAAGAGAAAGCTCTTCGTTACAGAAGGGCTCAAAGTGTAACTAGGGCTGAAGAAATAACAGAAAAGGAGAAGAAAGCTAGAAGACTGCAAGTAGATAAACCGTATGTAGCAAATGTATACACATAAATAAAAAACTACATAATTCATAATTATGCATTTTATATAATGTTATCTTAATTAGTTTAATAATATGAAAGTAAAAGTTTAATAAGATAAAAGTCCTTGTCATGTATTTGAGAGGAAGGTCTTCCAAGAAAAAATATGTAGTCATTCTGTTCAATAATCGTCAAATGGTTTTGTAGTAATACGATTGGAATTTCTCACACCAATATGCTTATCTTAAAAAAATGCTATAAATTGTAAAAAATTGATTGATTTTCATGCAAATATTCAATTAGTCAAATATTTATAGTCAAATTATTAATTTTAGTCTCCAGTTTTGAATTTCTAAATTAATTTGTGAAAATTAATTATTATTAATTATATATCTGTTATTTCTTTCATACTAGATGCCACAAACCAAGAGATTCTCTATTCTCATGGAGTTCGGAGTTCACAAACTTCACTGGTCTTGTCAACTGGGGATTTTTGATGCTAACTATTGGTGGCGTACGACTGTGCCTTGAAAACTTTTTGAAGTATGTATTAAAGTGTTTTTATTAAACACTAATTTATCAGATAATATTTACCTTGAATTTGTTAACTAAAGATATTACTATTTATTATAAATATTTACTTACTATAACATTTTAGATATGGAATACTAGTTAATCCTCTGGAATGGATCATTGTATTAACTGGTTATAATGAAGGACGCACACAGCAGTATCCCTCTATCATTTTACTTATATGTGAGTATTTGTAGAATTTTAAATAAAAATTAGCAGCCAGTAATTTTTTTGTACTGTTTGATTTATTTTTGCTAGTAAAATCTTATTTATTGGAGATATAACATTAAAACTATGGATATTTATAGTGTAACTAATGTTACTTTATGCAATTTTCAGTTAGTGTGGTGCCAGTTGTTTTTAGTTTGATTATCGAGAGAGCTATTTCAGTTGTAAGTATCTTAAGAAAATTGGTATGTATAAAAATAGTTTAAAAATAATTAATGTATGTGTATATTTTATAGGATATACTTAGTGATAAAATAGGTATCAGCCTGCAGATTTCAAATATTGTATTCCTGATAAGCTTGCCTGTTGTTGTGCTGCATTTTAGGAGTCAGGATTTTAGTTTTGGTAAGCGTTATTAATGATAGATAAGTTATGAGTTTAATTTCACTAAATAGTGAGATAATAAATGAAAATCCATAATCAAACATGTAGTATGAGAAAACGATATAATAGGGCTGTTTACATAACAATTTCTCAACTATGTGTGGCAGTCGTGTAATGAAATGTAGTTTAATCAATTTTTTTTTAACATGAAGTTTAAGCTCAAATATTGATCTTTAAATAGAATCTTATCTGAGCTCAATGACTTCTTATCAGTACTATCATTATGAAGAAGAAAAAATACTTAATGGTGTTTGTTTTAGAACAAAAGATAAATGCTTTCTAATTAGAAATTGTTATACTATTTCATATATCTTTGAATAAAATTATATGAAAACAATTATCTGTAGGTAGACTGGCTTTTTTGTATGTGACGGAAGTTATTAAGATTATTTTTAGTTAATTTTTAATTGTCCAAACATGATTTAAATAGTCACCACAATTATCATATTTTCTTGTCAATAATTTCCAATTTTTTTTATTACAGTGGGAATAACAACTGTTTGTATGATATACCTGATTTTGTTTTTAAAATTATGGAGCTACTGCCATACAAACTACTGGTGTCGGAGTAGTCTTAGAGCCAAGCCTAAGAAGACCAAACTGCGGAGGCAAAGTCTTTCAGCACCAAATTACAGTAAGTTTTATTAAAAACAAGTTTAATTTTAATACTAGAACTTTATCTGACTAAAGTAATATTTATACTTTATATGGAATTTGTACTTTAACTCTAGATAATAATGACTCACATTTTAAATACCACATGTATTTAATTTAGTCAATAGTGGCTAAGACTTTTTTTAGTATTTTCTTATAAAGAGGTCACAATAGGGTATGTGTAATAATGCAACTATTTTTCTTCATATAAAAACCATAAATTACACATAATTAATCAATATGACATTGATAAACATGTATTAATGGCAAGGTAGAACTTCCTGTTAATTTAACGAAACATGCTATAATAAGTATGTATATTACTACTAGTTGGCTCTCGCGATTCCGTCTGAGTGGAATTAAAGAAAAACATAATTAGTAGCCTATTTGTAAGCCAAAGTTCATCGAGTATGTAGATACCTTCAAACAAAAATACATACATACATCCATTGAAACATTTATATTTAAAATTTTAGTAAGTTTAGTAAGAAAATATTTAAAGTAAAATGTGTATAGTCCATGTTGTAGCAAGTATTTTATACACTTTTAGTATAGTTTCTTTTCTTGCTAATTGTATTAGATATGTATCTTAATAAATGTTATTATTTTATTACTATTGCAGTAATTTTTAATTTCACAAATATTTTGGGTTAATCACTAAATTAAAAACTAATTTATGTTTTATTTAGTTTTTTTCATTAGTAGTTACTTAATTGTAGTATGTTGCGTCATACGGATAATGTATTTAACAAAATACTATTTGCAGATGAACTCATGAACGCGGAACATGAGCGTAAGTTAAATAAATGTGTTTGCAAAGCACTAACATGACATCGTGTTGCCAACCTAATAACAAGAAAGTTTTATTAAAATTAATTGTATAAATAATAATTATAGATATTAGCGATACATTTTCAGTTTCATGAAGCAATTTTTTAAATGTGTGTAAATCTTAATATAACTTTCTTAATAAATTTGTAACATGATGCACAAATGCTATTAAAATCCTATAAATAGGTGTGGTTTGCTTTTTAAAGCTTTTCTTCGTGGTAATAAGGATTTGGTGTTTTTTGGCAACTTTAAATATATATAAAATTTACACATACACAGGATTTTTACACAAATCACAAAAAAATATTTTGCACAATCTTATGTATATTAATTATCAATTAAAGGCGTTTTTGTTTATCCAATAATTTAGTAGATTATTTCAAATTACATTGAAAAAATTATTAAATATTCCAATATAAATTTGTAAAATATTTAATTATTGCTTAATTTAATACACAAACTCCTATCCGTTGAAGAAAGTATTTCTTTTTTAATTTAACAAAATTATTTGGCTTTCTTGCTTTTAAAGAATAGTACAGAGCATTTTAAATGTCAAATAATGCTTTATATGCGCGTGTTTTTTTTGTTTTAACAAACTTATCAATCATCCCTCTGTCTTTAAGTCTCTCTTCTGTCTGACTGTATGGTAAGAATAAGGACAGTAAGATGTTATTTCTAGCAAATTTACTTTTGGTATTATTTATAGAAAGCTTAGACGATGAGAAAAGTGAGCTTGCTGCTGTGGGCCTCGTGCAGTACCCGGATAATCTGAACCTCAAAGATTTATTATACTTTTTGTTTGCACCAACATTATGCTATGAGTTGAATTTCCCGCGTACCACACGGTAAGATATTTATAACCTCTTTTTTTGCAATATTTTATAAATAAAATTAGAAAGTTGCCACTAAAGATATCTTTATAAGAAAACATATACTGAATCGATAAGTGTGTGAACCTTTTTTCTAATTTTTCAGAATCAGAAAACGATTTCTTATTAAAAGGATCGTTGAGGTTGTTTTCGGTGTCAATCTAATAATGGCATTATTCCAACAATGGATGATACCCACTGTTACGAACAGTGTACATCAGTTTTCTGAAATGAATATGATTAAAATGGCGGAACGGTTGCTAAAACTGGCTGTAAGTATAATTTATAAATGATTGTTAAATCAAAGAAGTATAATTAAATAGTATAAACAAAAAAAGGGTCTTGACAGACAGACGGACGGACAATATAGTGATCCTATAAAGGTTTCGTTTTTTTCCTATTAGGTACGGAACCCTAAAAACAGAAAAATGTACAATAACTATTTTTAGACTATTAGTGAGAATCCTTTGGCGCGAATGGCGCGCTTTCGTTACCAAGTCCAGTGTCTGAATGATTAGTGACGGGACATAACCGTTGATATTTTTATAAGTCTAGTGTTGCGCCGATACACCGGCAGTGTCGGATTTTCTTCCTAACCCTGTGCTGCTGTCTGTTAAAAAAATCGTGCTTTATTTTAGGTTCCAAACCATTTGATATGGTTGTGTTTCTTCTATCTTACGTTCCATTCATTTTTGAACTTGATGGGTGAACTGTTGCACTTCGCTGACCGCAACTTCTACAATGACTGGTGGAATGCAAATAACATCGCGACATTCTGGAGCTCGTGGAACCGACCTGTGCATTTGTGGGCGTTGCGACATGTCTACATTCCTATCACAGACCGGGGCTACGGCAAATCCAATGCCAGTATTGTTGTCTTCTTTTTATCAGCATTCTTCCATGAGTATTTGGTAAGTTAGACATTTGATTACTTACCATCAATAAGTTATTATTCATTGAGATATATTATAAAGAAGAAAGATAGTATTGTGTGTTTGCTTATCATTGAGTAGGGTCTGAAACTACTGAATCGGTTTGAAAAATTATTTCTCTAACGGAAAGGTACACTATCTATCACTACCACTAGGGTGACGTATGCTATAATTTTTACGATGAAGTCGCGGGTAACTCCTTATCATAACAGCGCCATCTGGATGACTTAGGCATACTTAGAACAACACTAAACGTTAATAGCGCCATCTTTCACAACTGAGGCTAGAAGAAATATGTCTAGCGGAAGATGGCGCTGTTCAGATTGCAATATTTCATTTTTAAATGTTCAACCTTTTCTGATTGTTGTATGCCTCGTTTGATTGATTTCAGGTGAGTGTACCTCTCCAGATGTTCAGAATCTGGGCGTTCTTGGGCATGATGGCGCAGCCGCCTCTGTCCATTATATCTCGGTTCGCGGAGGTGCGGCTCGGCCCGCGCTGGGGCAACATCATTGTGTGGAGCTCGCTCATAATCGGCCAGCCTCTCGCCATCATGATGTACTACCACGACTATGCACTCACTCACACACTTAAAACACCAACAGTTATATAATCTTTTTCTATAAAAGATTGGAAAGGAGCAAGCTGTCACCTGAATTCGTCGAAATGGCGAAACAACCGCTGCTCATAGACATCCACAATCGCAGATGCGTTGCCTTTAATCGACCTAGTAGGAGACGCACAGAAAGATTACCCTTCTTATGCATCCCATCCATCATATCCAATTCTTCTTAACATCTGTTCCTTATATACATATAAGGGAGGGAGGATAAAGGGAGGGAAGGGAAGAGGACCAATTTATTTCTCCGGAATGCACACCCATTAGGCTTCTGTGTGGTCGTTGTACCTGACGAGCAGACACATTCGTATAACAGATTATTATTGGCGTCAACCACTGTTAACTGCTTACAAAATATTACTTAGCTCAGATATTAAGAAATTAAACCAAGCATACAGTTTTTAATTTTATATTTTGTTGGTAATTTTTTTTAGATATAAGTTTAAAATTTATTTGCAAGAGCACGACATTCAATTTTTTCCAAATTTAATGTTCCATAGGAGTATTTGGAAATAAATGTTGAAAGTTTTTGCAAATGGTGCAATAGTTCGTGTCTACTTGAATTTGTTGCTTTAGAATTAACTTTTATCATCTATGTCTCGAAAATACTCTTTTCTACTAAGAAACTAATACATTATTTGCTCGTAGTTATTAGTAACATTGTCAATAGCTAAGAAAATGTTCTTCTTTGCTAGAGTATTAACATTTATAGTAAATAATTATAAATTAAATGAACAAAATATATTTTACGTACAGTTTATATGCACATTATACAAATTTATATACGCATTTTTATAAAAACATTTAACAGAAAATATTTATTAAAAATATTCTTATTGTATAGCATTTAAGTAAAAGATAAGACTGAGCGTACAAAATACATCAGGGTTTTCCCTTTAACTGTTTTATGAATAAAAATTGTTGGATATATTTTTACATTTGTATTTTTATATTATATAATATATAATTCGCATTTATAAAAAAACGATTATAATTTTTTAAATAATTTTACATATAAAAATAATAATGAATTAACGCAATTCGTGATAAGCATGGTTTCTATTTTTAATGTGGTACGATTTTTTTAATTAAAAATGAAATAAGAACTACTCAAAAAATATTCAAATGCCTTATGCCAATAATAATGTAATATTTCGTAATAAAAATATGTTATTTTTATGTAATTCAATATATATTTTAATGTTATAGCTTAATTTAACATATTAATATTACGGGGGCCATTTGGGTATAGAAGTAATGATTCCCATAGTGCAAATGTTATTTAATTTAAATATTTTCTTGAAATGGATTTATTTATTATAGCTTGTCATGAAATTTGTAATTAGTAATTGCAATCATTTTATATCTTATTTTAATTGAATTTCTATGCCAAAAAGAACCTAAATATTTACTACTTATTTATAAACTAATGTTCTATAAAATTTTGAGTGAATAATGAGCAATAATAATTATTATCTTTTATATAATTTTATACTTTTTTGGGTTGATAATAAATCATGATTTTTCATATTTTATTTTATTGCTATAACCTTTTTTGATTTAATTAAAACAACGCAATAAATCTCAAATATAAAATTCCAAAGTATTTTCGGAAAGCCATTGTCAAAAAAAAGTCTCAAAAAGGTGTATAATGTCTCAAGAATGTCAATTTGATTGCGCGGTTTAGTTTTTATGCTACAACTAATAAACCTCGGGGAAACTTTGTTTTATAATATGTAAAGATGACGAATGCACATTTACATAATAGATAATTATAAGATCGTGCAACCTCTGACTCGACAAATTGACATGTGCAGATTGTGCTTGGATCAACGAACGATTATCATATATCCCTGAAGGTCGCTTATATACGCATACAAGAATATTATAAAATTATCAATAATCACCTATTTCATATAATAATTCTATACTTCTCTATTCTTGATTAACTCGACTTTTCGATCTGATGAAACTATAGTTCTATACGTAAATAGTTTTTTTCTAAAAAATGTTAAACATCGACAAATACACAATATAAATATGCATAACAATTAGGTAAAAAGTATAACCTGGTGTGGATAAAAAAAAACTAACAACAATAGACAATTTTTTTTTTCATAAAAAAGTGACAAGTTTGAAGTATCGACTCTCAGGCATAAAGCAGGAATGAAAAGTGGAATCGTAGAAAATCGATTGATGAAGAGCGTCCGATAGCGAGGCGTACGTGTCCGCCCCTGGGACCTGTCTCTGCCCCGGAAGCGCTCCCGACCTATTGTTCATTGAGCAACCGCATAATATTTGAGATTATTCAAGTAGTTAAAATTGATATAAAATTATGAAGGTTGAGATATCTATGTTTAAATTATGGAAATAACTATTTTAAAGACAGAAACAAGAATAGATGCAAAATAGATTAATTCCATTCTAGCTCATTTACAACAAAAAACTTCGTAACTTATAAGGGACATGCGTATTGAACAAAATCAAACAAAAAATGACAAATGAATTAAATAAAATAAGCAATAGTAAAATGAATGAGTGAGTATATTTCTAATTAACAATAACAATTTCATGTTTAAATATGCAAAATAATGATGATTATTAACTAAATATTGTGCAATTAACAAAAGGCAAATAGAAATGAACCGAACAGATAGGTATAGGTGTTGTCGGAGAGTAATCATGTAATAACGTTTGCGGCGCGAGCGGCTTGCTAACAATGTTGACCGTGGTAAGCAAACAACGGCGATGGAGTCAGCACACGCCCGATCCCGAACCGCTCCACGCCGGTGCCGCATCGCGTCGCATCCCCGATGCTTCCGTACAATATTATCCTTACCCTATCACTTCAAATTCCTACAGACAAATTATGACTTCATAGTTATTTGGTTATTTTATCTGAAAATATGGTTTTAATTGCACGCTCAACATTATTTGAAGATTAATTAAGTAGTCCTTTAGTATATTTATCATTCAAATTTACAAAATTAAAGTTAATTCGCAGTGCGACAGGTGGCAGTTAAATTCAAAATATTTTAAAATAATACGAAGGTTTAACTATTAACTACAAGATATCCATACAAAACTGGTGTTTAATGTATGGTTCCAGAACTTATGTTTGCGAAGTTGAAATGTTAGTTCATGCATATCTTCAATTATTGCTCATTATTTTAACGATAACAAGCGCATCGTTTCAATTAAGAGGGTTAATAAGAAAGGGTTAAATGTTTGGGCGCAGGTCGTAGATTGTATAGCTCGGGCTCGTGGCTCGGGATAATGCTGACGTGTCGAACCCTCCGCGCTCTCTGACGCGTGAAATCACTTTGTTCAACAGTTAGTCATGTAGCCGACGCGCCATTTGGATATTCAATGTAATAACTGAAATTATGATTATTAAAAACAGACGAAACTGTACACTAAAATAAAATAAGGAAGCTTTTATGGTTTTAATTCTATTAATTCCATTTTTACTTAGGTACTAGTTTTGATGACAGGCAAACAACTAAAAGCGGAGAACTACAAATAAAAAAATCAAACTACGTGACAAGACGATTCAAAGGAGCTCAAACTCGATGAGGTTGTATCGTTTCATTACGAAGTTCTTGTTCATCCAGCTGCATGATCAGATCAGCACCACGTCATCATAATATTGCATTATCACGCGATTTACACATGTATGCAAAATTTCAGCTCAATAAGTAACGAGGAAGTGTATCAAATTAAATTTGCAATATTTGATTACAAACATCGGTACATGTGAAATCTTACTTACGATATTTTTGTCACAAAAAGGCTTTGCATTTATTTCGAATTAATTAACGAAATTAATCAACACCTTATCTTCAGAATACAGCAATCTGAATTACTCCGCAGTAATCCGTCTCCTCAGAAACAAACCGCTATGTTTCTAAAAAAGATCTGAGTAATATTTCGGGCAACAGAAATCAAATCGATTACAGGTTTAAATGTAGAAAGAAGAAATATCAAACGAAACCTGTCTTGAGGCACGCATGAACCACGATTGTTTGAATGGAATCCATCTAGTAATATAAACGTATGTATCGATAATAAATAGGCAAGTACAATGGAATACATCTATTTATCGATATGACCTGTGTGGTCCGCCCCTAATATGGGAGCTGTAGATCACATGTCGCTCGGCGTGGAACAAAAGCATGTTCATGTTTACATTATGTATGTTGAAATAGGATCATAACACGGTAAGATCTTGATTAATTATTATAATACGCAGACCGGCAGTCAGTAAAAATGTCAATAAAATCGCGTGTGAAAGTAAAAGATTGTAGTTATTTTCGTAGCAGGATAACGTCTACACTCTACAGTCGTAGGCGGCGCTACGAGAAAAGTGTCGGCAAGTCTCTGTAATTTAAGTACTTTAAATAGTTTCACAAAATCTAAAACGATTATTGATGATTTATATACCTATAACATTTATTTTAATATTTTAAAAATTTAATACATTTATGGGATAATTTATTAAAAAATTGTTTAGTTTCATTTGAGTCACCTTAACAGTTACAAGATACGAAAATTAAATCTCAATCAGTAGTCACATTTTGAGATGTAACCGAAGCTAATTATCTGGACACGAAAAATATTATATCTTTAAATACCTTGTACACCGTCACAACTTTAAATTAAAAGCCTTGGTGTTACAATATAAATGCACTTAAGGCCATGTACAACGTACAAATTTGCATGAAGCATTTTATGTACATGTGTTGTGTAGTGTTTATGTTTTCATATCGTTATGTTGGTGAACTTATGATTGCGAAAATAAAGGCTTCTACATACATATATGCGCGCGTCGCGGTACGTCATTGGGTGGGAGGGCGGAGCATGGGGCCGCCCTGCGCCGCGCCGGCAGTTCGCTTCCGGCCGGCGCGCGCCCCGCACGCTCCATGGTGGAACACGCACTCGTGGACTGCTCCCAGGCGAGCGCCATGCAAACCCTGCCGCCACAGCCACATCGCGAGGACGACGACCAACTCGCCGATGAGTACGTTCAAAATTTCGAACTCGATCACCTCGAGGATCATAACCTCGTGAAACGAGAGCCTCTGCGGACCGGATGGAATGAATTAGTTGAGCCGCCCTCCGCCTGCGCCCGCGTCTGTCGTGCCTGGCCCGACGCTGGACCATACCCGCAGCCCCACGTCGCTATCGCTGTCGACCCGAGCACACCGCCAGAAACGCCACCGGTGCCCATCGGCCGGAGCCCCTGCCGCGCGGCGCTCGTCGATGACGTTCTGTGGTTGCCGCACATGAGAGAACCTTTGGACATGCGCACCGTTCCCTGTGGCAATTTCGAAGAGTGGGATCGACGGGAGTGGAGGGAGCAGGATCACCACATGCAGCAAGTCGCGCTCCGACCGGCGAGCTCCTGTTCGGCACTGTCTCCCCGTACCGGCGGCCAGCATCAGGGATATCAGACATCCTCTTGCGGGGACGACCTAATAAGTGACGACCTTCTCATGACCCTGAGTGTACGTGAGCTCAACAAACGCCTACACGGATTTCCCCGCGAGGATGTAACGCGCCTTAAACAGAAGAGGCGCACGCTAAAGAACCGCGGTTACGCACAGAACTGCCGCAGCAAGCGGCTGCAGCAACGCCAGGAGCTGGAACTGACTAACCGGTCACTGCAGGACGAGCTGCAACTACTGCAGCTGCAGGTGGCGCGCGTGACGCATGAGCGCGACGTACTTAAGCAACGGCTCTCGCTGATGGGCCGCGAGCATACAGTGCCCCAGCATGCGCCGCCCACGCCGCACTCCTCGCCGGAGTTCTTCTCGGAGCTGTGACGGCAGGGCGCGGCGCCGCGCGCCGGTGCCTCCGCCTCTGCCTCCGCCTGCGCCTGGCAGCGCTACTGAGCCGCCGCGGCGCTCCCGCAAGGCCCATCGAACTGTTCGTGCTTTTGTTAAGTTTCAAATTTTATAATTCATCAGTTCCAGTTTCATAGTTTTCTAATTATTGGTGGAACAATTACGCCGCGGCTCCCGGTGAGGGTAGCCGACGCGTCACCGTGTTAAATGTATGGTTGTGTCGTAATATATGCATAGCTTCGTTATAAAACAAAAATGTATTACTAAAATTACACATAAGTTATAACGAATCGAAAACAACTGATTATTCAAATAATTGTATATAGTTAATGTAATAAACGAATAATACAGATAGGACTTTTGTTTTACTAATAAAATATTCCCAAGAATAAATATTCTTTTATTTATCATAAAAATGCCAGCATTCCAAAGGTCGCTTAAAAAATCTCATCTAAACTCAACTTAAAATACAGTTCTTTAATATAATAATAATCCTTTCAAATAGTGTTTACATAGTAAAACATTCCTACATTATCGTGCTTATAATATTTCAATAGCAAAAGTAAAAAATACTATTATGATTTCTTAAAATTTTCCACTTCCTAACATCACTTAATTTTATGATTGTTTTCATTACAAAATATTAAATTCTTAGTAATTTTCCAAATGCCATAAATCGTATCATGTAGAATCTTCGAATCGAGTCCAATGACTCGATTGATTGTGCAACGCGACAAAATTTGCAACGTGTCGGCAATTGCCCAACAATTACTTCGAATCGAGGTCGAAGGTAGAAAGAGTTTTGTTAACAAAAGGGTGCCTTGTTGATGTTAAATTTTTGCGTTATATTTTCATATTTATTTATGTTACGTAAAAGCTTGCGCCAGTCCGCTACTGGACTTAGGTCTGTGGACGGTCCTTTGCATCCTTGTACTCTCTGCGGTCTCTATCTGGAAGGAAAGCTCCCCAAGCTTCTGGACCCTATCTGTAGTCTAAGATTAATTTATGATCTACCCTATCTGAGATATCTGGCTCGACGACTTTGATAACTTGGTCGCCTGCTTTGTTACTTGTCGTATTTTTAGTATAATTAAATTATCAATATCGCTCGCAATGGACTCGTAAATAACGGGTCAGTACCACCGTCACAATATTTTGTCATTGTGCTTTTGGTCATAGCGGAATTGATGCATTGATTATTTCTTCTAAGAATTTAAATCAGTAAGTTTATCAGTATTCTCACATATTAGGTTTGTAAAGCGAGCATATTAAAGTCGAGCTGGGTATGGGGTAACGATTTGCGAATATCTTTTTTAACTATTATACTACTAAGTTCGAAGATTTGATTACTTTGATTACCGTTTTACCGCCAAAATTTAATAATTGAAATATTGCAGTACCTATACATCGAGTTTGCTAGTATTCAGTCACGGTACAACAACACGAACCCCTAATTAATAGATAGAAAACTATGATATTTTAATTTTGTGTTTTAACGATTCCATTTTTAAAATGTTATTAAGGTATTCCGTTGGTTATTTAAAAGTTATGATATTTAGGTAAAATGAGAAATTTAATCTATGAAATCTAACACCTTAAAGGCAATCTAGTAATGTCGGTAATGTACTACATACATATATAGTGCCATAAAGTACATAATGTATCAATGTGCATGTGTGTTAGGTACGTAAACAGGAAAGCGTTACGTTGTTGCACGCAGTCGTCACCCGGCGGCGCGCGCTCAAGCAATCATCGTAATCTGATACCCACTTAATTGTTATTACAATTACTTTGACCGTTAGGTTACGTGATAGTGATGAATAACTGTCATATATACATCTATTTAAATCCATTTATAATCCAAAACTTACTAATATTATAAATGCGAATGTTTAGATGGATGATTGGTTGTTTGTTTTTTTTGAAGGTATTTCCAGAACGCCTGAACGGATCTCGATGAAATTTGGCATACATATAGAACATATTTGGGATGAACATATAGGCTACCAATAATGTTTTTTTAATGCCGCGTGGACGGAGCCGCGGGTAACAGCTAGTACTGAATAAAATTTGATAAGTTTAAACAAATTAAAATTTTCTACTTGAGAAGATGTTAATATTTTTACGCTTTATCTATTGCAGATTAAGAAATGGTTTTATTGCACACATCTGGGTCTAGTGGGCTTCTTTCAACATTCAATTATTGTGTAAAACTTTTTCCAATAAGTACATTAAAATATCACCTCTACCTGGTTGTGCTAGGGTTGATATATACACATTAAAATCTGTACTTTACTTAGTTAATTGTTATTTTAAAAAATCAATAAGCTAAGCTCCAGGGACGAACGCACATTGAATGAATCCCGAGCCTTTGACTTGTTCAAATCGGTAAAAAATCAAGAAATCCTAAAATTGGTTGAGGATTTTTTTTAAATTAAATTACATGAGAATATATTTTAACAAAAGGGAGATTTAAAGTGCAATAATCTTACTAATATTATAAAAGCGAATGTTAGGATGGATGGATCTTTGTTTGAAGTTATCTCCAGAATGGCTGCATAGATTTTGCTGAAATTTGGCATAGATTTAGAACATAGTTTGGAGGAACACATAGGGTACTAATTAACTTTTTTTAAAATCCCGAACTACGGAGGCGTGGGCGACGGCTAGTTGTACCTTCATAAAACAATATGTTTTATAGCTATTACGCTATTGCATTCTTAAATTTTTTAATGATTATTGCTAAATTAAGTGCTTGCAATGTTTTTATCTGCTTGAAGGAAACATAAGCCTTTCATAACTGTAGTTTTTATAAGTGGTAGTTCTTGGTTTTCCTGAAGAAAATGGACAATGGCGAACGCGCTAGCGATTACCCTTAAACTAAATTTCATTCATTGTTAGCCTTGATGAGTTTAACGGTGTAGTAAAGTAGCTGGCTAGCAGAGACCATCGGAAGAAACGCAAAACCAAAAAAAGGCTTTTTTGTATTGGTTTTTCGTGGCGATGTATTCTAAGCATAGTACATTCTTTACTACATCACAATTTGCACCTTTACGACATATAATATTACAACGTAATTTTATTCGTTTTCCTTTGGACCGATGAATTGACCCAATGGAAACAAAATATCATAGAGCCGATTGATTCTATCGAATTAACCGGCCTAATGCTAATCGACTCGACCCGACGGGAAACATCCGAAGATCTATGTTCGCATAACCATATTTTCTCTCTGCATATTTTTTTTCACTATTGATATCATTTTAGATTTCTCTTACTTTAGGTAGAGTAGCAGCATTATTTAAAAAATATTTCAAAACACACAATAATAACATCTGCTTATATGTAGCAAAATCCCTATCGAACATTAAATAGTATAGAAGAAGATTTGAGTAAAATGTTAATACAATATGTTCACAGCATTTATAGTTCCAGAGACAAAGAATAGATGTAATAGTAACAATGGTATGTTGAATTCATAACGTGCAGCGAGCGGTATCGCGGAAGGCTGTTTGCTGAGGGGCGTGTCCTAGAACGCCACGCCCCACGAACGCAGCGCCGCCTACCGACAAACTTGAAACATGCTACATTTTCCCTTCAAATCTACCACCGGCACCTTGGCATGAACCATATAAGGTCTATATTCGTTTAGTAGACGTTTCTCTTTTCGAATATTGGTTTGTGAATGAAGAGCACAGCGTTCGTGTTCCTCTCGCGGCGCTGTAAGCTGTAGATGTGTAGACCTGTCATGCAAATGGTGGCCTGTTAATGAAGCCGACGAGAATTATGGGCATTGTTATTGCGGGTCCGGCAGCATAATGGCCCATTCTGTAGGCGTACATCATTATAATGAATGCTAGATTTATTTATATTATCTACATACATATATAACTCTGCGAGGTCAAAATGAATTTTACTGAAATAGTTATTTACGAGGATTTTCATTAGCTCATACAATTAAATTTAAATATTACAGTTTTTGATGTTGTTCTTTGTGTAAATATACAGATAAAACAAAGCTTTGCTTCAGGTATAGAAATAAAATGTTAGTGCTTTATTGCTTAAAAGGTTTTAAAATAGGTTCAACAGAGGCTGTAAATTTATTTAAAACTAGCCGTGGCCATCGACTTGGTACGCGCAGAAAAAGAAAAACCCAGTAATTAATACAGCCTATATGTCAAATCAGTTTAGTAGTTTTAGAGACTATTCAATTTAAACAAACAAGGAAAAATCTTTATATTATAATATTGACAACAATCAAATGTATTATCTACATTTGGTTTGTATGTAAGATTTTAAGGTACAAAATGAATACCAATTCTTTTTGTACATTTTAACGATTGTAAACATGAGGTCTGAAATAAGACAACATAAGCTACAGTTGGTGGTGGAATGCTGTGGTCGGCAGTGCGGCGTCGGGCGGCGGGCGGCGGTCGCGTTGTGATGAGCCAGCGCTGCTCGGGCGTCGGGCGCTCGGGCGGGCGGACGCGGCACATTTTTCCAGTGGCAAGGTCGGGCTCTGACGTCACCACATAGCTCTACTTTCCATTTTCAGACAACCGTCATCATTACTTGATATTTTTTAATAAGGTGTTACAAAAGGCATCGTAAAAATCATTTAAATAAAGACTCATTAAAACTATAAATTAAATGTGATTATTACTTGTAGTGTCAGTTCGGTTGTACCGATTTGCTACATATATTTTTATATAAAGAGTGCACAACCGTTGTATAGTTACTCTTCTTGTTTTCAGGCTACTCCGTAAGTACTATTCTTATGATCCAATTTCAAACTCCAGTTTCCAATAAGTTTTTAGTCACATGCAGAATGTTCTAGATTTCAATCAATACTTATTTTTAATTAACAAGAAATATACTGGTGTTTTTATTTTTTTACGTTTGATTAGCCAGCGCTTGACCACCTGGTGTTAGTGGAGATTTGGTCGAAAGGTGGTCTATTTTTAATCATAGGAATATGTTTATAGTAGAGAACTATTTTAATGCCTATCATGTAACTAGTTGTTGCTGAAAATGTTAAAGATTTGTTAAGAAATCAAACAATATTACTCGTGACTTTTCGTACACCTGTGAAGTCGGTCGTAGAAGAAGGGCTGATGGCGTAGTCTGCGAACTACAGCTGAGCCAGCGATATGCCGCCCGCCGGCTAACAGGGTCGCGGGGTCGATACCCGCTCTCTACCGAGTTTGTTCCTACTGTACTCCAAGTAACCCAATTTTAACTTCATATTTCTTTGTACTTGGTAAGAATAGTAATTTTTTTACCTTAATAAATATATTTTTTGATAATTCTGAAATTACTTTTATATATAACTTGAATAAGTTCTTAAAAAGATGAAATTTGTGAAAAAAAAACTATTTTGATCCGTTTGTTCCTGGTTAAAAATGCCTAAGTTATTTACAATATTTTTATTATTGTTTTTTTTTTAATTTAATTGATTAAAATCATTATCAGTTTTTGTTGAATAACTATAGCTTTAAAATTAGTATAAGAAGAATAAATCTAAGGAAATTGATTAATTTCGTCGCAACAAAGCTTTACCGACGGCGGCTTTTCGTTTTTGTTTTCATGTTGTAACTTAATTGTTGGCTTTCTAATAATTCCTTAGTTATTTTGAAGAAAATTATAATAATACAAATTTTACTATTTTTAGACGAAAGATATCTAGATTTTGGGCAGGTTATATTTTTAGGATAGTGATGGAATCGGTGTTATTTGGTAAAATTACTTATTTTCTAGTTTTTTATGGTTCAGTGTTACTTTTTAATATCAAGTACCATTCATGGCATTATACCTTAAGGTATTACGAGATACTTTTACAGGTATAATTGGCAAAGGCAATACAAAATATTTACAATTCTGTAAGTCTAACAAACTTTTTCTAGTCAGCGGAAAACTTTAGAGCAGAAAACTGCTTATGTCAAACTTAACCAAACTATAAACTTTATAACTTCCGTACGTTACTAGATATTTATTTATATTTTTCTTAATACTTTTAAAATGTGGACGATTCTTGGACAATATACGAGAAGATGTGATAATTAATGGATTTATGAAAATTACATAAAAAAATTAAAACGTTTTTCACATAATATTATCCTCATCATTACAATAGGAAACGGGTGTAATTTATATTACTACAAGCGGTTGCTCGCGAATTAAAAAAAACAATTTGTAGCCTACGTATTCTTCTAGGCTATGTTCTATATGTATGCTAAATTTTAGCGAGATCCGTCCAGCCGTTTTGAAGATATCTTTTTTTTATATCATAAGAAAAAAGGTGGGAAGGGAAGGACGACTAAACTAGGCCTCCTGGACGCACACTCATCAGACGAAACGCGGAATTGCTTCCACTTCACGCCTGTCTTATGTGTGGTCGTGGTATTACACCGGGCGAGCCGGGCCAATTCGTGCGAAGATGTTAAAGCGGGCTCTACCAATCTTCAAACAAACATCCATCAATCCATAAACATTAGCATTTATAATATAAGTAAGATATTTAACCAAAATAAACAGATCAAACGAAATAAACCAATTTAAATAAATAACTGTTTACAATTGATATTCAGTATAGAGATATAAAGCATACCGTGAATTCTTTCTGCGAATTGATACGATTAGTAGTGAATGGGCTTCAGAAAAGCGACTTAACACCTTTGATGCGGTAATACTATTAAATAACACGGCTGCTGTCAGTTTGTAGTGGAATATTAGCGTCTGCGCCCTTAATACCTTACCTGCATTAAAAAAAACTATTGCAGGAAAAGGCACATATAGCTGATAAAAGTTTTGGAATTTTCATGAATCCCGAAAGTTTACAACGTATATTTAGTATCAAAAACTAAGTATGTCGTATGCTGTAAATTCAAGGCATCAGTTTACCGTCCAAAAGTACTAAGGGATAGTCCCTACAATATGCGTTACTTACTAGTTGTTACGTCGAGGTCATACCTTACTTACACATCTTTTCGCCCTAATTTTACAAAACAATATTTGTAAGGTGGTACCCAAAATATTTGCGGTATTTAGTCGGTTGTCACATAATTAGTAGTTACCTAACTCCAAGTCATAAACTTCATTTCTCAAACGAGGAATTCTAACGAGATATATTCAAAACTTGCTCTTCACTTTCTATGGCCGGTTCTAGATTTTGCTTCGAGATGAAGATGTTCATTTGCTCATTTCTCTATTTGTCATCTGGTGGGATCCAGCCAACTTTAGTTAATAATTGGAGTTGATAAACGAATGAAAAATATTTATTAAAATTGAAATTATAATTATAAAATATACAACGGTATAAAGGAGGAGTAAGTGGCAAGGAGTTGACTAGTGGTGGGTGCGTGTCGCAGGCGACGGCGGGCGGCGGGCGACGGGCGGGGCGCAGATTGCTAACTAGGCACTATTGCCAATCGATAGGTCGTTACTTGAGCGCTGCGTCGCTCGCCGCCGCCGCCGCCCGCCGCCGCCCGTCACCGCCCGCCGTCTCCCGCCGCACCGGACACGCGCCACTCATCACTTTACACGCTACGTCAGGTTACTCTCCTTTTCTCGATGTCCTTCAAATTAGCTTTGTAGGTCAGGTTTTCACTAGAATTGGCACCACGTGGTTGTATGTTTCAGAGCCACGCCACTACGACCACCTGAGGAATTTGTCAAGTATATATTTCTTAACAAACAACGCTAATTGGTCACTTATTACTTACGTTACTATCTAATTAGTCCGTATAGAACATTGTTGACCTACGCTTCCCGTCCTTGTTATTCCATTTTTTAAATTTACTTATCTCAGTAGTCAGAAACTGCGTCTCGTTTAGGTTTATATTCATTTTATAAAACTTAATCCTAATCATATTCATGATATTATATGTCAACTTACGTCATATGTATTTAGTTCTCATTATAGATTGTTTTAATAAACAGTCTTACTATGTTTTTGTTACAATTAAAATGAGAAATGCCATCGCTATCTATAGTATTGAAGCTAACCTCTGTATTACTCCAAGATAAGTTGTTCTTAGAAATGATAAAGCACACACGTCTGTAAACTTAATAAGTCTTCTCCATACTAAAGTGCTATGAAAAAGGCTTTACCTAACGACTTAATATTACCATTAAAATTACAATATTATGAAAATAATGTGTTTTACTATGATAATTATAAGTAAACTAGTAAAAACTTATAAAATAAGCGTATAAAACACCAAGTAATTAATCGCTTATAGTAATTATTTGAAACAGCAGACTTATCAACACGTCAGCAACATTACCATATCGGCAGATAAATCTCTCCAGATGTCGCGTATTTGTACAGAATTAGAATATCTTGAAAAACGTCCTCGATGTCCCACTTTTGCAAATTACGAACGTATCGCGTCGTTGGGGCTGAGGGCTGAGCTTAGTGTTTACCTATGCAAAATGTTGACGAGTGGATTTTGCATTCGTCTTCCCGCATGTGTTTTATATTCGTTTAGTACAGTCGGCCGGGCCCGTAATCGGCGCGCTGTTTGCGAGGGGAGCCGCGCCTGAGCCCCGCAAATATATGTCGCAAGATTTAATAGACATGTAATGGATATCTGGATGACGTTTTAAGGATTTGTGCAAACCGAGAAAGTCGCTCTTTTCCCATATTATTGGAATTTTATTTGCGGGATTTTAGGATAATACCCGTGCCCCTACGATTCGTATGACAATAACTTATATTTTATGTATTGTCATTGGTTTCTGTGTATTGTTTGACTAAAAGGACCGATGGCTCAGTGATTAAAGTGAGTAGTTGTTTTCCAAAATGTTGTAGAAATTTAATCTTTTGTTAACCAAACTAAAAATTGTTACTTAATTAAAATACGTTCTAGACGCAAGTTGTTTTGTAATATGAAATCATGTTGAATGTATGTATATGCATTATAGTGATGTACTCGTCTACTCTCCAATGGTCAATAACAACACAGAAATTTGATCTGAGATCGCCTTGTACAAGAAGACCACCCAATACGCAGTTTTACAATTTGTTATAATTATTATATCCAATTAATTGTTATTAAAGTCTTTAAGTAAGTTTTAAACTTTAACCGCAAAACCTATTACGCATTGTGCGTAATGTATCCTGGAAAAAACATGTCCCCCTTTATTTGGTACTTGATAAAGGAAGAATACGTGTGATGTAGTGAGGCTTATTGACTGGCGGTGAGTCTTTTGAAGGTAAGTTAGGCGCGAGTGAAGTGAGTTTGCTGCTGCACCCTGCCGCCGCCGCCGCCGCTGCACCCTCAAGTGTTGTCTGACGCATCACGGCGCCGCATCAAAGCTGCAGCTGACAATAAACTAGATATTTACTTAATCGTATTTTATATTCTACGAATTTTTGCGCTCAAAATACATCACTGCGCGTTAAAAGACATGGCGTTTTAAAAGCGTTACCGTACATGGAAATGCATTTGTACTATTTGAACGCGTTTTAACGCGAAGTAAAAACAACCCGTGTGAATCAACGTGCGAATTATTATTAAATTGTCTCTCATTTCTTATGGCTCAATGTTTAATAAAATAATTTAAAGATTTGCCCTTAAGCTAAGTACTTAAGTGAATAATAAGATATAGATAAGTATATATGTAAGTATAAAATTATAAAAAACATCAATCCGAAGTGTTAACACATTTATGTCTGGCTTTATTTTATGACGTTAGTGTTTTTTAAAATGCAGTTCTATTCTATTCAGGTTTCTAGCAATAAAATAGATTCGCACTCCATATTCACGGGTAGTTGGGTATGCAAGCGAGCGGCGAGCTCTGCGGGGCCGCCGCGGGGCGTCACCGCACGCCGCACGTCGCCGCAAACGTGATTGTCACCAAACGAACCGGCACACACCATTACCGCGCCACCTGACTTCAATGCTTCACGTCAAACATCCTCATTTATATTCCCTTTCCCGCTATAACTCTTATTCTGTCTATCACAATCACATTTATTTTGATTTCAAAAAAAAAGATAACCCCAAGCATAATTCATTTTGAAAGACCTAAATCTTGATGTTTCAATTGTTTTTCTCCAGATCCATACATTAATACAGGCCATTAGTAAACAAATTAGTTTACTTTGTTATGTTATCATTACCTAGTGAAAAGACTATTAAGCTTAGATCTTCGGCAAAGACCGCCACAAAGATTTGCAATGCACATACAGTGAGAGATGTCACTTTGATGAAACATGTCCTGTGAGAGATATTTAAAAGTTACGGTATCGTTTACATTGCTTGACTAGTTTAGTATGTTTAATTTCACTTTCGGCTATCGACGATAACAATGTATGATGTAATTGTAAATTAAAATACGACAATCAAAACATTAGTTACATACTTTCCGTTCTCAGTGTTTATCGGCGTGTTATCGATGTGCCACCGGTCACGCCTTCCAGGTAATGTGGCTGTGGGTAACAGGATGTCGCCTGCAATTTGATACTCTCTTTAATTATTTTTGTTTAGTCTGATTCACCACTGAATAACATTTACTGAATAAGTTAGCCCATAGCAGTTTGGATATTTGGTGTAAGAAGAAACAAAAACTTTAGGATGCGGTCTTTTGTCAGTAAAAAGTGTTTTTACGATGGTATATATCGTTCCCAGATCTATGCAGACCTTTGCCCACTGTTCGTAGGACTTCAATGAAATAAACGGTTGTTAGTTCGCATAGAGATTAAACTGCCAGAATATATTATCCTATATACAATATACCTACTTATATGACGTGCTAACGTGACGATCATGTCTCCCGTCTTCCGGCACGTCGTCCTCGGCGCCGGCGCTTGCGCAATCCAATCACAATAAGATATTTTGTTTGTCTCATACATCACTTGACCTAATGCGATAGAAAGTGCTGATTTTGTGGTATTTTTATAGTAACATAAACGTCGTGTGTTTATTAAACGATTTTATAGATTTAAAATTATTTTAAGCTTAGTTGAAAAAAGGACGTAAACAGAAACGCCAATAGCCTATTGTTTAAGGGTTCGTAAATCCGTCCTTGTCTAGGATTCGAATCCCGCCATTCGACTACTTCTACTACTAGAACTTCGTAGTACAAGAAATATTGGTAAATGAATATAAATCGACTAACATTAAAAAAGAAAGAAAACATTTCTTCCAGAATTAAATTGTTCCCGTTACTGAAGAAATAGTGAAACAACGTAGAACCTACAATATTTAGTTATACTTTTGTTAACATTGGATATTTTGAGTTATGTTAAAAAAGAACAATATTATTTTTAAAAGAGTAAAAACAATCTATGAACACATATCAGACTAGATATGTATATAATTTGAGACGAATTCAATAGAAACTATTACGTCACATGTAGATTATATCTTAACCTAGATAATGAGGCAGGTCGGGAATAGATTTATGTCAACAAAAGCTTCTTAGAAATTCTTTTAGAAGTAATAACAAAGAATAACATAGTTGAGTTGTAAGAGATAATAAACATCACCTACCCACTGTCCAAGCTTTTACACCTTTCTTTCTGAATTTTGATCCGAGCTATGTTGATATTTTTCTTAAAACTCACAGGATTCTTTAAAAGACTCGTTTAGCCACTAATGTTAACTGAATCATTGTCCTACATAGAAATTAAGTACATTTAAAATGCTAAAATATTTTCATAAATCAAAGAAAGATTTCTTAGCCGTTAATCATTATGGAAGACCATTTGCATATATTTAGTTATCGAAATCTGTACTAAGGGATTGCTTAAATACATTAGTACGTACTGTAGTAAGATAGTTAGGTGTAACATTGTGTAGCAATATAAGATAGCAACAATGTGGGTCGCACGGTGGCCGGCAGTGCTGAAGCTCGTCGTGGGATCGTATTAACAAAAACAATAGAATACGCGATCACCTCGCACCGCTCAAGGTGATCGTTTCATAACACTGACGCCATTGGAATCTTATTATACCTACCAAAGCCCACCTTTAGTACTTACGAAGTGGTCATCTGTTGTTAAAATTCGTAACTAAACCACAACTTTAATTTAACAATATTTAGATTTTGAGTATGAATTTTCATCACTTAAGATAATCTTTCAGATTGTCATGAAAAGTTTAAGAAATTTACGCATTTTATACAGTTAAGGTATTGTAGGATATTTTTATCTATGGGTTGTAAACCAATTGAGAGTGATTTAAAGCAATCAAAGGTTGGTAACTGTTGGTTGATTAATGAGTGTGAAACAAGCGAGGAATTAGCGCGCGGTCAGACTGCTTGTGCGAGTAGCTGTCGGCTGTCGGTAATCGCAGGGCAAGGTGCGCGGGACGCAAAACAATCGGCCTCTAATGACCTCCCCCTCCCGCTGCCCCTGCCGGTAATGCCATCCCGCAAACTATATCACGGGGGTGAGTAATTTAATCGGAAAGTAGATAAAAATTTACTACATGCTTAATTATTTATTAAGATTTTGAATGGCAACAGAGAGTAGCGTTTACATGGAATATATTATAAATAGTCTACATAGTAAGTTGTACAACGAAAACATTGCTCTTTTAAGAAATTGCACCAATTTGAGATAGTTAAAGATAATATAGAGGAAGTCAAGTAAGTTATTTTTAATTAAAAATAAAAAGCAATTCTTCGATATTGAATTCCGGTCAGATTTTAACCAATGGATGACCACTAGTATAGATAGATAATAAGTATTTAAAATAAAATGAATTTATATACTGTCAATACTTAATAAATAAAATAGCCTTCGTGAGTTATAAAATTTTCTCGAACAGTGACGCACGTGATTGTTTTCGCTTTACTGAAACTTCCTAAGTCAGCTAAATTTTTATTGCAACGATTTCTCAACATCATATGAAAAAATAAAATATTTTAATCGCCATTGCAACATTTTAAATTGCTAAGTAGGTAAATCTGTCCTAGCGGTCATTCAACTTTTGCATCAAAACGTATTTATTTTTGCTGTTCAATAAATATTATTTAGGTTAACAAATTTGTATTATTGAATATTTGTAATGCGCAGTAGTTTAACAAAATTAAATATAGCTTTTTTCTAACAATATTTTAAAATTTCTGTATGAATTTGTTCAATTGTGAACACTAGTTTTTGTAGCAAGAATAGTTCTCTTGTATAGTCAATATAACTTTGATGCTATACCAAAGTCGTATTGAGTTGGAGTCGTGTCCACGCTTACGCTTCAGCTCCGTGACATAGTAGAGGCAACATTGACAGCTAATCCAATCACGTAATTGGACTTACTTTATTCATCGGCCGGGTAATGACTTCAAGCTTAACTCGGCCGGCTTCTACTTTCACGCCCGTTGTGTAATTATGACATCCTACTATGTAACACCTTCGGAAAATAATCTATTTAAATTGAAGTGACGTATTAATAATTTACATAATCTATGATACTTGGCATTTGGTATGAATTTACCAAGTGAACTAAAATCACTTTTGAAACAATTGCGAATCTCGGCTAAGATTTGAAGCCAGGAAATCCTTAACTATTATCTGCATTGTCCAGCGAGCACTGTATTGGGGCCTACCTTCTTTCTTGTCTATATTAAAGAGCTTTTCAACCTACCAGTTAGTAAGTACATTTTAATTAGCTATTGACTATTTATTATTGTAACTACTCGTAGCTCGTAGTATAACAAGCAGTATGTATATCAGAAAGCGTACGAGACCCGGGGTCGGTGTTCATCCGGATCATCATTTTGCCCAATGGGGCGGACGGTTGGTGACAGTGACGACTCATTAGTGTTAAATTGTTATATTGGGGCGTCGTCGGAACAACGAGATGAACGATTTGTGCACGTGTTAAACAAGTCTATTTAATTGTTCTTGATCTCTTTGTTTTTGTCTTTGTTAGTTTAAAATTCTTTAAGCAAATTAGAGCTTAATTAAAACTGAATTGAAATGGCAAAAGGATATTATTACTTCCCTAGCTAATGACAAACAAATGATTACGTACAGTGTGTTTGTAGCACAACACTAATCGTATCTACAAGTTTAATAGGTAGGCAAAGTTTATTTTTGCCTGCATTATTTGTTCTTAGAAAAAAAACAAAAAAGGCGATTAAAACAATAGTCCGATTTAAATAGTCAAACGATAATACCACTGGTATTATCTCCTGACAGGGGTGTTGAACATTTGACATCTGACAACCCTAGAGCGTTTTGTTGACGGACAAATTGCCTTCGTTTTCTATGCTATTGCATTAAACTTACTGAAATTTATTTCTCATTCAATTGTTAATATTATATCCGTTGTAAAGAAATCAATAAATTTCTAGAACAAGACTGTAATGACTCCAATCCATTACCAAATTATCTTCGCAAAGCATCGCAATAAATATAGATATCTGTCGATACGTATTGATGCAGCGAGCGGAGACAATATTTACTGGGCTACTCCCCTGTCCTGCCGAACGGAAACTTATAGTTTTCTTGAGGCGCCCGTCGAATAAAATACTGCTGGTCGGGACATAAATCAGTTCGCGGCGCGGCCGCAGCCGGCGCTCAGTCGCCTTGAGACCCGCACCCCCCGCGCCCCCCGCACTCTTTGCAGCCACCCCCTGACCCCGTATTGCTACATTTTAATAACAGGACTCCTTCCCGTAAATGGTCACTGACAGATTTTATTTCAGCTCATATATTACATTCAGTCGTGCACGTGGGATTTTTATTAATGCTGCGAGATTAAAATTCACGATATGACATTTCCGTTTTTGTTCTTTTCCAATTTCAGACACACTATTCTTGTATCTCTGTTCAGAATAGACATGTTTTCTGTGATTAGACACAATTAGACTTTGATTAAATATGCCTTTCTGATTATAACCGGCCATAAAGGTCTTTTGTAAAAGTACCGTAACATAAGTACCGTAGTCCGTAGCATAAAAAAATCCGCTAATTCGAGTTTGTAAAGCATTGCACTTCTATGATAACAATTGACATGCGAGTAGGTGAATATGGTTTTAATAAATGCCCAGCGATAGGTATGAAGGTATAGTTGCCGGTGGTTTATGGAGAGTTTTATGGCGTCTGCTGCCCGGCGACACGTATCTTGACCGCGAGGGTGTCGGCCGCCGCGCCGCAGCTGTTTTTTACACGCTTTCTTATAGCTTTTACCTCAAAGTGTAGGAATTGTGAACCTCACATAGAAATAGAACTAAAGCTGAGACATTCATTAATTTTATTTATTGGTTTACTTTTTACCACCATTGGTTGACTACTGCTACGTCATTGTTGTAGCATTTTCGAGTTAATCGAGTTCTTCGAGTGACCGAGTTGCCTTTTGCTTAATGTTAATAGATCTTCGCCACTAACATACACCAGAGAAATCGAAAGTTACGAACAAACATTTCATTGAAGCACTTAAAGTCCTAAAAACCTACCACATGAGATTAACCACCGGTTCTTAATTTTTTCTAACTACTTTAAGAAAATTCTAAAAATTATATAGTAAATTTCTCCACACCACTCCTGTGCCGATTCGACCGAACCTATTACAATAAAAATATTAAAAACCGCATAAGTAAGAGGCAGAGGTCGTGGGCAGTTCGGCGCAAATGTCGCCCCGGACACTTACATTATCCGCTGCCCCCGGCCGACGGTGGCCGAGCCTGCATCGAGCCCCTGCCCTGCACACATTATCTCAATACTTTAGATAGGAGATGCCGAGACATTCCCGGACTGGCGATCGTTCAGATAAATGACCGGCCATTTGACGAGATCCGATTAGTCACGATCATGTTTGTGTTGTATTGTAAAAATATAATCCCACTCGGACTTAAGGCGGCCGAGCGAAACGGAAATCGGGGCCGGCTCCTTAAGAAATTGGAAAGGATTGATCGTCAAAGACGGTTATTACGAGCGGCTTAGATGCAGAAGGATTTGTGGAAAATTTAATTAAACTGTAAATTACGTTTGTACCATCCGAATGATAAACCATATTCGAATATATACATTTTTTACATTATCGTTATGTGATTTTTCTACATTTACAATGTTTAAAGTGGCCGACAACGTTTCATTTTACAATACCCATTCGTTTTTCCACGAACAAGGGAATTCAGTCTTTAAATTACGTATGGCATTGTATTTAAACGTAAGCTCGTATTTATTGTTGACGTTCGTAATTATACACTGCTATGGTCAACAAGTCACTACACAGAAATATGATTCTTGAATGGCTAAATTAATAAGTTGGTATTATGAAAATCGATATTAAGTTTTATTTAATTTTAATAATAGACATCTTGGTACTTTTGCAAAGTTAGATAATCCATGTAAACGCAGGTTGTAACATCACTAGGCTACATCGACTATTGTAGTCAATTAAATATTGATAGTAAAATAAAAGATAACCTTTAGATGGTGGTGTAGGAAACAGAAATCCATTACTGAGTTTCGAAAAATGAATAAAAAAGTGAAACTTTCGACTTTACATTTTAAGTTCAAATCAAAAGTAGTAAATGTTAAAATTTGTCTATGGCCAAATCATCTTAGGGTAGGCACCGAGTCTGTTGGTGAGGAGGTGTAGTGAGCTGAGTGAAATGTTAAATTTAGTTATGTTATTTGTTTATTTGACTAATTTATAAATGTATTTTCAAATAAAAGTAAAAGTAGAAAGTATCAATCGCGGTATATTTTGAACCTGTGGTACATCGTTCCGGACAACTGTACCGACTACATCCCTAGTAATCACTATTGCTGGGGATGACGCCGTTCTACTTCATTATACTCCTCAATAATCATGACTCCAAAGAGCTTACAGATATCATATTGAGTTAGTAGAGTTCGATAAAACTTTTGATATTTTTATCAGATTTGCGTATTTTACAGGTTGTTCAACGCTTTTAAATTGTCCAGCAAAATTAAAATATACCATCAGATTAAACGGTTCATGCCAATGGACAGTTAATAGATTTACCCTCGTCTTATCTCATCATATTTTTTAACTGTTTCATATATTATAGCCAAAGTTATAGTTATTTAGGACTATGAACTACTTGTCCTTAAATATTTTAGTTACATAGGGCACTATGAAGAATACTTATAGACAGATTCAGAAGATAACGAAGTTTCGTGGATTTGTTTGTCGTGTGACAGTGAAGAAATGACGTAGGTAGTTTTTCAGTCTTATTATTTTTATCCATATTGGAAAAAATATAGAAGTAAATTACTATTATCCGTCTTTAAGTCGCATGAAACTATGTGAGGGTTCAAAAATATGACTACACTTATAGAACAGTCGTTTCTGAAGCGCGGCATTCGGCTTCCCTATAGAGACAACGCTTGAATGACTTCAGATCCTATCATAACGCAATCACATATCTTCAGCTACCGAATAACTCCATACATTCATCCCAATAACTATTAGGAAACTTAAACCGTATTCCTTAAGACATAAAGTATAATTTACTGAAATTTTACCATGTACTCTACGTTTAACCAAAAAGATTTACCAAATCTTCAGATATTGAAGTCGATGGCGTCTTGATAAAGAAGTTAAGTGCATACGTGAACTCGATTAGTTTTTGTTATAATAAAATAAAGCCTATATGACAAAGGTATTTTCATGTGAGACGACTCATTACATATATTATTTTGGTAATAACTTACCTTTAGATTTTACATTCACTAAATTTATTTAGGTAACCATTTATTACATATTTAAACTAATATATAACTAATGTGGAGTATGCTTTTATCAGTAGAACATTTAATTTCCAGCTAATAGTGGTTTGAATCTCCAAAAATCCAATCTATCAATATAAAAGTTCTTATATTCCAAAATAATAGAAAAATATCCACAAAAACCGTAAGCGACCCCCGTTTCATATTTCCGCTTACCGATAATCCCTTTAGCGAGGGAAAAACTTCAAAAGTTAGTGGCGAGAGAGTTGGGGCCGGGAATTTTTGATCTCTATTAAATTGTTTCAAATGGTTTAACTTGTCGCGGCTCAATCAGTGCGAGGCTGTGAGGAGGGCGCCATCGTCGCGTCGCGGCGGCGAACTGTTTCACGCTCGCTGCACCGAATGCTGATGCTGGTGTGCTAGCTCCCTTTACATTTATTCTCTAGTTATCTCAAATATTCTCTTACACAATATATTGTCATTCTCTTGCACAATATGAGACGAAGGAGCATTGCAAAACATAGGTTTTTATCAATAGAATAGTCTATTGATAAAAGATACAGTTTTAATTTTTTACTTTCGTATACATGGTATCTTTTTATTTGAAATATTACTTCACTATCTAGATGTATGTACTGATACATGTACTGTATGCATGATACAAAGAGAGTTTATTCTACCAAATAAAATCCTAAATTATTGAAAAGAAGTCGTTTTTTGAGAAATATTTGTCTCCGATTGATATATTTGCATCCACCGGAAATTATATAATGTGTTGATATAATTAATATTTTTATCAGCAATATAATGTTCTATAAGCATAAATCAACGATAGTTGGAGGAGGTAGGGTGGGGCGCATCACGGAAATACTGATTTATTCACTAGTGATATTTTATAGCGCAGTTTGTTCCGGCCGTTATTGTATTAGGGCGGCTATTTGTTACACTAAGGCATCGCCCGCCTTGCCCTCTGTTACAAACAAGCTTTCTTAAATAATTTTTCAATCGGTGTCTTTTACAGTGTTGTGAAATTTATCAATTTAGTAAATCAGATATTTACACATTCGTGTCGGTACTATGTTTACTAAATTGTCATATTTCAGATTTAGATGAAAGAAAAAGATTATGGATACTGGCATGTACTTTATTTATAATACTTCTCACATTTTCTATCACATTAAACTATGATAACAAACAGAAATGGCTTAATCTCTTATCTTTTTGTATCTATTATGAACTTTTAGTATATTAAAAGAATCTTTATCATAAAAATTCCAGAAATCATAAATTGCATCGCTAATTTAATACACTTCATAGGCGCCGCTGAATGAAATATAATAAACCCCGAGTCCCCCAATTTTTTTTAAATTGCGTGAAATTAAATTTAAAATATACTTTTATCCCTTTGGAGTCTGACAAATAGCTGGGAGAGCGGCGGCGCGATTTAGTCACGCTGTAATTGGTTTTTTAATGCGGCACTCGCGAAGTACCACCTTCCGCTTTATCAAGTGAATACATTATCAAATCGTTAGGTCGCGGTCGAGCTCCCGCTCCCTCCCCCTCCCCCGCTCACGCTGCCGTCCTCATCCCGCAAGGGCCATGAATAAAGCGCACTTGTTCACACACCGCAACTTCGACACGCAGAGGGTTACCAAATTAGACATTCCCCAAAACGGTTCCGGTTGCCATTTTAACGTTTGATAAACATATATATATAAATTTGCATTTTGTTTTTATTATCTGTTTAAATCATTTGAATTTTGATTAAAAATTTTAAACCAATTTCCCTTTTTATCATTTTGCATTTATGATTCCTCTATCAATAACATAGCATTAAACGATTTCGACAAGGGTTCGACAGACATTTCTGATAGTGTAAATGTAGGGTGCAATAAATTTGACATGATATTCAAAGAAGAAAAGGTATTTCTCAATCGCTGGCTACGTTTTCGTTGTCCGACGATATTTTGCAAAATATAATTTTTGCTATTTAGTTCCGTAGTTGCATTTGTAATTTTTAATGTGACTAACATTCGCGATAAAAGTATGAATATTGTCATCGGCCTAGAATTTTTTTTTTAGAAAATCTTGTAATAACGATATTTTGTAAGTTTTACTTGAATTCACGATACTTTTTTACGTTAGATTATATAAATAAAAACTAGATCCAGCTCAGCGATTTAAGCATTACAAGACTTCAAGTAAATCATTTCAGAAATCAATAAAATAAAGAAGACTGTTGGAGACAATATTCATAAAGTCACATAACAGTAACATCACATTTGACGTACCTTGTATCAATGGATATGTGCATTTGTTTCACTAACATGTACCTTGTCAGTGCTCGGGTCACGTTCCGCGCCTTACGTCCGAGACTCGCCACTGAGATATAAATTGCTAGAAACATAGCACTGTATATGTTGGGTGAATAACTATTGCTACATAGTAAAGTATGACGGAAGAATTGATTCAGCGCCAAATCCCCAATATAATATTAATTTTATTACAACATAAAGTTGCATCCAAAGACTACGAAGATACCAAAGAATACATGTAAAAAGCGTGGCAGAACTATTATTCGTATCATAAAATAGCGCAATAAGTAGGTACAGGAAGGAAATCGACGCTGCATTGGGGCTTGTTTCGTGGTTAAGTGGGCCATTCGCGTGCAAACGAGCGCGTACTTAAAAAATAATAAAACCCCTTTAGAAACAGTCTGGACGGAGAGCGCATCAACTTGACAGTACACTGTCTCCTTGAAAAGTCATAGTTTAAAGTATGGTGATAAAGAACTTTGAAGTACGTCTATTATTTTTTTACGCAAGTTACTTAACATTTTTAAAAGAAGCCACATAAAAACTAAATTTTTATATATAATAAAATTGTGTGAATGTAGCAGATATGATAGTTTTTGATATGTCATTTTGTAATTCATCTTAGAAATATTTTTCTTGGGCAGTATCAAACATAGCACTTACGGTGTTAATATCGATTCTAACTACCAATTTACAAGATAGTCAAGGTTCTGAAATGTTATCAAAATTCATTGCTTCCATCTGGATGCAGCGCGCGTGCTTGAAATCGGGTTTGTGGCGGTGCCTGTGATTGCCCGCCTGACAAATTGTGTTGGCCGATGTGTGCACAATTCGTTACTTGACCACACGATACCACTCTGTGTACGCAAGCTACTAAACTAACCGTAAATTCACACCTACGTTGCAAGAACTATACTGCTGCCCTATGTTGATTTAAGATTTTTTATTACATGAATTTTTATTTTCTTGATTCAATTGAAAATGACTTTTGCTAAGATGCTTTGATATGAGAATTTAGTGTTATGTTATTGATATTGTTGCATAGTTTCTTTCACATAATATTTATTTTTCTTTTAAACAATTCATCTTAGGAACCTTCACCGAATCCTTGCGAATTCATAACACATTCAACTCATTCTTGTTATGGGTAAAGCATGTATTGAAGTGATTCGAGATAAAAGAGGTTTAATTTAAAAAAAATCTCGTCAGATCAAATAGAGATTCGATTTAAGAGATCCCGTATATCCTTTATTCTTTCGTTTCGTCGTGACGCGGAGACACGGCGTCGATCTAGTTAGCGTGCACACGGGGAAAAATGAAATATAGAGGCAATCCAAATAGATTGTTATCTACCCACGTGTTTACCGGCGGGCGGCACGGCACGTTCGCGCTAACAAGCGCCCTCGCGCGGCTAAAACACGGCTCGCGGTGACACCAGACCCTTTGGACTACACCCTTAAACTGTGCACAGCGATTTGATGGGGATGCGCGTGACAGGTGTCCACTGAGATTTTTTATCTATTCTTCTTTAAGAACTATGGATTCTAACTGCCGTGTTTGTACAAATGGTAGAAACTTTGCTAAAGGTAAACATCCTTCTAGATATAACTTTTTGTAACAACCACAGTACCTTATACCAGTGTCCAATTTAAACTGTAAATATTCGAAATTGATAAAGATCTGAATCTGAATGAAGCTGTAAATATGATATTGCTCTATTGCGCAAATTTGAGGACCTTTTGAACTTGTCACACTTAGACGTTTGTGAAATACCTAAATAAACTTTTCCCTTGATTTTTACTGTAATAATTCTTTGTATAAATGGGAGATATTTCCACAATATTAATTTGATAGTAAAACTATAAAGGTTAGTTAATGTAATATATCATAGCGAGACGGTCATTGAATCGGCGCTATCTGGCCGCTGCGTGAGTTACGGCCGGTCCCCTTGCAGCGTCCATTAACTACGGAACCGCCACGCACCGGATCACTGGCTGACCTCTAATACTACCTCATCAGTTCGCAATGTCTCGCTATTAGATGGTGACTAATTGGCGGGAAACGCACCAGTTCAATGAAGCGTCCATCTAAGAAAATCGACGTAGTTAAAGTAACATTCTAAACTAATTGTTCACAGTGTACAATACCCGAGCTGTACACAAAGCTCGATAACAGAATTACTAGACAACATTTGCATAATCATACCGCGGGCGCGGTACTGATAGCGGTAAGATGCTTACGTAAATTAACCAAATAATCATTCTACGACGCTTCTACGCACCGTAGCGGCTCGGTGCGTAGGCCTTGCTACAAACAAGGTATCATAATTAATGTTCACAATATTTTTTTTATTTGCACTAAAAAAATAATTAAATTTTACACATTTAAGCCTGTAATTTAATTTCTACTCTTTGATAGTACTAATAAGTAGTATGAGATGATGTTATGCATTCTCATTTAACATGGTTCTAAAGCTCCACTTTTTCTTAGGTAGCGATAAATTTTGCATTTGTGCTGATGAGCTATCGGTAGGTATAGTTTTACCAATGAAATACAATAAATCTTTGAGTGCATTATATTCGTAACACACTCGTAGGCGGGTAGAAATAAAAATGTCCGTGATTGGATTAGGTTCGTCCGGCGCTGACGAGCCCCGCGGGACCGCGCGGGCCCACGGCGACGTTGACACGACTACGACGCTAATAACACAGCGTCCGAGCACTGCCAATACAAATAAAATGACGCAGTAAAGGTTATTCGTTCGGATCACATAAAATTCTAAATGAAACTTCTTTATATTTTATTGTGTGCAAGTATGATGAAAGTCGTAAAAAATACATAAGAATTTTTAGCACGTTTTTTTATCCATTGCCTATTTTAGAACTGACCAGTGGCTAACTACGAATCTTGTGATGTCCCTTGGAGCTCTTTAAAGAAATTATTAGGTGCAATTACTGAGCTTGTAGTGCGTGATTGGAATTCTCGCGGTGTGTGGCGTGTGGGGCGCACGGTTAGGGTCCGACGACAAATTCTTACAAATTAATACATCTATCTCGGAGCGTCGCCGACCCACAGCGATACGTGCAGAATATTTATTATTATCTCCTAACACAATTTTAAGATACAGAAACGATATTGACATTGAGTACTTAATATTTATGGAAGCGACGGCGGGTGTGTAAGTTCCGCAATATTAAAACGGACTACAGTACGATTTATTTATAATCAGTAAATAAAGTTAAGAAACTGATTAATACTTTTTGCTTATCTGTACCATATGCTACAATCATAAAAAAATAAACGAGTTTATGTAAATGCAAATATAATACCATATAAAGTCCGTTATTTGATATAAAATAAACAGTTTCGTTTTAAAATTTGTTGCTTATGATAGTGTCGAAACAGAAGGGAATTTCATTTGTAATCTGCACTTATTATCTGCGAAGTCAGCGTATAGTGCAATATGCGCGCCGCCCGACTCCGGCCGCCGTTGCCTGCGCGCCGTCGTTGTTTCGAGAGCTATCGAGGCGCCAATAAAAAAGGCGATCGTCGCCCCGAGCCTCTGCCCCGGCCCCAGCCCTGCTCTGAGCATCGACTTATTTACAGAACACCCTGCCATCGCTATTTATTTTATTGACTGCCATTTGCCCTGACTTTTATCGCTACCTACTTTCCGGATAAAACAACGGCAGGTAGAGATAGCGCAGATATCGTTTACTATCTTTAACATTACAAAATTTCATGTTGCATTCCATTTGAGACTAGTTCAGTACGTGACACGACCTCGTAACGTATTCCTTCTAAATTCTGTAAGTACTAAAGTATAAGTACGCATCGACCTCCAAATGTTCTAGTCTTTAATTTTTTTTGCAATGTTTCAATGATTATAAAAATGTACAATAACATTGGCCAGCTAACATAGTCACCATAACTACTGTTAACTCCAGTAAGGTTTAAAGTCGTGAGGTCATATTATTTATTTAAGAACGAGTAAAAACACAATCAAAAGAATGTTTTGCTAGGTACCTATAATAACGACATTTGTTGCTGCAATAAAGGTATTAACATTTTTAAATCGTTATTGGGGCGGATAAAATAAACATTACTACTACAATATAATAACAGTTGACTACACCAGTAACATTTGAAATTGACTTGTTGTATAGACTGCATGTATGTAGGTTTACAAATAAGAACAACAACGGGACAATAGTCGCGGGCAGCGGACATCGGGCACGGAAAGGGATGGAGGCCATTTTCCACACATCATTGCATCGGTCCGCAGATTTATTTGCATGCGGGCCGCTGACCAGGATCCATTACTGCCATTACAGACTATCTGATCAACCGGCACGAGAGTTATGACGCTTTTGTTTTCCTCCATATAAGAAAAAAATGCCAACATACAGAACAAAAAACGATATTAGGATACGGAACGAACCGATGCATTCTACAGAACGGGTTATGATTTCCGCTATATTTCTTTTCATCTAGGGTGAGGTCGGCCATTAAGAGAAATAAGTTGTCCGATACACGACATGACCAATATATCTTTTATGGTTGAATAAAAATTATTTATTATCAATAATAAAATTAGACACGTTTATTTTATGGAAAAAGATGGCAAAGTTAAAAAAATCGAATTGTGTTCGAGCAAGCTGAATATTTATAGTCTTTAATTGAGTTTATACGGTCATCACAAACCTTATTTACAAAACATATCCATAAAACTTGTTAAATTCGTTTGCAAAGCGAAACTAGGCAAAAGTTTGTTAACTAGTGTTGTATGAAAGTCAAGAAAAGTTTCGTTGGCAGTGAGGCTATTTACTGCGCTGCATTCAGATTTATGTTGGTCTCACGGAAGCCGCCTCAGTTGCTCAATACTGATAATGAACGGGGCGGAAACTATAAATCTACTTAGTTACAAAACTTGTGTAATGGAGAAAAATTAGGCAACTCTATAAGCATTGTGCGTTATATCGTTTGTTGATAGTTGGATAGCGTCGCAGCGAGCGATCCGACGCGTGCCATTCGAACCCGCTTAGTGAGGTTTCCGCTTAAGGGAATTAATCTGAAATTAGGTCGCATTTAACTGACGGTGTTAAGTGTAGGTCACTGTACGCATCGCTCTATAGAAACTATTGTTTATTGTCATATTCTCTTGATACATTGAATTATAATAAATAGGTACATTTGATTGTTTTGTGTACGTAAAAATTCTTTCGTTTAGAAATAACCTGTCACAAACAAATTTTTGAGTTCTTTTGAATTAAGATAATAACGTCACTTCAATAGAATAAAATTGAATGAATTTGTGACAAAATTTTAATACAGTCATTTTGACTTGAGACGTTTTAGTCCTCTGGATAATGAAATAATATATTTTGAGAGCAACGTATCTGTTGTCTATAAATATGTAAGAGTTGTGAAATGGCAAGTATATCGATATATTTTAATTGTATTATTTTTAGTATGTTATATGTTATAGGATTGAATAAAAAATTTGGAGAAGTGCGAAAACATCAAATACCTCGAATGATCGCTCTTATGTAAACAAAGAAAATACGTTTTAATATTGATTGCAAATGTTATTTTATTTTGTTTATCATAAAGGTAATGATTTATTATTGATAATATTTCATTATATTAACAACATATATCGTATGGTATTAAAAACAATGCAGAACATTAAAAATAAATCAAAAAATTAAAAAAGTTTATCTTTCGTTCCTAACATTGTTATTGTTTTTGATATCGATTGTGATCCCAGCCCTAGTGGTCATACGTTTTGTATAATGTGGACGCGACAAATCAAGCCGCGCGCTTTGCCGCCCGGGGCGGCCCCGTATCGACAGACAGCTGATTTATCGCGGAGTCGCACTATCGCTCCCTGGACCGTCTTATTTAGGACCCTACTAAACACCACCCCTGGTATAAACTATGACAATAATGTCATGCATTAATGAGGTTAATTTTAAGTGACATGACATCATAACACTCGTAGTACCAGTGTATCTGCTTAGGACTATAGGTATACCTAAATTAAATTGTTTAGTTGTTATGTACAAGAATTTAAGACAAATCGATAACATAAGCTTAAGCATTCATACGAGTTAAATTGGTTTATGAAAGTAAAAGTTTATATTAAGTATAAATATAAAATAGCAGCAGCAGTCTCAAAGAATTAGTTTAGCTGTACAGAGGGGGAACGCTGCCAGTATCTTCGGGACCTTGCCTAAAGGGACTCCTTTTAATAACATATTTTAGTGAATTATTCGTTTTTTTTAAATTTTATTTTATATCATAGATTTAAGACTTTAAATAGCAGTGCTTGTCTTTAAGCCGACTTAAACGATATATTTAAAAAGGTGGTATTAATATGAATATGCGTGAAATTTGTGAGGGCGTACATCGTTGTTTTTCTAAACTGGGTCACTTGGCGCTATTAAATTTAGTCCATCTTTGCAGAGGACGCATAATCGGCTGTTAACGGCCGGTGACCGTGGTAAATCTCTAGTAATCCGGACCAGAACAAATATAGTTGAGAGGAAGATAAGGTGGGTCCGGCGTGGCGTGGCGGCCACACGGCGCTAATGTGCCATTTGTATGATGATGTCCCCGGCCGGCCGCCGAGTGCCCGCTCCCCAGGGCACCTCGATAAACGACCTCCAAATGTTCTACGCCTATCCTTAAATAAACAAAACTGTCATTTTTATTCCACCGTAGTACATTTTCAAATATTTAAATCGTTTCAGAGATAGGTAACAAACAGTAGTTGACATTAAAGTAACTTCGAATTAAACTTATTTAAAATAGAAAGTCGAAAAGCGTCGGTGGCTGAGGGTTTAAGCACTTAACTTGTAATCTGTAGTTCCTAGGTTCGAAATTCATCATGTACCAATGTGTTTTTCAATTTTAGATTTACATTTAACAACGTTGTTATGTGAAAGAAATCTTCTTGATGCAACTTGCACATATCTGTAAAGAAATTCAAAGATATGTGTGAAGTCAACCAACCCGCACTGGGTCAGAGTGATTGGCCTAGTCACCCCTAATAACCTAGAGTGACCTGATGATGAAAATGAAAATAACACAATTTAGTCTAAATTTTGCGAAGCGAATTTTTTTCTATTACCATTAGAAGCGGAAGTGTTATAGAATATTCAAATATCGAATCAAACAGTATAAAACACGCGGACAGTGTAAACAACGAGCGTAATATGTGATGTTTGTGCTAAAAAAAGGATGGTCAGTTTAATTTACATGGTAAGCGCTCGGTTAGAATGGACCGTCACGCGCGCCCGACGACCGCACTGCCCAAGTTATCAACTACGCCATCATACATCATATTTTATAAAACAAAATTAAAAAAAAACCGACTTAAAAAAACATTCTCAAACAAAATGCACTAAAAAGTAACAAAATAATGTCATGATCTCAAAACTAAGGAAGTTCTCTTTCTTGTAATATGTATATTTTGTACAATTATTATTTCGGAGTATTTGGCAAGGTTTAAAAAAGTAAAAAAAAAAAGTGATACTTTTTAATTTTTCAAAAAATGGGACCAAATGACGCCCGATACCTTTCGAAAAAAGAGTTTTATCAAAATCAGCCAACCAGGAGCAGAGTAAAACATACAGACGAATAAATAGCTTCCACCTCTTTAAAGTCCGTAAAGAAACGCTACGGAAAGATCCGTTAAACGCAATGAAGAACCATTCATAGATGTTAAAACAACTTATACGATATTATAAATAGGTAATTATTATAGTAATTGGTTTATAAGAGAACAATTTTAACACAGTTACTTATCTTTGTTTAGTTTGATATTAGTTGATTTTGCAAGAAATAATAAGCAACAATAAATAGAATTTTAAACATTAACATCGTTAGAGGTTTGCAGTGGTAATGGCGGATGAGTCGACACGTTTGCGCGTCATTAGCGGTTATCACTTCATTCCAGATGAAAAATCTTCAACAGCCCTCAGCGTCTCTCACGTGCGCTCTAATGATTTATTAATTTTTACCTCCATAAATATGCTGCCTGTATCATAAGCCAGGATCATCATCAACTTAAAGTTCAACCTATTCTATTACCCATTGGGTACGGCGCAGCGAGGAGGATAATACGTATATGTCATATTAATTTTAATTTTTGTTAACCGACTTTAAAATTAAAAGAAAAAAAAGAGAATTGTCTTAAAAAAACATTCTCGAACAAATTATTTGTATGCCTAACTGTCTAAGCATTAACTGTAAGCAGGATATCTATTCGTCGTACGGTGGACATAGCTGTTAGGGATTCTTAATTTAAGTTCCTGCCGAAATTAAAAAAAAAGTACAAACCTATACTCTTCTCTATGTTGTATTTGGTATCTTTGTTTTACCTAATAATTTCGTTGAAGTACATCGCAGTGTATATTTCTATTTTTCCGTCTGATAATGTAATTTGTTTGAAATAAAGGCTCGGTGCGTGCCCGCCGCCGCCGCCCGCGCCCCGCCCCACCGCACTGGAGTGCGACTGCCGACTCAGCAGCCCGCGCGATCGATACTCATCTCAGCCTGCCTACTAAACGTTCTTTTGTTCTTGTAAATTAAAGCCTTCCCTTTTTTACAATATAACCTTGCATGTTATCCGTCCTAATATTTAACTAAAACTACATCTTATTTACAATTCAACTGCGATTCCTACAAATCCAAGCACTCGTTCGTACCTCGACGCTGCGTTGTTAAAGGAATAATATAAGTTTCGTCTATTTTCTTAATAGTCCCTTATTTAAAACTTAAAACATAATTCGAGTAAAAATCAGTGTGTTCGCACCCTAACATTGTATTAGAATACGCACAACAATCTACCCTACTACCACACAGAACAAAATGTATGTAAGTTCAGTAACGTTCTGTACCTTAACTCTACATCAATATTTAAGTGACTTCGAAATAAATTAATAACTTATTTTTCTAGTTAGTCCTATTATATAATAAGACATAATATTGTACAAATTGGGCGTCGTTGAACACCTCGGTGTTCCCGCTGCTCGTTTGCCCCTTCTGTTATAAAAAAATGGTACACTAAAGTAAAAAAAATATATATTTGTGATGTAAACTTAAAATAAACTCTGCAGTGTAAGATAAACATTCCACGTTTAATGGCACTAAGTGATACGATTAAACATAAAACTGTAAAAAAAAATATCGTTAACTATAAAAAGTGTGACGCTTGGATACTTGAATATTAAAAAGAACGTACTTGTAGATATTCTTGAAAGAACGAGCGACATCCTTTAAACAACAGGGTACTTATCCAGACAATAAACTCATTAATTAATCATGCGGAGCGACGCAGTCTCTAGTGTATGAAAGAGTGATCGACTTAATGTGATAAACAAGATTTGGTAATTTTATTGCGTACTATTAAAATACGTTTTTTAATTATATAATCATAAATGAATTGTCTAATTGGATTTATTTTGTTTTGATCTATAGATCTCCAAACAGCCCCGGTACTTTTAACGTGAAGGTTTACTTTTAATACGAATAAAACACAAAGAATTGCTAGTCAAACATTCAACACACTAGAATAGTGCAATAATAACTGAAGTGGCCAGACTTTGTTGTTGTTTGCAAATTATGAGTACCCTAAGTTTTCGATTTTTTTTTTGTTAAAAAATGATAAATATTAATAGTTATATTAAGTATGATGGAATGGTATGTAGGACAGAATAGTTAATTTCTATTATATGTCTCCATCAGTACTACTGCGTTACAAGGAAATTGAAAACTATAAAATAGATGCAATAATAAGTTTTAAAATCACAAATATATTTATTTTGCAATTTACACTTGATCATTGAATTGTGAAAATATTCATGCGAATCAAATGTTAATTTTAGCTAGTTTGTAAAAGAAACGACTTTTGGCTTGGGAATATCTTTTCCGGCGACTTCAAAGCGGACTGGTGGCGGACGCTTTAGATTGTCAAATGTTTAAGCCCGGTGTTACGTGATTTCTAATCTCATCGATTTGTCTTTATTTGTTAGATTAATATTGGAGGCATCGCAAATATTGTATAATATTAATTAATATAAACCTTTATCGCCATAACCACGAAGGTAGGCAAAAGTTATTAAAATCTACTCATAGTGATGGAATATAATATTAAATTATTTTTATAGTATTCATTATTATAGAAATACATTATTTAACACAGTTAACAATATTTTGAAATAAATTGTACCGAAAGCCTTATTATCAAATGTCTTTGTTTGTAAAATATAGATAAAAAATTAAATAAGTCACCAAATGTCAAAATACTGTGATGGATCTGATTGTTTGTATGTAAGAAAAACTCGTTAGAAAGTACGACTAGACCACAATTAATAACAATTTAAATACCTTTCTCTCAAAAGTATTATCATTCAAGAAATAGTAAAGTATATTATAACATTAGGGTCTTAGGACAATATTCACCTTTTAAAGTTGTTAGCCTTGAAGTAGATGTCATCTAAATGAGTGTTGTTTATTTTACATTTTAGTGATATTAGTCGTAATTTCACGATTATATGGCTCTGATGTTTGACTTATGTTTTGTGACAATTTGGAAGAGGCATGTTTTATCCACGTATCGGGGAGAAAAGTGCAAGTTCAGTAGTGGTCATCTGGATCTATCTTACCGTGTGGTGCGCTGCGTCCATAGCACCTTGCGACAAGACACGCAGGGTGTTCACCGAGCCCAGCGGAGTTATCACGGACGGCCCAACGACCTCTAACTACACACAAGTCGGTTTTTATGCTAATAAATGTTTTACCTTGTAAAGCAAACCAAATTAATACTGAATATTTTTCTTTCATAGGATTCACATTGCGAATGGCTCATAAAAGCAGCAAATAAAAGCCAATACATAACACTGAGCTTTATTCGTATGGGAACAGAATGTTCTTACGACTATGTCTTTGTATATGATGGTGATTCTTTTGATGCGCCTTTATTAGGAAGTTTCAGTGGTAAAACCGAACCACAAAATGTCACTGCTTCTAGTGGATATGTGAGTATTACTTTGTTTTTATTTAGTAAACCTAAAACAGATAAATTTGAAGACTTATAATCATTTTTTATCATGTTACAGATGTTAATACTCCTATACAGTGATACAAACTATGTATTGGATGGTTTCCGAGCAACATATGCAATTCACAACTGTCCGAATAATTGTACTGGGAGAGGACTTTGTGTTTCACATAAATGCTTTTGTGTAGTGGGTGTGTGGGGCGGGCCAGATTGTAGTGTGGAACTATGTCCAAATGGATGTTCAGGCAATGGCCAGTGTAAAGGAGATGGCTGTCAATGCAAAAAAGGGTATGTTTTATCAGTGTTCTCTTTTTTTATTTCTTTTTGACATTGAAAAATGTGTGAGAAAAAGTGTGTTGATACGGTACAATGAACAAACTGACTGACAACAAAAACCTCTTAATGTAACAATACTAAGTATTTATTAGAGAAAAATATGATGTTGATCTTAAATTAAGTAGACATTGTTATCTGTTTTGAGTAATGATTGATCAGACAATAAAATTGAAGGTTTATTTAAGTTATGGTACAAAGCAGGAATAAGTGACAACTGTTATAAATATGTAAACACCTAAAACAATCAGACATATATTCATGCATCTTTTACTCCATTTGTTGTTCTATTAATCTAAAGTTATGACTGGCTACCCTATAGTATGACTAAATATTTTATTATGAATAAACAAATTTTACACAGTATAACATTTAATTGTGGGTTTTGACTGTACATACACTTGTAACATTCAGTCAAACCACTTAAGCATGTAAGCAACCGCAATATTTGTCTCGCTTAGAGAGGTTTCTCTCAAGCCCACATGCCTCGCCTGTGGAGGTAGATGGTTGGGATTAGACATTGATATGTTTGTAGAGGCTTCTCTATTGTATTGTAGTCTCTGTTTTGTCAAAGAGATAAACAGAGATGATATTATAATATGTATTAATATAATTGTGAATACAGTGGAGTTCTACAATGAGAGTATTTAAAACATGTTTTTATTGTAGTTATTCAGGAGAATCATGTTCTTTGAAGAAGAATGACAAGGAAGGCAACAGTTGGCATTGGCTTTCGCACACTGAAAGTGGTATGACAAAGAGAGCTGCCCACACTGCTGTTTATGTAAACCACACAGACTCTCTATATGTCTTCGGAGGATATGATCTGAATAGAGTTTTAGGCTTACTGGAAATTTATAAGTATGTATCATTTTTACCTTTATTTGCACATGTTATGTGATATATGCAGTACTAAGACTTATATGCTTTTTCAGATTTTCTACTAGTCAATGGTATAATGAAAACGGAAGTGTTTTACGACGGTACCCAACAACAGAAGAAAATGATAAATCATTATTGACACTATTTACTAAAGTATGTATTTCTCAACCTTTTAATTAAAACAAGCTCAAATTTTCTTTTTTAATATATTATGCATCATTTAATAATTATATTTTGTTACAGGGCAATATTGATGGCAGCTGGCAAATAGGAAATAGGAGTTCCTTGTTTAATTTACTCTTAGCATCTTTTTCTCACCATGACAAGACTACATTACCTCTTATGTACACACCTACACCTTATTCAGAGAGTTACCTGCAATTTACTGACAGACCTGAGTTCCTTTCCTCCGGTATTAAGACCAATATATCCAAGCCTGAACCAAGGTATGGTCATGCAGCTTGCTCGTTTTGGACGGGATTCATTCTCTATGGAGGGAAATTATCAGATGGCAGCTTATCATCAGAGCTATGGTATTATGATGCGGTTTATAATTCCTGGACATTGAGAGCTGTAAATTCCACATTCACACCACCTGGACTGACTCGACATACTTTGACCGCTGTGAACGATGAATTGTATTTATTTGGTGGCAGTACTGTGGATGGAGAATTTTCATCAAGGTAAATTATATTTAAAAATATAATTACATTTGAATTATTCAAAAATGTACTTTTTATATGAGTAAAATAAAAAATTAAAAAGATTATAACTGTATAGTGGGTTTACATACAAAATCTTCATTTCTCTTTTGTTATTTCAGTTTATATAAAATTAAGCTTGGTGATGTGAGCAGTGAGTCGTGGGAGAAGGTCCAAGTGCGCGGCGGCAAGGAGCTGGACGTGAGAGTTGTGTCTCACACAGCGGTATATCATGCACATTCTAATTCTCTCTTGGTGTATGGAGGTGTAGTGGCCAGTGTTGCAAGGTATGTACTAAATTTGTACATGGAATTTCTATCAGATCAATTTCCTACTGTTAATTGAACTAATATTACAACTTTGTGTTTTCAACCGACTCATCTGTATGTTTTTCTAATAAGGTGTTATTCTTTTAAGGTTTTCAAAATTATCGGATCGTATGTTTGCTTTTGACTTGGATTATAAACATTGGAGTGAAATACATTATCCTAGAGCCCATCTTCGTGATACATATGTGCCTAGAGAGAGAGCCTTTCATACAGCAACTATTATTGGTATGAAAATTACTTTTCATTTTAATCAGAGAATAGTAGTTCTTTTGCTAATAAAATATTATATTTTAGGTAATTACTTAGTAGTTTTTGGCGGATACTCTCATAGGCATAACCGAGAAGAAATTTGTTATGATGGTCAGATGTATTTATACCATCTGGGTTGTCATTCCTGGATACCTTTAGATGTTTTGGGAAAAACTCGAAAAATATATCCGAAGAAGCAAGGAGTTTTTGCTCATGCTGCTGCTTTGAAACCTCCTTCGACTTTACTTATAGTTGGCGGATATCATGGAAATGTTAACGGTTAGTATTGAAATTTGTATTGAGATTTTTTTTTAATTAATTTAATGTTTATTTATTATGAATTTATTTTTAGGTGATCTATTAGCATATGTAGTACCCAGTTGGCATGCGGGAATTACAAATAAAGATCCAGAATCGGCGTGTCCAAAACATCGCAGTCAACCAGAGTGTCTCGCAGACCCGGAGTGCGGCTGGTGTTCTGCTGACGATGTGAGTTTTTATTAAAAACAATTATGACTTAAGGACAAGTTTAATATTTTGTCTTCCAAAATACTTTATTCTAAATTATTACCTCCTTTAGTTTTTTTTAAATAATTTTAAATTTACGATTTGTTAAGAAATGTATTCACTATGAATTAATTTATATGACTAAGCATTTAAATTGTGACGTAAACAAGTAACAAGGTTATCGATTGCACGCAATAATACATTTAATAGCTTATGCTAATTATAAACATTTCAATGACTTTGTTTTGTAGATCTGTTACGGGAGGACAATTGGATCGAATTGTACAACAAATTTGCAATCTATTAGATGCGGCGGCATTTGCCCGGCTCTGGGCGATTGTCACTCCTGTCTGATACACGGCCCACCGCTGGACAAGTTGAACACTACTCGAAAGCCTTTGCCGTCTGTTAGCACCAAGTTAGGCCTATACCAGTGCAGCTGGTGTGTGCAAAATGCACGCTGCCATCACAAAGACGGTAATTTTATATATATTTACTTACTGCAAACAGTAAAAATGTTTATAAAAGCAAATAACTAAAAAGACTACCTTGCTGTGTCCTTTTAGATAACTACGGAGTTTGTGGTGAAGATACGCCATCAGAAAATCCCGGATGGTGGGGAAACACCGGTACCGAAGTGACGACCCCGGAAGAATGTAAAATACTGGACAAAAGACCGGGATTGACGTTCCTGAGGTATCAACAGCCGGCGGATTGGAACCATCCCGACGGAGTATCTGTTGTGAACGCCACCACTGTGGACTGGGGCACCGGAGGCGGCAGCAATCACATCTTCGTCGGGTCCAGCGAGGCGCGCCTCCGGGGATGGCTACATATACCGCAGTACTGGAACGGCACGGGGGAAACTTTACACATTTGTGCCGGTCATTCCAATATCTCGCTCAATCTAGGCGACAATCCCGTTTCAGTCGCCAATTTAACAGCGCAGCCCTCCGCGTGCTCCCTTGTCCACTGGCCGGCGCTGTTCCCCGGCCGCCTGTCTGTGGATATGCACGCCAACGATTCCTTACACACGGGCTTGTATCCCTCACACCATCATTCCAAAATGGAACTTCTTCACAATAAATCTCAAGAAAATGCCAAGGTATTTTGTTCAATTTGTTTATAGATTACAAAAAAAAGAATCGACTCTTATGATTCACAATTAGAAACTCTGATATACACGTATTTTTATTGTTCCAGGTGTTTACTTTCGAATTTTTAGAACCTTACTCGAACGGTCAATGTTCCAATTATGATAATTGCTTACTCTGCCTCTCCGATGCTGCGTGTGGATGGTGTGAAGTTACGAACCGCTGCGAAGCTAGAAACACCGACGAGAAAACGACCTGTTCGTCCGAAGGCGAGTGGAGATATCTGACGTTGCAGCCGGCGGCCTGTCCAAACTGCTCCAACTATATAAGCTGCGAGAGGTGCGTCTCGGGGAACTACTGCGAGTGGTGGGCGGACGAGGCGCGGTGCTCGCGGCGGGGCCGAGCCAGCGGTGCGATAGTGGAGGCGAACGAGTGCCCGGCGCCATGTCGCATGCGTCTCGACTGCGAGCACTGCCTGGACGAGCGCGGCCGCTGCGTCTGGTGCGAGGCGACCCGACAGTGCTTCAGCTTCAGCGTTTACACCAGCGAATATCAATTCGGCCTGTGTCGGGAGTGGCTCGACCGAGCCTCCACGCCGTCCGCCGACGACACCGCTCGCAAGTCCGGTCAGTGCAAGTCGTGTCAAGCGCACACTCAGTGCGCCACTTGCTTGCGCAGTATGGGGTGCGGGTGGTGTCACTCTTTTGAAAATCCTATCAACGGTATTTGCACGGAGGGCGATTTCACTCGTTCCCACATGGATTGCGCTTCTCTGTTAAATGTGACATCGACGGACGCGGGGTGGGCGTACGCGCAGTGCCCCGACGTGGACGAGTGCGGCCTCGGCCTTCACGACTGCCACGAGCACGCCATCTGTAACAACACGCACGGCTCCTACACTTGTAAATGTAAGCAAGGCTACATCGGCGACGGTAAAAAAAGTTGTATGCGAACCTGTTACAATAATTGCGTGCACGGCTATTGCGGCGGCGCTCCGCAGTACAAATGTCATTGCGACCTCGGATGGACCGGCGCCGATTGTTCCATTAACTGCGGATGTCACAATCATTCCACCTGTAAGACCGGAGTGGGCCGTTGCGACGAATGTAAGGACTGGACGGAGGGCGAGTTTTGTGAATCCTGCAAACCGGGCAGCCACGGTAACGCGACCACCGGACAAGGCTGTCGCAGGTGCGACTGCAACGATCACGGAGACGAATCTCGCGGCGTTTGCGACTACGCAACGGGAGAATGCATCTGTAAAGACAACACCGAAGGTCAAAACTGCGAGCGTTGCAAAGCCAAATTTTATGGCGATCCTCGGCACGGTGGCAAATGCTATTACCAATGTGAACCGAGAGGAATGTTAAATGCGACGCAGACTGAAGGTATCGGCTCATTTATGACGGATCCCGACGTTAAATCACTGGGCCCGTCGAAAGAGTGTCTATGGATTATATCTGCCAGTAACATCAAAGACGCCACGATTCAGTTTAGAATTAACTCCTCCCATTTCGATGTGCCCTGTGATGAAAACGCGGTTTATGTTTACGACGGGCTCGGCGGCGTTCCAGATTTGAACAATAATCAACAGAGTCAATTGTTAGGAGTGTTTTGCAATGGAGCGTCTTCGGGAGTAGTGGAGGCTCGAAGTGGGAACTTAACCGTGCATTATAAACAAGGTCAGCCGGAGCAAGGTTTTGAAGGAGTATATGAGGTACTGGCCTGCGACGACTACTGCTCGTGGCCCAGAGTGTGCAACAAGAGACATTGCGTTTGCCGCGACGGTTACGGAGGTCCTAACTGCGACATTGAAATTTGTCGCAACAACTGTAGCGAGACTATTAAGGCTGGCGTGTGCGATACCAGCTATGGACGATGTCTCTGCAACGAAGGATTTGGAGGAGATGATTGTTCAGTTAAACTAGATAAAACGCAACTCGTCTTTACGGAGCTCTTTAACTCTGAATTTCTGTCCGATAGTCTAGATCACCTGAGAAAGACGTTACCCAGATTCGGTCACAGTTTGGTTGCCGATAGACGAGGTTTGTGGATGTTCGGTGGATATTCACTATCACATGGCCCTTTGAATGATATTAGATTTTTCGATACCAAAAACAATACTTGGATGCAGGTAACCGTTGAAGCGACACCGGATGCAAAAATGCCCGAGCGCCGATACTTCCATGCGGCTGAAATTTATCACTCCAAGCAAAACATTTATATCTATGGAGGTTTGAGTTTACAAGAAAAAAGTGGGGAAAATAAAATTCTTGATGACTTTTGGCAGTTCAGCTTGAAAGACCAGAGATGGAGCAATATCAAATCCAAAAATGAAAAGCCACCGGCTCTAGCTGGACACACGTTGACATTGCAGAAGTATCAAGATTACGAAAGTCTAGTTCTCATCGGGGGCTTCTCGATGAATGAAGGATTTATGTCAGAAATCTGGGAATTTGATCTCGATAATGAAAAATGGATAAAACTTCGGTGTACAGGTTCGATTCCGTCTGGAGTCATTGGACATAGCACTGTTTACCACGCTCCGTCGCAAAGTCTTTACGTCTTCGGTGGAATATTGTACGTTTACAATGGCACTATGGTCTCCGATAAATTATTCTCATTCCATTACCCCACAAAAACTTGGAGTGAGCTACCTAGCTTCTTGAATATACATAATGCGTTCGAATCATTACCGCTTGCGACCTATTTACATTCCGCCGTCACCACAAACGACTATATGATTGTATTTGGGGGCAGGACTGAACCAGAGAATAGGTCCAACGCTCTCATAGCCTACGTGTACGAATGTAACCAATGGGTCAGACTTGTAAAAGGTATGTTAATCTTCATTATAACTTTGTTATTCTGTTGAATTTAAGTGTATTCAATTTGTTATTTTGTACAGGTGTAAGTATAGTGGATCACCCGCCGCCGCGCACCATAGCGCATGCGATGGCAATAGATGTCGAAACTGATAGCGAAGGTTACATCTACATAATCGGCGGTTGGACAGGAAGCGCCAACTGCCAAGTGACGCGGATATCTCTGCCCGAAGATCTGTGCTCTCTGTGGAGCTCGAACAAGTTGGAATGTAGAAGTCACATGGGCTGCAGTTTCTGTAGCACTAGCAATTACACGAAATGTTACTCCGTCAAGAAACCCGGCTGCGAGGGTAGTGATAGAGTTTCCACGAATTCAGGCGCAGCTTGTGACTTTGAACTGATTTCGAGTCGTTCGTGTGAGAACTTCACAACGTGCACATCTTGTCTCGCCGCGTGGCCGCTGTATCCGGAGGAGAAACCCGCCTGCAGGTGGTGCGAGTCCTGCGCGGCTGCTGTCGGTTAGTAAAACTTCTCTTAAATATTTTATATGATGCAGATTTGTTACTGGCTTTGTTAATTGTATTATTTTTTAGGCGAATGTGTACCAACTGATGAATCTTGTACAAGTATCAAATGTAATGCGGGAACCACTTACATCAGTGACGTAGACCAATGTCCGGAACTTAGGTGTCTGGCATCAGATTGTGATAAATGCGTATCCAACCAGTGCACCTGGACACGGTACGCCAGTAGATCAGGTAATATACGATATGATGTATCATAACCGTACTTTCGTCGTACAAAGTAATAAAAATATAATTTTGCAGGTCAAGCAACAAAAATTGTGGAAGATAACTCTGAACTCTTTAATTGGACGTGTGCGTTAATCGACGAACCCGGCCGCGCCAGTCTCAGGCCGAGGACGAAAGAGGAGTGTCCTAGCCGCTGCAACCAATTCACGGATTGTCAATCGTGTCTCAGCTCCGACGGGGCTGAGGGTGGATTCTCAGAATGTCACTGGGCTTCATACCTGGGGACTTGCATATCTCCTGCATATCAACCGATTATATGCGCGGGTGGTGTTTGTGGACTGGTCCTGACGAAGGCGGATAAGAACAAGTGTCCGGCGCCGTGTGGAACCTTCGAGCAGTGTTCGGAGTGCTTGCGTCACTCGCACTGCGGCTGGTGCGCGCTGGAGGACGCCAACGGCGAGGGCGTGTGCTCCGAGGGCTCGATCGAGTCCCCGCTCGACTACACGACGCGCACCACCTGCGCCGCCGTCTACGCCACTCTCAACCAGAGCAACAACACCAATGAAACGTTCTCCTGGCACTACACTAGATGTCCTCCCGAGAACGAATGTGAGAACAACCATCATCAATGTAAAGCCGAGTCTGAGGTGAGTTTTACATCGTAGTTACAGAAAAAGTGTAATTAAAACAGCAATGAAAGTTTTATAATAAGTATATTATATTATTTGTCATTTGCAGGTTTGCGTGGACTTGCCGGAGGGGTACGAGTGCGCGTGCGGTGCGGGCTACAAGCGTGCGAGCGGCGCGGCGGGCGGCGGGTGCGCGGCGGTGTGCACGCAGGGCTGCGTGCGCGGTGCTTGCGTGCAGCCCAACGACTGCCGCTGCGACTTCGGCTACGTGGGCGCCAACTGCACCATACAGTGCCAGTGCAACGGACACTCGCACTGCGAGGGTCCCGATAAACTTGACAAGTGCATCGAGTGCCACAACAACACAATGGTAAAATCATTGATTTCTATTATCTGTCAATACTTTTGTATGGTTATGTATGGCATATCAATAATGTTTCCTTCCAGGGCAATCAATGTGAGATCTGCAAGCCGAACTTCGTGGGCGACCCGACGGACAACGGTCAGTGCATACCGTGCTCGGTGTACTGTCACGGGCACACCACCGTGTGCACCAGCGACGTGTCGGACGTGGCGCTGACGTCACGCGACCCGCCCCCCGACGACGAGTACTACCGCGAGGGCTCGAAGGCGCGTTGCGTGCGCTGCGCCAACAACACCGACGGCCTCCGGTGCGAGCGCTGCATTGAGGGGTACTTCAGGGGCTCCGAGGACTTCCGCGATCCATGTCGACCGTGAGTTTATTCAAACTTTACTGTTATCATTTTATAAAATGAATATGTAATGTGTAACTTTTACAAAGATGCATTAAATTTAAAATGATATTACAGCATAATAAAAATAATAATTTTGTTTGTGCAGTTGCGAGTGCCACGGTCACGGCGACACGTGCGACCCCGTGACCGGGGAGAAGTGCAACTGCGGCAACAACACGGAGAGCGACGCCTCGTGCCAGGCGGCAGGCGCCAGCAAGAACACGGCGCAGGAGTGCTGGCGCTACCAGTGCGTCAAGTGCCGCGACCTCTATATGGGCGACCCGCGTAACGGACACCAGTGCTACAAGACCATCAACATCGAGAACAAGCTATGCTTCGATGGAAAGTCTATCGGTTCGTTAATAAATAGATCGAATCTGCTAGTTCCCACTTTTAACTTGCTATTCGGCTCTAAGATTTTCATTATAAACTATTTTTGGTTCCAGATGAATGCAAAATAAAGCCACGTCCCCTTTACCCCGGTCAGACTGTCTTCGTGGCCGTCAATCCGAGATATATGAATGTGGACATACGAGTAATAGTCGACGTGACGCAAGGCGCCGTCGACCTGTACTTGAGTCCCAACGACAGCTCCTTCGTGGTGTCGGTGAATTCGACGACCGGCGCGCACGCGGTCGAGTTGGACCCCACCTACTACAAGCACGACCAGTTCCGAAAGATACCGTCCCTCGACGACCCGGCGCCGGACAGCCAGCACTTCACCTGGTACTACGACAAGACGGAGATATCGCTCGCAGACTACACGGCCACCGACCTGGCTACGTACGTCACAGTCGACAAGAGGAACGTATTGCTTCGCGTCCGCAACCTGCGCAACCGCCTCGTGCTCACTCTGCCGGAGAAAGTGCACGACCTCTCCCACACCAAGTTCTACATAATAATCCACGCGCGGCACGTGGAGGACGGCGCCGCCAGCTTCGGCATTACATTCTTCCGCCAGGACCAGCTGCACATCGACCTATTCGTTTTCTTCTCGGTGTTCTTCTCTTGCTTCTTCCTATTCCTGGCCGCCTGCGTTGTGGCCTGGAAGGCGAAACAAGCTGCCGATGTACGTAGAGCTAGGAGACGACACGTCGTAGAAGTGTGTATTACTTTTGTTTATTAAGATGTGTTTGTGAAGCGGTATGATGCAGATTATACCATCTTGTAACATCCTAGATGCTGCACATGGCGAAGCGGCCGTTCGCGGTGGTGCGCGTGGTGCTGAGCGGCGGCATGTCGGGGGCCGTGGGCGGTGCGGGCGGGGCGCGGCGGCGGCGTGCGCTGGACCTGCGCCCAGCCGCCATCGAGCCCACCAGCGACGCACGCGCAGCCGTCACCACAGTGCTCGTCAGGTACCCTAACAATACACTGACTCGCTTTCACCTCTATCAATAGATAAAAAAGGAAAAGTGTGAAAAATAAAAAGAAAATACCTATATACTTCATGAGACATTTTAACTTTAGAGGTACAAAATATTAATATATGAATTGTTGACTGATGTAGGTTGCCTGGCGGGGCGAGGGCGCCGGTGAGGATGGCGCTGGCCTCGGCGTTGGTGCTGGTGTCGCGCAACCCAGCGCAGCGTCCGCGTGCGCGCCGCCCTCTCACATAATCTGACTAATCTGACGTGTGCTGATTTATTCTGACGTATGCATATCTATGCGTTGTAGTTAAGGCCAAATCGTTCTAGCTCAATTCTCATAAAACGACACATTGTTTCATCGGTACAGTAGACAAGTAACATTGAATTATTTTGATATTGCGCAGCTACATATAGATCGCCAATATTCATATCTGTGGTAATATATACAGTATGATCTATTTTAATATATGACAACTAATCTAATAACCTTGATTTAATTTGTAGGTGTAATAAGTTTTCAATTATATATCTCCAGTCTATGAAACGAACAGAAAAGTAAAGATGAAAATTTTCCTTTCACTTCTCGGTATCAGATTTTTGATAATTTTATTTTTATTATCATTTGGCATCTAGTTCTTTCTCTTTGAATCTTGCTTGATTTTATGCAGCTTTACTATTTAATTCCTAAGTGATATAAATATTACAACATTCTGTTTACATATTTATTTCTTCGCACAAAATGTACAAAAGTAAGAACTTTGGAATGTCTTGTTGGTGCAATATTTTACTATAGAAAATAGATGTAAATTTGATGAGTCACTGCAGCTTTATATACATAATTTTTCCAAATATATTGTCCGTTCCATAAAATAAAATATATCTTAGGTAATGTTGTTATTTATATTGTAGGCCAAAGCAAGTTTATTTGGATAATAATATTCCTTTGCGAATTGTGTCGACTGGTTCTTTGAGAATTAGCATGGTTTTGTTGACGACGGATTTTTCGTTTCGCAAAAAAAAAGCCAAAGGAATCGAAATTTTTTGTAACAGAAAGTGACGTGGGTTGTGAATAGCCAATAGTCGCTGTAACTGTTGTGTTATTTATTCCAAAATTTTATTATACATTGTTGATATAATGATTATATTACGACTTGTTATTCATATGAATCTTTTTATTTACATAAAAGTAATTCTGTTTAATTGCGGCAACGCAAAAAACAAGAGTTATTAGTTTATCAATGAATCTCTATATGACTGTATTTTGTTTTTTCTTTTAATTATTTTACATGATATCTATAATGTCTGGTTTTAGAAAAATATAATATGTAACATTGTGCACCAAATATCTATTAGCAATAGACAATTTTTTTTTTGTAGAATTTTTTTTTGTCAGTTCAAAATTTTTTGTCCTCCAGTGACTAAACTAAGCACAATTGCTATTTTTTTTATTTCTTATTCTCTAACACGTTTCTATGAGCACTATAAATATTGATCTGACATAGTTTTGTAAGCTAATCTCTCTATGGCATTTTGTAATATCTTTTTTTTAAATATATTATGTCTTTCATAATTTCTCCTTTATATATTGATTGTTTGTTAAAATATGTATTCGTTAAGTTGTATTTTAAGATAATTTTGGTATCTGATAATTTTAGTATATTAATTGTTAAGGATAAAGCACATTTTATATCGGTTTTCTCTTTAATATAGACAATGTTCGCAATTTAAAATTTAATTTTTGGTTTGTGTGATAATAAAGAAATTAAAAAAAAAAACAATTCCCAACAGATTTATCGAATAAATGTAGGGTTGGAAAGTACATTAATTGAATTATTATTCATTTATAAAAACATTACTAACCGTGGATTTCTGAAACCAAAACCGATTAAAACATATTGTTATCTCTGTTTTGTCAAAGATAATGACAGGGATGGCGATATTATTTAATATTGTTCTCAGAAACCAGCTGTAAAAAATGTATTTGTAAAATACAAGTTATTTGACTATCATTATTTATTTATGTTATTAGTATTTTTTCTTTTCATATGACAAATTGAATCACACAAACCAATTCATACATTCATTGGTAATTGCTCAACAGAAATCAAACAGTATTGTATGGCAATGATCCATACTATGTGCATGGGTTTATTTAAGTGAAGTACATAGGTTTTAAGTTTTAACAGTTTATTTGTAAAAGTGTACTGATATAAATAAAAAAAAACTTTACTATGTGATCAAATTATACATGAAAGGTATAAAAAGTCCATGATACATTCCATTTGTATATCTTTGTACATATAAGCATATAGTAGGTCAAAGCATTGGAAAGCTTTAAGGATGTTATACTAAGAAAAAAAAATTGCTCATAATTTCTTTTGAAAGCCCTCGATTTTTAAATTTAGAAATGCATTTATTTATTGTGAGTAGAAAAATCGTAAATATTCCTTTAATTTTATAGCTAGTTGAATTGGCAAATGTATATTTTGTGATTGTTGTTCCTGTCTCCGGTGCAGCTGGGTTAATCAAAATTAATTTAAGTAGTCTGATTTGTTGATCGTTATAAAATATATTGTAATAAACATAACTAATATATTTGTCATACATTGTGTCTTGTTAAGGAAACTTTTTGCCAAAATATACCCAATTTGTTTATGATGGTTTGTGTTAAATACATATATGTATAACAGTGTAGATATGTATAAATATGAATGTATATTAAGTGATCAGAACAAAATTTCTATGTCCGGATAGATATTTCTAATGCATAATATTTGCTCAAAATTTTTTTTGGATTTCACTAAGTTTTTTATTTAGACTGTGTCATATTACGTTGGCTCTAATATGTCACTAAAAAAAATATCAAGAAATAAACTTATATATTTTAATGAGCACAATTCTAAATGTTTCAATCATACCAGATTTGTCACTATAATTATAGGTTATCACTGTTAGTAACCTATAAAAAGATTTCAAGATTTTTTTCTTTTAAAAAGTTTTTATCTATGTCGCCAGTGATAAATTGGTGGTAAACGTGATGATGGTAAAAAAAGTCATAATATGCATTATTTCTTGTAATATTAATTATTCCCTTTAAATAGGTATATAAATAACATCAAAAAACTTATGTCTATCCATTCCCTTTTTGCAGTTCAAAATCCTTTCATGTACCTTTTCCGAATTCCATTGTGTCATAGGTAAAAAATAAAAACTTACACTGATTTAGAAATACCCACGTTGTCATGCATAATATCTTTGACAGATTCTTGAACTGTTGTAACCATAATTTAATTGCTTATCTTTTCTAGAAAATTCTTAGATACAATATAAAGTAAATTAGAATGATGGGTGTTTCTATAGAAGTGGAGCTCTGGTAAATAATTGATGTAAGTAGCTTGATATACATATAATTAGATTTTAATAATATTTATAGTAGTTTCAATAAATATATGAGACATGTAATGTAGTAATGTGAACATTCACAATGTGACTCCATGACAAATTGTGTTTGGTCATGACAGTCAGATAATGGGATCTAAGACAGTATTATGTCTATTTAAGCAATATGTATTCCTTGGTTACTTTATCTGTAAATGTTTATTAATAAAATATACTGTTGATTGTAAAATGTTTTATTTTTATACTAACAATTAACTTATTTTAAACAAAAGTAATTACAGTGTTTTATTTTAATATATTCAATGTCACTATGATTTTTATGCACCAAAATAACATGCAGGATGAGTAGGTGGCACTGAACATGCTTATTACATAAATCTGGCTTCACACCTTCAGTTTTAACTAAACAGTTGATATGTTCAGCTGAATGTATGTGTGTCAACATTGTTAGATAAACTGTGCAGTTGTCAATGATGCCTACACTGAACAGTTGAACTGTTTAGTTAAAACTGAAGCAGTGTAGCTAGTATTAATAGAACAGAGCAATTACTAGTCCTTTGGTGTTAAGAGATGTGTTTTAATTTTTTGTAATAATTCCTTCTTTACAGTGTCCGGGACTAGAGCTCTTGCTCGTGGGGTTACTCTTGAGACAAGTGTGTCGAAGTTTACATTGCCTCCTTCATTTTCTTTAACTGCCTCACGGCACAACATTCTAACTTGGTCTCGCCATCCGCATTCTATTAATCTTCGCATTAGTAAATCTTTAAATCTGTTAAACGATAAACAAAAAATATCAGAAACTTAAATATCTCCAATTTTTTTAATTAAACTTCAATTGATTCAACCTTCTCAATCTTTTGATTTTCAGTTTCTTCATTATTAATAATTGTATCTTATTATATATATTAGTATACAAATCACAAACACAAAAACACAGTATTTGTGATTGAGTCAAGAATGTTCTAGATAAATAATTGTAAAAGAATTTAATATTATTTACAAATTTGTAGTTCTTTTTCTAAGATGCGTATTATAGTGTCACAAAATTATAACTGTGCATTGCTTGAAAGGTGTTATTATTTTATATAAATTTTTTCGTGATCTTTTATTATACAATAAAACTGTTCTTGATACGTTAAAGTATACATTTGTAACACTATAATATATTACATACCTTTCACGGTCACCAGTAAGAATTAAACGCTGGTGCGCAATAGTATTATTTACAGTCATTGTTAATTAAATTTCCAACTTTTAATAAAATAATGTTTTGTCAATAAATACAAAATTGTTGACTTAATAAAACCATAGACTTAAATTGACATCTAAGTCTGACATAACCTTTTGGTTGTCTTTGGTTTTTGCAGATGAAAGTTCTAGGGATTCGGATTCGGTCAGAATAATATGGTATCGAATACTCGATGTCTAATTTAACTCGAATACGATAGATTTGGATATCGAGTTAAATCATGACAGGGTAGAATAAAATAAAGAATGAATTTTTGGCAAAAAGTAATAATAATTTGGTAGTTAATTCAATCTCTGAAGCTCGGATAAAACATAACATTTTAAGCTCAAAAACGATTAAATGTCTTGCACCAATCAGCGCATAGAGGGTACATCATCAGGTCAGCATCTCTCTCGCGTATTACCGTATACCTCGGCTTCCAAACTTCTCTGGCAGACGGCCGCAGCACGCCACATCAAGGTACTAAGTCATTTTCCCATGTCCTTAGTTCTTAGGTTAGGGGTTTTTCGCTACGGGTTGCGGGCCTCGAACCCGAATTGAATGGGGTATTGGCAAACTTTCATAATTATGAAATTCCATGAACTTAACTAATGATTAATATATGTGTTATAACTAGATTACATTCCAGTCTGAATTCTATAGAAGAAAAAAGTAGGGTTTACTTAGATATACGACGTTGATAGGGCTTCATCGTAATTTGAGCGTTTTATTTAATTACCTGCTAGCAGTAGTCCAGTTCACTTTTAGTGTTTTACTTCATACAATGTACAATTCTTTTTACGCGTATTAATCTGTATTTTAAAAATGTGTATAAAGATTATCACCAACGTTCTTATTCTTATTTCTATAGCACAGTTTCTCGTAGTTGATGTGGGTTTTAGAAATGTTTTTTGTCAAATTAAAAAATAACAATTAATATTTAATACAATTATCAATTTCTGTTTTAGGCCCGACAATTTAGAGTGACTGACCAAATTTATTTGGATATAGAACGCGAAGATAAAACAATTGGGAGGATAGTTATAGGATTATTTGGTGACTTAGCGCCTCGTGCAGTTAAAAATTTTAAAGTGCTCGCTACAAAGGGTATCAAAGGAAAATCTTATAAGGGCACACGATTTAACCGAATTATTAAAAGATTTATGATACAAGGTGTTTTTTATTATTTTATAGCTATTAATATTGAAAGTAGCATCGTGTATGACAAAAATGAGTTTTGTTTTAGGAGGAGACGTGGTAAATGACGATGGCTCTGGATCGATTAGTATTTACGGTGAGACATTCGATGACGAAAATTTAGATACGCAGCATACTGTTGCCGGTTTCGTGTCCATGGCTAACAGAGGTAAGCCATATTTGCAATATTACGCGTCTCTTTTTTTAAAAATAAACTTATTTGTCTTCATTTCGTTAACGTACGTAAAGTTAAAAAATATATTTTTCTTTTTACTTAATGGCTTTCGTAGATTCAATATCACTAAAAAGATTTTTCTGTTCAGGAAAGAATACTAATGGATGTCAATTTATAATAACGGCAACTGGTACACCGTGGCTGGATGGATTACACACTGTTATAGGAAAGGTATGCGAGTTTTTAAGCAAATTATTCCTTCTTAGATGACGAAAATCTAATGTCGTTCTATTTCAGCTATACTTATGCTGCTGTATACTCTGTGCTTTGTTATAGGTGGTGGAAGGTCAGAACTTAGTGCACGTGGTGGAGCACACGCCCACTGACGGCGACGACCGGCCCATACAGCACGTCTACATTGCCGACAGCGGCCTCGTGCCCACGCCACAGCCGTATTATATATCCGATGATCCTTATGAGTAAGTTGACGTTATTATAGTTTCATATTTAGTCAGTTTGCAAGTCTTACTGATAACAATTACTTCTTACTAATATTAAAAATGTGAATGTTTAGCTGGATGGATGCATGGATGATTGTTTGAAGGTATCACAAGAACGGCTGAACGGATCACAATGAAATTTGGCATACATATAGGACACAGCTTCGGAGAATAAATAGGCTACTTGTTAAGTTTTTTTTTATTTCCGCGCGGACGGAATCGCGGGCGACCGCTAATAATATAGGATGCAATAAAATTAATTTTTATTTTTAATTTAATGCTTATTTTAATAATGCACTCAGTCCATCTTTCATGCCTATTGTTTTTTTTTCTTTTATTATTCTTTTTGTTTCCAGTTTGTGGGCTTGGATCAAAGCTTCTGCGGTACCTTTGAGCATGTCGTTTTCAATCCTGGGATTTTTCCATTGGATGATAAAGAAAATGGAAATTTAAACCGAATACAAAATTAAAAAAATAAAACGTGTTTTAGTTTTTTATTTTTACTGAAGATAAAATTTAAAATTAATAATTCTATAATATTACATCTTATTCTATTAAATTAAATAATCATTAGTCTTTTTATTTACAACATACTGTATGTCAATCAATAGTTTTATAAAAGCGGGATTGTCAATAAATTTAAATAATTTTATTACTCTTCAAATACAATGATTAAATCATTAAAAACAAACAGACGAATTGGTAGTATAAAGGTTTAGTAAATAGCAATCTCTTTATTTAACAAAATAGTTCATTATCTATTAAATAAAATGTAATGTTCATTTAAGATCTTCTGATTGACATACACACAACAAAACAATATCACATTTTATAACAACTAAATGGAAAAGGTATCAGTTCTATTAGCTAGGTATAAAACTCAAAGGTATAAATATGTATAAAAATAAATGCTAATATACAATTTATAACCAGTGGTGAGTATCAACTACCTGTATTTTAACCAGATTGTAACGCCGTTAATTACTAATAGCCCAGGAATGTTATAATTTCAATTCCAGTCCATTTTATATAATTATATCACAACACTTGGCATAGACTTTACCTATTCATAATTGCTTAATATCAGCCGCGGTGAAGGGTTTAAAGTCTTCTCATATTCGCAAAATACTTTTTACGGTGCTAAATATGTATCAGTGGGATGTTTTATAGTTTGAATAATTAAGTACAATTATTAATCATTATAGTTTGCAACATCTAGATAGTGAGTTTAAACTTTATACAGTTAATACAAATTCAATATAATTATACGATGCTAAAACGGCAATACTTCTACCGCATGAGAAGTAACGCTGTGAGGAATATCGGTGTGAGAGTTGTATGCAAAGCGGGTGCACTATTCGGGTTGCCTTGTCCGGGCGCGGCGGGAGCGCCGGGTGCGCCGGACACGTTGTTGCGGTCCGGTGCGCGCTGCAGAGCCGCCGCACCGCACGCGCGCTCGCACGACGGCCACGCGCGGCACACTGAGCACGCGCTCGACGACACCGCAGAGAAGAACACGCGCGCGCGGTGACCTGGTACCCGTACAATTCTCCATTAAGTTTTCTCTACTTTCCTACACTCTCATAGACCTCAAAATTATAGAAGATACTAGAATATAGTTAGTTCAATATGAGAAGTAAATTAAAAGAAAGAGCATTCATGTGTACTGACTGGAGTCGGCTAGGTCCACGAGGTCCGCCCAGCCGGGGCGTTGTCGCGCGGCGGGCAACACGCGGGGAGCCGCCAGCGTGGCGCAGCGCTCGGCGCGTCCGGCCCGCAGCCACGCCAGCACGCGCGCCCCGCTCCGCTGCAGCCGCGCGCCCACCACGTGACGCGCAGACTGTACATTCGATTGTAACATGTTAAACAAAATTATGATATATCGCTGCAAAATGAATGAGATGGAGTTGTAACTAACCGTCAGTTCTGTAATAGTATTGATGTCGGCCAGAAAACCGGACGGCAGCTGCACCGTCAGCAACGCTAGTCCACTTTCTGTGTCATTCCCTTGCGCAACAAACCTATAATCAAACGCGTACTTAACAACTTCAATTATAATTGGGTATAAAAATTGAAGAGTCGTTCGAATCCTATAAGTAAATTCTATGTTGTGTAATATTATGTGAGGTGAGGGTTTGCGTACCCGACACAGATGGAGAGCTGCAGGCGGTGCTCGGTGGAGACGCGGTCGACGCGCGGGTCGAGCGTGTAGCGCGGCCAGGCCGCCGTCACGTTGCTGGCGCCGCGCGCAGACAGACCCAGCAGCGCCACGCCGCGACCCTCCGTCACCGCGCTCGCCCACCGCGCGCTGCGCACCTGCATCCCATATTGAACGTTAATACCACCTTCGTCATCTCCTGAAAGGACCCTGAAAATTTTGTAGCGGAATCTACTGTACTTAGAAATAAAAAAGTAACTTTACCAGTTGTGTTTGAATAATGAGCGCGTTGTCGTCGTCAATGTTGAACTGGCGCGGCTCCTCGAATCCCGTTACGTTTACCGACACGCGGAGCTTCTTGGACGTCTTTATCGCTTCCGAGAATTGCGCCAATGCATCCAACTGAAATAAATTCACAATGCATCAGTTTACCTACATACAAAATAGAGACATTCAAATAAGCCGAACGAGATCTTAGAGAGGAATCAGATATTTCTAGCTCTTATTTATCTAGACGTATTTCTTACAACGTCAGGATGAACGTGTTCGGGGCGCAGATGTTGTAGCAGGTAGCGCGCGACGGGCAGCGCGCGCTCGGTGTGTCGTGCGGCGAGCAGCGCGCGCAGCCCGCACGCCGCCGCGCGCGCCTCCAGACTGTTTCCCACCAGCCACGGGTTGCGCCACTCCGACCCGTGCAGCTTGCGCGACCAGAACAATGTCGAATCTAAACAAAATACGAAAACATAAGCGTATATACATATGTCGCCGAGACCTAGAGAGAGAGTAGCAGATGTTCTTCTTCTATTTTCCACTAGACGCGCTTGCATATAGCCTCATAATAATTCCCTTTTCCCCGATTTGTATACAACTCACAAGTAGAAAAGATATTTAAAAAGCTTTGCTTAGTTACCAGAGGAGTTAACGTATTTATCCATCATCTGCAGCGCGAGGCCGGCCTGCGGGTGTCGCGCGGCCGCGAGCGCGCTGGCCGCCGCCGCCAGGGCGTACGCGTCCAGGTCGGGCGCGAGGCCGCGAGCTACATACTCCACGCCTTTGTTGATTTGCTCCTTGTATAGCACCTCGCTACCCTGCATATAATTAAATCGCATTTACAATTCTACACGAAATACTTTATTACTTGTCTCCTTAAATCTAGTTGATGAGAAGCAGTCGTAGTTTCCGTTTTACCTTAGCATCGAGGAGCGCAAGTACTGCGTGCGCTGCGAGCGGCAGCGGGCGCTGCGCGTGCGGGTCGTTGCGTGCCTGTGTCGGTGCGGGCCAGCTGCCGTCGGGGAGCTGCGCCTGCGCCAGCCAGCGCGCCGCCGCACCGCCCGCCGGCGCAGCCGCCACGTGCCGCGCGCACCGGGACACCCACCGACCAGATACTGCTGTCATGCTGCGACAACCAGATACCAATAGTTATCAAACGAGAATTGTATATTCTTGAGACACTGAAGAACAGCTATTATTATAAAAAACTGTTTTATAAAAGTGGAGTTAGTGAGTGGAGTATTTTGGGCTTTTAGTTAATGTGGTATGTTCTGTCTCGTATTGAAATAGGTATACGTCGTAGAAATGTAACGCTCACTAGACGTCGCCTCCGGCTTCTGGATCCAGTTCCTGTGCAAAGGAGCCGTCGGGGCGGCGGTAGGCCATCAGTCGCTGGTAGCCCGCCGCGGCCTGCCCGCGCGCATCCTTTGTTATAGATACTTCATCTTGGTTGGTTGTCTGTGGAGAATATTTTATTAATATTTATAAACTCGTTAAATACTTCAATTCAAAGTTTAGATAACATGGAATTCCAGTTACCTGTAAGTAGTCTAAGAGTATGCATGCAGTGGCGAGGGGTCGCAGCGCATATGCGGGGTCTGCGGCGGCGGGCGGGGGGTCGCGCAGTCCGCGCAGCGCTGGCGCCAGCAGGTCGCCGGCCGCCAGCAGCGCGCTGCCGCTCAGCCGCGTGCCCGCCGCCGCCCACACGCTCACGTTGCCGCGCGCAGCACTGCGTCGCCCGTCCAGCAATGTCCACGACCACACCTCCTCCTCGTAACCGTCCTGACACAAACAACGTCATTATGGAATACTATGAAACTATACATATACGTTATCAAGTATTGCAACTGAGACATTGATTCAGAGCAACAATGGGCCGACCGAAATTAAATATTTTATAAACATTTCTAATCAAAAACTTTCAGATGGATAGAAATGTTTCCAATACATTAAAATATTGAAAAGCTATTTTGTAAATCGGTATCATTGGAATTGTTCATTACAAATGATGGGCTGATGCCGAAAATAACTAGAGCTTTTGTTTTTTATATTCGTCGGTTTCTAATTTAGCACCTATTGTACGTTTGCCCTATAAATATTTATTCATGCGTACCTACTTGCTTTTTTTATCAATGAATCTCGCAGTGTTTTAGACAAATAAATATTGAAAGGTTTTGGCCCGTTTACAAAGTCATGAGCGGTGTGTGTGTGTGTCACCTGCACGTCAATGGTGCGGAAGAGTGAGGCGGAGAGTCCGCCGCCGCTGGCCTCCACGATGACTGGAGCGCTGCCGGCGCGCACCGCGCTCACCAGGAACGCCGTGCTGGCCGCCGCGCCGCCCCCCACCGACACGCGCACACGACGGAACAGCTCTATCTCTGCACACACACACACACACATAAACTAACTCCGACTCCGAGTCCGTATCTCAATACAAGCTACAATGTTTACAATTTTAATTCAATAATTGATGTATGCATGGCGTTAATTCTGAAACTGTTTCCTGAATATTCTAAATCTTACTTTTGGTCGCTTCGACTGTATTCTCTAACGGTTCGAACTCGAAGTACTGGTCGGAGTTGTGGAAGGTGACCTCGACGGTGACGTCAGAGGGCATGGAGTTCTGCAGGATGATGACGACGGCGAGCGTCTCCCCGCGCTGCAGCGTGTCGGGCAGCTCGGCGGTGAGCGAGAGCGGCACGCCGGTGACGAAGACCTGCGGCGCCGCCAGCCCCAGACCCAGCGTCGGGTGCACGGAGAACGCACCGATACTCCACTCGCCTGGCGTGGCCGGAGACCACACTTCCATAGCGCCTTTACCGTCTTTACTATAAAAGCATACATGGAATCCATCAAATTCTTTTTTTTTTACTTAATATGTTTTTACAATCATTTGTTTGTCTATATAAAAATGTAAAAATAGCTAACTCTAGTGTGAGGTTGGAGAACATCCATGTGGGATGTGGGGTGACACTGAGGTAGACTCGCGGCGAGGGCGGCGCGGGCAGCCGGCTGAAGGCGTAGGGGCCCGCCAGCGCAGGCCGCAAGCCCGCCGCCGCGCGCTCTGCTTGCTCTCCTGCACACATCGCCAAACGTTTACGTGGCGTTAAGTATTCCATAGAAGAACAATCTTTTATAAGAAGCTAAAATATGTATATGTAAGAAAGAGAACTTTTAGTACCTGTTGGATCGTTTTCGACTACAATGCCGTCAGTCAATATTACGAGACCAGCGTTCTGAAACATTTAACAAAATAAGTATAATAGTTACTTACTACGAACCACTGACTAAAAGTATCTCTGCAAATAACCTTAAAGACATCAGCAGGGTCGCGGGCGGCCAGGTCGAGGCCGAGGCCGGGAGCGCGCTCCTCGTTCCTGAACACCGAGTGCCGCACGCCGCTGAAACTCTCCACTTCGCGCTCGATCTGATAAACATGTAAAATTTTACACATAATTTCTTAAAAAATCATTAGATAAAAAATAAATAAAAAAAACTCAGTAGAAGACTTACCGTGTGCAGATCCAAACCGTTGCCCAGAGGTCCGGCAAGGCCTGCCGCGTGCGAGTGCGCGGGCGCAGCCAACAGCGCGACGCGCGCACCTGCCCCGCCTGCAGCGCGCACCTCCACCATGCCGTTGGGCCGGTACTGGCCCGAGTTCGCCGCCGTCGACACTGATACCTGCCACACAAACGAATACGTTAATTTAAGGAGATAAGCATTTAAAAGTCGTGGCAATTCACAAAAATCATAATGTGAGACCTGGTTGTAGAGAAGTTTGTCGTGCGGTAGGTAGAGGCCGGCGGCAAGGAGCGGGTGTGCGGGGTCGAGCCGAGGCGCCCAGGCCAGCAGCACACAGCCCGGCGCCGCGCCGCGCCCCACCGGCACCCGCACCTCTACGGTGCGTCGCCCCGGGTTTAGCTGAGTTACAATAACAAATTAAGTAAGTTTGTTTCAACAATTCTCTGATTCTAAGGATGTCATTTGTCGCCGTGAAACACGTCTACAATGTGTGTCAACTTGATACCTCGAGTGTTTCTGCGAGCAGTATATCTCCGCGTGCGACGAGCGCGTAGTGCAGCAGGTCCATGGGCTCGTTGGCGGCGATGCGCGCGCTCAGCTCGCCGCTGTCTCCGGCCGCGCTCAGCAGCTGCACGCTCAGCGCCGCTCCGCCCCCGGACCCGCTCACCACGTTCACCACACGCTCCGTCACCTCCTTGTATTTTATCTGGGGGAAATCTTTTTAGTAATAATTGAGAACGTCTCCGGGGACATACCTATTACTAACTTGAAATATAAGAACAATTAATTTGAATGTAAAGTTTAGTGTAAAGAACATGACTATGTTTTACCACTAAATTCATGGTGGAGTTATTGTGTGCTGCGTCGGGCACCGTCTCGTAGATGGCCAACCCCTTGCGGAAGGAAACGGTGGTGCGGTTGGCGGGCGCTCCGTCGTCCCAAAGCTGCTCCACCATCACGTCGCCCTCAGTGTCCATCACCTGCCCGCTCGAGTTCACCACCTCGATCTACATCACAACCATACTTGATATTAATTCACTTGGCTGAAATTTGAGTGACTAGCTGATTCAAGTCATAAGTTTCAAGGAAACTTTAGGTAATGTTAATCTTTGTCAATACTAATATCTACCTGAACGACGTATGGCAGTTGTGGTTTAAAGTAATCCGGTGCGGTAACTTTCAATCGATAGGGCGTTCGTAAAAGAAGTATTCTCGATGAAATATTTTGTCGTATCAATGTATATTTTTCTTCGAGTACGGCTTCGACTACCAAAGGCCTGGCCGCATCTTCTGCGAGATCGAGGTCAGTTTTGAGGTCGAAAGTAACTTCAGCTTGGCCGTTCAAGTCTACCACTTTCCTTGCAGGAGTTGAAAACACCGGCTGGAGTACTCCCGAGAAGAAAACTGCGTACGCGGATATCGTCAACTCTCCTTGTACTGGCAACCCATTAAAATGCCTGCGGGAAATAAAAAGCTATATGTTATTTTATTTATTATATAAAGTTATCGTGTAAATTGAAAAGTTATAGGGCGGATTGCGTGGCCTTATTCACAACCTAGAAACCATGATTCTAATCACGGGCGGCGCTTACCGTTAGCTTGTGATAAAGCTATGTAAGTACTTTCTCATTCTTGGCTTAACGGGACTTTCTATCTATCACATTTATCCAGTAAACAATCGGGAAATGTATCGATGATTACAAAAAAAATATATTTTACTTTGAGTCCTTGTAGTTTAGTGTATGTGAATTGTTTACTTAATTAATTTGGTTGTATCGCAATTAAAATATTTAAAGAATTTGCTATTCTTTCGATGTTTCGAGAACGTTATGACAGCTGTACACTTAGATTAGTTTTTTTTTGTTATTCAAAGATATCAAAGTTGTATACAATAGCATGAGAAGTAAACTGGTTTTGCAAACACAGGTTTTGGCACGAAATGACATCATTTCAGTTCTATATTTATATGTATATATTTGTAAACTTAATTGTTCATTCTGGTTCCGTCTATTCGTACTTAAAGGTTAAACAAATTTAGGTATTTATTTTTGTAACAATTTCTTGAATTAAACGCTATGAAATATTCCTTTCCTCCGCCTTTGAAATGGACGTAAGAAAAACCTCACAATGTTCAATTTCATCAAAGTAATTTCATTGAAGCTACCAACTGACAGGCCGAGCTCGCTACAGCTTTTATAAAGTAAACTAATTATTGTCCAAGAGAAATGAATGGAAAGATAATATAATAAAGCAATTCTAAAAGAAATAATGTTGATTGAAAAATAATTTTGTTTACAGTTACGCAAACAATAAAAAAGGTTATTCTTGCCTTATTTATTTTAAACGTAATAATTTATTTTTGTCATGAGAAAGTAGAGCTATGGTCGTTAATGTAAATAAGTCAAGGACCCAAAATCACCATACAAAACCTAATCCTATCTGCTTTATGAATGCAAAAAACATACTTAGCAGTAACATTGATGTTAAATTTTCCATCACTGAAGAGTATCTCTTTGGGCATTTTCATTTCCATCTGGAACTTAGGCAACACATAGTCTGCCACCAGGATACGCTGCGAATACTTCTGACCGCGCACCTCCACCTAAAGACGGGCGAAGATTTAATATTTATGACATATGGTCGGTCACGATATCTCGTATCAAACAAACCTCGACTATTTCCTGGGAAATGATGTGGAATAAAAAAAAAGGCCTTAGGTAATTCTTTGTCAATTAAACGCATCGAGGCGAATTCTTCTTCGTTGTTTAACGAAGACGATGATAATAAGCTAAAACTACGTGTTACCTGTATGGTCCACTCGCCGAGCGCAGGCTGGTCGGCGAGAGCAAGTGTGTCGGCGAAGAGACCGCGGTCGAGCGGCGCCGCAGCCCACTCGCGTATTGCTGCGCCGCCCGCATCCAGGATGCTCACGTCCACTGATGTGTTCAGCGGCAACAAATACCTCAACACAACAGATAATATATTTGACAAAGATTAAATTCGTTGCGAGGATGACCGCGAATGAAGGCAATTTAACCTAGAGGATACTCTGATAAGTTTATTGTAACATTTTAAAATATTAAATTTCAGTCTTAATAATCTAATGCGAATTTTTAGATGGCATAGATGTAGAATATAGTCTGAAAGAACATTCAGGCTACTAATTATAATAAGTTTTTTTTTATTTCCGCAGGAACGGAGTCGTGGGTGACAGCCAATCAGAAATAAAGGTTTATTGAAAAAAAAAAATAATGATATGTTTTCTACCGCATTCCAATATAGCAAATCAGGTAAAACCTTCGATCACATATTATCAACTTGTTAAGGACACATGACTGCATTGGATATTTATGCGGCAATTTTTTAACAAAGTAAAGTTAAGGTTCCAACAATTTACGCACGAATGGCCGAGCCAATGTAATGCTATACTGCGGCCTTCACTCCTACATTGAGGCTGTGTGAAATATTCGGTTCATTAACTGTAACGATATTTATTAAAACATTATTAAAATAAACATTTTACAATGAACATGTTACATCTTTGATAGATGATATTTTTCAGTTAGTAATTGTTTTTATTAGAACAAAGGGTGTTCTGTACTTTCCAAATTTCTTTTTGAAATTTTGCTATAACTAACAATGTAGAAAATTCTGTACCTTGAAAGGGGAAATCTTATTTTGAAACATTCTTTATACCCATGTCTATTATTATTTCACTAAAAAAGTATGTTTTATTAACATGTATCTTGCATAAAAATGTTTTAGAATTCAAATATAAACTTAGTTTTTTCTCATTATACAACATGACCTATTCAGATATAGTGTGCTTTAACTGGACTAGATCAATATTATTTAATATTAAACTGGTTTTATCACTTGCATCAATTTCGTTACGTGTTCTCGATTCAATGTAATTTTTACATATCAAACGAAGAATAAGAATCATATACGAGTCAGCGAATGTTTCTCAAGGTATTCTGGTTATGAACTCGTAGATTACCTCAGTATTGGGGAAATGTTACAATGTGCTCGTGCTACTCGCATTGTACGAGACGATCTCATGGCTTGCGGCCGCTGGGTTCATCGACCCTAGCGCGGTACGTAATCTTACGTGCGAACTTTCTTTATTTTTATCTGTACCGATATCGAAATCGAAAGTATTAAGTAAGATACAGAGATGGGTATAGAGTATTGCGATGCGTTCACTCCGCTTTCTGATACAATTTGTGCAAATCAATTCGTATCGCTGTCAAGTTGAGATTTGTAATTAAAGCGATGCTTTCATATATCTAAATATAGCGTCTATTTGTTGCAACATTGTTAACTAAAACAGCAAGGAAAAGATACAATCTGACTCAATTTTAATTTCGCTAATAACTCTATTGTAAGATTTAAACTTTATAGCGGCTGTGTGGAGCTATAATTTTGTTACTATGGTACTATACTTACTTATCTAATGCGATAACTCTAAAGTTAATGGTATCCTCGGGCTTGTAGACACGTTTGTCAGTCTGCACGAAGACGCAGAAACTGCGCGGCTGGTAGAGCAGCGGCGCGGAGGAAGCGAATTGTGGCCCCGAAGTAGAGCGCGCTACAAGGCGGTATCGCCCTGGACCAGGGTCCCCGATCTTTAGGAACACCAAGAAAACCGAATGGATTTTTGGAAGTGCTTAGTTATGTATAGCTAAGCAATTAGTATTAAATTGAAAACTACAAAACGGTCATTTAATTTGCATTTATAGTATGGTGCGGACATGATCCACGTTGAAGTAACGTATAGTTGCAAATATAAAGTGTTTTAAAACTCAAAACACACTCAAATTTATATCTCGCACTTGCATATTGCATATATAGGTAATTTGAAATGGTTACTACAGATATATAATGCATAAAAGTGCCAGTTACATTCGCACATACACGCGGTGATATGATAATTTTTGATATACGAAACTTGTTTAAATCGCTTTACATCCTTTGTAAAATAGAAAACAATTAATTTAACTGCATATAAAAGTAAGAGGAAATAATTACATCAAGTTCTAGCAGCCTGGAAGTGGCGGCTGGCACCTGCACCTCTCGCCCCTGGCTGAAGGGCCCGCCCTCCCGCTCCACGGCTACATATAGGTTGTGGGCGCGAGAGCTGCCCGCTATCGATACCTTGTACGACGTGTGAGGTCGCAGCACGCGCGGACCCACCACTGACAAACTGGGAACGAAAGATTAAGTTATAAGAATAAAAACCTAAAACAAATTACTAGTTTTTCAGAATGGCGTGATCAAATTAGTCAAAGAATCTCTGTCTCGACTCTAATTAAGAAAACCTAAGTCAAAATCAATTTGTCCCTCCTTGTCTTTTTCTCCTTCTACTAATTTCCTCTTGATTTACTGTTTAAACAATACTTTTTTTTGTATCTTCTACATTGTTCGACGTATGATTCTTTGCCATAAATAGTAAATGTCGACAACGATGTCTATTTTCAAGAAAGACGGTATTTGCACATACATATGTAGTAATGAATCATTGTGCCAAGCCTTACTCATATTTACGTACTTGAGTCAAAACATAGGTATACATACAGCGCGGCGTTTGAATGTTTCTTGTGTTGTTGCTAAGTTATAATATGAATATTACAAATTACTCTTACCATGTCACGAAGCCTGATGTGGTTAGGATGAAGAAGAAGCAGCATACCGTAATTGTTGTTGACATTATCTGTAAGTCATTTTACGATTAGTAATATGAAGCTAATGACACACTCGGAGTAAGTGCCGCAGTTAATCTTATTACGAAAAATAAACTATAATTTAATTTAGAGTTTGAATAAGGAAATATCTTATTGGAATCAAAGATGTGGTTTCGTGTTTCTAAAAATGAGGTGGAGGTAAATAAGCAGGAACTTCTTATATATTAAAATTCATTTACCAGTATTATTGCGAAGACAAAAGATACAAAATATTTTGTGTAAATTTGAATTTTTTAATTCGTTAAAGGCAGAATTAAGTTTCACTATAAATATTTAGCCTATTTTATAAAACTTGAACTTTCGTGATTACGGAAAAAACAAAGGCATCGCGTTTATTTACTCAGTTGTAATAAGTGTTATCGCTGACAAAATAAGTAGATTCACATAAGTACACGTTTTTTTTAAATAATGTGAGAGTACGAAGCAAAAGAAATTTTATATGTTTTTTATATGGGCAAGGAATAATCCTTGCCCATATAAAAAACATAAACGCGTTGTTTCCCAAGACATTGTGCTTCAAAAACTAGGTTACATGTGATTGTTTTCAAGCTAACTTAGATTCAAAATATTTAGGATTTTCCTTATTGAAAAGAGCGTAACTTATTTAATCCTAGAGCAAAGTTTAAGTAATACAAAATGTTAAAATTATCCAAATTTTAAACTTCTTCGCAAAATTTGGTAACTATGCTTTGAATGTATTATTTCGTTCTTGGCTTTTTAATTGCTTATTAAAAGAACTCTTTTCAATCCGATGCTTTCCGGTAATTTGCAAAAATTGTAAAGTATTTTTAGAAATCAAGGCCTTGAAGTACGCCATTTCTTACATGTTACAGGAAAATTGTTGAACAATTAGGTACTATAATTTAACAATCGTTTGAAGGTAACTTAACGTCGTGTTAGATAATAAATACGATGTCGTGGGTGAGCTATCAAATAATGTGTCTATTGAATTCACATGTTTACTGTGTCTGAGTGCTGAGCTCACCGTCCTTGTGTCGCAGCACAGGCGCGGGCGCAGGTCCAGCCTTTATGACTCACTGCATAAATACTACATTTGCGACGACACTACAGACTCGCATCCAATTAAATACAACAATAAATATCACAAAATTGCTTATACTCAAGATATATAGTGTCAGGAAATATTTGAAAATAATTTTTGAATGGAACTTTCTTTGGGAAATTATACTTAAGTTGTGGGATTATCAGAAATAGTGACGGCAAAGAATTGCAAATTATTTTTGAATGGACCTTTCTCTGGGAAATACCGAACATAAAACCACACAATGTATAAATAAAGTACTTGCGACTCTTAAAGCATAAACACGATACTTACGTAGAAAGTATTAAAATATATCGCTACAGTGTTATTGTGTTGGAGAGGTCTTCGTATATTCACACAGAAGTGGGTTAAACTGTTCACAACACAGCACTAATCATCGTAATATTTGAGATGCACACTTATATTTTCTAAGTTTTTGAGGTAAGCTTAATTAACACTATATCACAGAAAGGTTTCGTTTCGAGTACACTTGTTTGAGGCGGCGTAGAGGCGCACGAGGAGGGCGCGAGGTGCAACAAAACTGACGGCTCTGCGCCGGCGCACGCGCTGCTGCTGCCTGGCTGGTGGGGGCAGCGGAGGCTCGCGAATATCCCTCCCAACTGCACCTACACACATCTAGCTGTTGTGGCCGTCAGCCTGCAGGAAATACAGCCTACGCGCGACTACGTCACAACGGCCCGAGCTCATCGTGTTTGCGTAACACCATCACAAAATTGTTTCGTTTCTTTTATTACGAATGTATTTGATACAAACAATACAGGTGTTTTTGTAATTATTCCAAGTCTTGTATACAAGAGTAAATGGTTAATTTAATCAAGTTATTAAAAACACTAATATCTCATAAAAGTCAGTAGACAACATGTATTAGTACTAATTTCACTTAAAACTCATAAAGAATCGATAAAATTTGCTAATTTATTTTTTTAATTACACAGAAATGCAATGCAAGTCTTTTCCCAGAATACATCAACCAAAACATTTTAGTGCAACATTATGTAGCTACCTACATAACTTCAAGTCAACTTTAATGGATCTAAGTTTCATCTAAGTGTACAATATAATGCTGCAAAATGATACTGAGAAGTGTTTTATAGTCTTAATTTAAAACATCACACGACGTAATGTGTAGAATAAAATGTTTCATAGCCAAGTTATACGCATTAATGACACTTGATTGTAAGTACAAGTGCATTCCTAGGAACTTGTTCTCGTACAAAACGTTCCGACTGACCGCCGGAACACGTCCCCTATGGCCTATATTACATCGTTGAAAAAAAATGTTATACTTCGATGTAAACGTACATTTGATACAAAGTCACTTCGACCTCTAAAAGGTTCGAAGGTATGTTTGTACATACAAGTCGCGATTTGAGAAACCTGTTTGGAATAAATAATCTCGCGTCACTCCGCCGAGCTCTCCCACACATCATAAATGTCTAACGCGAACTTATGTACTTAAGATATTATATTATTTGAGGCTCTCTTTTACTATTGTTTTCTTCTTCTATTTAAGTTTCTATAATCTAAATGTCGAATGTAACGGATCTTTTGACGAGTGTCGTACGTAAATCTGAAATATGTAACTGGTTTCTCCACGGGAGGATAAATTTTTTCTATTAAGATTTTTAGACAGAAATTATAATAGAGGCGATAAAGACAAAGTAATGAAAGCTCTAATTTATCTCTTGTGCTTAAATCTTTTTTTTTATTAATAAATTGTTCCGAAAACAATTATTCAGCCAAAAACAAGTCTATAGGTGATATATTGGTGGCGTTGTTTTGTTTCGAGGGCGAAGTTTGCGTGTGTTCAATATTTTCTTGTTTGTGCAGGTGCGTTGCCAATGTGAGATTGTCAGCTAGTGCTGCGGCAAGCGCTCGCTCAGTCTTGGCTGCACTGGCTCGCTCCATTTCCAACGCTGCTCTCAGCTCCGCCAATGTATCAGTCTCAGTTGTAGGCTTGGTTTTAGACCTATTATTGGTATAGTCTGATAATCGGTATTGCAATTCTGTCACTATAGATCCGAGTCGAGTGATTTCAGCTGAAAAATAAACGACTTCTATTGTAGGTAATTCTGCTAGTTTTGTTATATCTATAGATGCGCGAATGTTATAATTGCGTGTAGATTTATGCTGGCACGTTTATCTTGATTAAGACATACGACACAACTAGTAGAGTAAGTATGTTAGGTGACAAGTTGCAGTGCAACAATACACAATAGAACGCAGCCGGTTGACACACACATGCTACATCTGCATACATCAACACTCTACACATAGTACCTACTTAGTGCGTAGACATACTTTGTCCAAAAGAGGATATTTAACTTTAATTATCATCAGCTCACTGTAAGTTCTCACCGAGGGGCTCGGAGCCTACGGTAAGTTAAGGGTGACTAGGCCATAGCCAACCATGCTGGCATTTAGCATACGTGATGTTACTTAAATTATTTGTATTTTTTTATGATTTCGAAAAGGTATGTTTAACCATCATCTATTGCAGTTATCTGTTCCTTCACCGAATAGTTAAAGAACATTAGAAGTAGAATTACTCAATTTGATCTTTTGAGCAAGTTCCATAAGAATTATAAAAATGTATTGCGTATTTTTGCAGTCCGTGTGAATGGTAACTTTCCCATAACAAAGCCAATGGAAAGCTTATAATATCAACACAACAAAAAGTAGACGAAGGAAATACTAAGCATTTCCATATTGGTATGAATTGTGTCACCGGTACCACTCAGCACGTTACCTCACTACGCAAGCAAACATCATCAATCTAAATTATTCAAATCGTTGCAATATGATTGCGTATCTAACTTATGGTTTCATAATCAGATCCTAAGTGGGAAACTCGTCTATATTTCGTCTATTTACTTATAAAAATATTACCAAGTTATAGTTTGGCAAATTTTATACTATCAGAAATATTTTTAACATCTTTGACACTGTCAACGCAAAGAGAAAAAGAGTTCTCCAACTTTTCCTCCTCTTCTCTGGACAGGCAATTCTTTAGTTTAATCACGAACATCATACATGTGCATACCGTTGGCGCGCTGGAGTTCTGCGGTTAGATGCTGCTTCTCATCAGCAGCGAGCTTGCGTTCGCGAGCATGCGCGGCGGCAGCGAGACGCGCGCGCGTTCGCACCTCCTCGCCGCCGCGCGCGCACCTCTCTACACGACGGACCTCACACTCTAACCAGCTTGCTTCCCTGACACGTAAATAAAAATAATAGAAAGAGGAATATCGTATATGTTGGGAATATCTCTGAAAATTTAATAATGTTGGTCCTTTTTAGAGAGCTGAAGAGTTGTTGCATATATGCACTTGATACAGACTATAAGTAGGTATATTAAAAGTATAAGTAAGTATATATTATGCAATTTGTACACGATCCACTGATCCAGTGAAACACGAAGTAACTAAATTGTTTGAAAATACGAACCATTCGTTAGACGGATATTTTGCAACAACGGATAATTATTGTAAAAATAACGGAGGTTGTGACCTCCGTGACTAAGTTGCAGCTTGCATTCAAATAACTCATTTATACTTACTTATTTTTGCATCTAAACAATTTCTTATACGATTTCAATTACATTACTTATGAGTAATGTACTTGTTTTGAGAAGAGAAAATAGTCGCGCTATAAGAGATGAGATTTGCTCTATACAAGGCTATTGATTCACTTGTGTGATCAATATTATCAAAATTAACAATGGTTTGTAATAAAACATACATTAGTGTTATTTTGTTTAATTTCTTAAAATGAATAATTATTTATTATCTTTAATAAAACAAAATAAAATTCTTTAGAATGTGTAGTTTGCTTAAGAAAGAAAATATTCTCGTTTAATTTGTTGATGTTATTTTTATTATACAATTATGAGTCATGTTTACCTGCGAGCCTCTTCAGTTGCAAGTCTCACGCGGCTTTCCAATTCTACGTACTGTTTCTGTAGTGTTGAATGGACAGATTGTAATGGCCGTAGTTCTTCTAATTCTCTTTCTAAAACTCCTATTTTTTCCGTCATTTCACTGCACTTCTCCTCTAGAAGACTACGTTGCCGTTCCTATTAAAATCCCCAATAAGCCGATATAAATAGTTATGTGCTTATGACCTGTGCCTGTTTATCCCTTTTTGTAGTTTATTGTTAATTGTATCATGTACGTACAAATAGTTTGAGACGTTGTCAACTCGAAATTTTAATTTATTACAATGATAAGAAAAAAGATGAACTACGAAGTAATAAACGGAAAGAGTTAACATAGGGAAAGTCTACCGAAAATTCAATTTTAGATTTAATAGCGGCGAGTTCATCTTGCGCGGCGGCGAGAGCGTGAGATGCTTGCGCGGCGCCGGCGGCCGTAGCGGCGGCATTAGCGCGGTTGTCGTCGGCAACGCGCTTGGCCTCCGTGCATGCTGTTTCCGCCGCTTCAGCGCGAGCTGCTTCCGTGCGCAACGCTTCACGAAGATGCGCCTCTGAGGACTGACGTTAAAGTTACTAACAATGTTATCGAAACTCACGATGAATATCTAGAGAAATTTCCCAAACACATGTGTGAAATAATGTAGCCTATGTCATAAAATTTCCAACTGTTTTTTGTTTATTAATTTTAACAACAATATACTTAACACATTTTAACAACAATTAACTTAACAAACGACACGATTACAAAAGAAAAAATACGTATTTCTTTCTTTTACATAGAGAATATTAAAATACCTAACATACGAGCAAATTGAATGAATCGGATATTTGTGCAAAAGCAACAAATTTTAAAAATTACTGGAATTTATGTTACATTAACTTACTATCAGTGACTGCAAGGCTCCAACTACATCGATGAAGTTTAATTCAAATGATTCAAACTCAGATATATCTTCCATTTTGGAAATAAACCAAAAATGAAATTAATGGGATGTTTTATTAAAACTTTTCAAAGGCAAAAAGTGACTGATTAAAAAAGGGAGGGAAAATATCTTTTTTCGTTAATTAAAGGCAAAGGAACAATGCCTGTACAGCCAATTTTTTTTACTATGTTTTATTAATAGCATGTTAAAATTATAACTGCATGTTTTAATTATAGAAGATTTTTAATAGATGTTGAATTTAGATATTTAATAATAAAAATTTGTTGATTTAGCGAGTAATGCAAAATGGCGGCAAAATTGACAGATAATTTTTTATTAAACAAAAAATTGGCATTGGCATGAAGAACGAAGGTAATTTTGAATCTTGAAGTATTTACAAAGTAAAATAATATTCTTTGAAGAAGAATAAAATTAAGTCAATAGAAAAATAATTTGCAACCCCTAATAAGATCAATCAATGTTGTTGGCTGTTTTAAATAATTGAAATACGTCAATTTTCATGGCATTATTATAAGAGCGAACTGCGGGGGGAATATTAAAAAAGGGGGTGATGTTTTCGATTTGCGACCACTATATAAAGGCTCTGCCTTTTGTTCTACTTCGCCATTTCTATTACCAGCACTTCAACAGAGCGGTAAGTTTTAGCAGTACATTTTCCAAATGTTTAAGTTATTTATTATTATTTTTATAACAAATATCACTTTTTTAGTTTTTCATTGTTTTCAAAGGAGTATTTATATTTTCCATATGTTTTTTTTAAATGTTGCTACGTTGTACAGTTGCTTAAATAGGTACACTAAACAAGCTTGTGAACAGACATCGATTCAAGTTCTAGAATAAAGAGATTTAGTAAATATCATTTTCGTTTCATAATTTATGCACAGTGTACTTTGAGCAACATTTTTATCTTAATGTTTTACTTGGCCATACTAACTTCAAAGTCAATTTAAAATTGCGATATTTTTTTTTAACAAACTTAAAGTAAAGTTTGAGTGGATTAACATTATTCCTTATTTATTAAAAAAACACAGTTTAAGTATTATATGCATATCATTAACCTAATGTATAATATCATAATAATTTTTGCAAAGTAAACTCAATTAAGATAGATGGATTAAAACAGTTTGATTTTACAGGTATCAAAGATATTTCAAAATGAGATTGGTCACTTTAATCGGTCTGGCGTTGGTGGTGGCATTAGCGGCATCGGTCCACTGGTGCGAGGGTGCGGTGATGAGAGGCGCGGGACTTGCTGATGATGACGAGTACCGTGCCCGCCGGCTGTACCGGGAGTACGGAATGCGGCGTGCTGCTCGCGCTGATGACTCCTTCGACGACTACGGACATCTTCGCTTCGGACGCTCAGACGACTGACCCTCACGCTGCGCCAATAAACGACGCCCGATTTTCTAATTGAACTTGATTGTAACTATCGAATATGTAAACGAAATGTCAATGGCTGGTACGATATTTCGTTATATTGTTTAGTGTTAAAAAAATAGTTATGTAATTCATTGTAGTACTTGGTTAATAAGCCTTTCATTAACAATGTGTTACCTAGTTCTGGATGGAATGGATCTAATCATTTATGAAATATAAAAATGTGTTTACATATTTTCAATGTTTACTTTATAATTAATCCTATAGTCCTTAAAAAAGTTGATAATTTCTTTCAAAGAATAGATACGGAATCGGCTTAGTAAATATAAATTTAACAAAAACTACAACTATATTAATTTTTATTGAAACATATGTATCTTTTTATGATTGACTTCATAGATTTAACTGAGTCATTTATAGAAAAAAAATCATCAAATCTAACTGTATTTAAGTTTTAAAACTATTTAAAAAAATTATATAGAGAAATAAAACATTAAGATTTTTTTTTCGTTTATTTATTTATTATAACCAATAAATACATTTTACAACAAATAATCATTACAATATTTCGTGTTAAATTATCTTATAAACTGGATATTATTATAAAATAAAAATTTAGTTAACTAAATCACTGTTAAGGCATACTATTTGCGGCTTTTAACCACTAATAGCGTTATATTAAGCTTATAACTAATTTAAAACAATAGATAATTTAACGTGTAATTAATTAACTAACGCGTGCTAAATCGTTGTTTGAATTTTATTATAATATACAAAGATGTAAGCTGCTAAAAGATTTTATCTTAGTATCCTAGCTATGGTTAAATTTACAATTAAAACGCTGACTACACCAGAATAATATACACCATTCTGATTGACAATAACTAAATAATTTATTGTTTCTTGTTATAGTTTTCCTATTTGTCAGATCTTATATAAAACCCGTTGTGGGTTACATACACATAATTTTCTTCGTTGTAGTTAAAACTGCACATGTAAATTATGGATATTAGCTAAAAATTTATAATTGATTATAAAATTTCTAGAGTTTTTACTTTGAAATAATTTTTATTGTAATTAAAAATCAAATTGAATGCAACATATAAGTCATCTTAATATTCAAATAATTAGGCACACATTTTATATCTATTCTAAATTAAATTAATAATGAGACTAGTTAGTTCTTTCATATACTAAATTATTTGTTAAATTTAATAAATTAAAGAATAAAATTTTGTTGGTTAATTGTGCTTGGTAAATATAAATTTAGAAATAAATGTTATACTTAAAAATAATTTCACATTGAAAAAGATTAACAACAAATTCATTTGGAAAGATAATATGGAATAATAAAGTATAATTTTAAATAACTGCCACTAATTAAAGTGACAGCTAAGTTGAAATATAAAACGAAGCAATTTGTTTTACTTAAATTTTTAACATTCAAAAATGTTATTATATATTTTAAAAACACTTCATGCTGGGTGAGTATTTCTAATACTTGGAAATCTTTAGTTAAGTTGTAAAACTTCTTAAATGATGTCCCTTTTTTGCATATTTCCAAGAAGTGCCTGAAAAAATAAAGCAAACGACGTGTAAATTTTTTACTATTCCTTTTTGAAAATTATGACCTTCGTACAAAAACTCCGCAAATCTCAGATTCCAGAAGCCTCCCCATTGTGTTACTCTGTACTTTTACAGTCTAGCAACACACATACATACATTCTTGGCTGGGTTTGTATGAGGCTTACCTTATTGACAAAGTTGACAATGGCGGTGGCGGGCTGCTCGGGCTCGAGCTCGGCGAACACGTGACACTGGTTGTCCGAGCCCGCGGATGTGCGCGCCACAAACGCAAATATGCGCCTGGAAATCAACATTCAAATTAAATATAAATGTTGTTACTACATCTTGGTCACAAATACCCATCACCTAAAGTAGTACAGCTATCGGTTGTCCAATTTTTTTGACAATAAAAACATTCAATAGTAATATAACCCCCGGCAACAACACAACTACACAGACATCATGATTCTGAGATCATGTCAGACTCACAGCAAGTCAATTCTAACCACACAATTCAATGTTACATTAAATAAACGTACTTTTCGGTAGGTATTGCGTTGGGTGAGTCGCGGTAGGTGTAGCGACGCTCGTCGGGATCGAGGCCGGCGTAGGAGAGTGCGGTGGCGGGGTAGTGTCGTCGGAAGAACAGCTTGCGCGCCGCGTCCGTCAGCGTGATGCCGCCACCGAACACCTTCAGGTGCACCACGTGCGCCTCACCCTACATTGTTACACACATATCAGACTGTCAGTATGTTAATTTTTTACTGAGATTTGAATCTTTTTTCGAATTTAGATTAATATAAAACGACTGTGGACGAAACGAATTGAAGATCGGTAAAGATGAAATAGTATAGCGTACCTTCTTTTGTAGTACGTTGTGCACGGCGCGCTTCACTGCGGCTGGTCCGGTGAGTGCCTCGGTGTTGTCGGCGCCCAGCAGCAGCACGTGGCAAGCCGCGCCCGTCGCCAGTAGTGCGCGCGCCGCCGCCGTCACTCCGCCGCCTGCCCACGGATCCCTGTACAAAGCTTCAATTAGCAACCAGTAACAAGACATCACCACTGTATTAGATCACTTTATTTAGTAAGTGAGCAACTGTCGCTAATATTTGGCATAGCTGGCATGTACCACTTATAAGTAATGCTAGAAGCTGACCTGTCGGGCAACCTAAGCGGCACGGGCAGTGCAAGAGGGGTGACGGTGTGCTGGTAGACGAGCGCGGAGAGCGAGCTGAAGACGGGCTCGTCGGGGCAGCCGCGCAGCCGCACGCCGCGCGCTGCCGGTTCCACCAAGAAGTGCCGCACGCCGCCGCCGGGGCCCGCTCGCACCGCCAGACCGAACGCGCCCGGGAACGAGTTCGAGTCGCGCACGATGAATGAACCTTCCTCCAGACCGTGTAAGGCTGATATTGCTGTACAACAATTATTTTACTATAATGTAATTGAGTATTTTTTACCACTTGGGATGATAATCGACAAAGTATTCAACCCGATTTTCAGATCAGTATATCGATATGGGCTCATGGTGATGAAGGTAATATTTACCGTCGTCGCGCGAGATGTTGGGCTTGTACCAGTAGTGGCTGGTGTCGCGAGCGAAGCGCACGCGGTCAGGCGCCACGTGGTGCGGCTCTACCGGGCCCGCATTCCCCGTGACCGCGCCCACCGCCGCGCCGTTGTAAGCACGGTAATCCGATTCGGGGCTACTTTCGCGCTCCTTTCTGTTAAATAGATACAGGAATAGAAATGAGATTACTCGATAGTTGAAAACAGTCTAATGGGAGGACATAATATTTCAAGAAAAGCAAATAAAAAAGATTGGACACGAAAACAAAGAATAAAATGAGAAATAACTTGTAAGAGCACGAACAAAAATGTGCTAGGTAAAGTTAGTTTAGTATTTTTCACAGTACTCATTTCCTATGTGGAAAAGCGAAAATTATACCACACGAAAATATGGTTAAAGAGAACCCAGCGTGCAATACATTTAATTATTTTTTTGGAGATCTTGGATGTGGAATCGTAAAAAGATAAAAAAAAATGCCAAACCAAACAAGCGTGTATTTGATCGATTTTGAAACAAGTGCAGTGCGACACACGTTACAAATCGTATTCATAAATAAGCATATACTATTGACAAACAAAATATCCAGCAAATGTCACTATAGCTCCCGAACTTACATGTGAAGTATTGCCTTATACGGTAGCGTAAGCTGGTTCCTGGTGCAAACAAAAGACAAAAGCTTTACGTCTTTTGCACGCGAGAAAACAAGAGGAAAAAGATAGGCAATGTAACAGAAATCTATCGAATTACACAAATGATGTTAAAAACTACATTTACTTACATACATACAAGCAAATTTAAAGCCTAAGCTATTTACACTGAAAACGGTAATATTCTATTAAAGTGTTACACGTCTTAAATTACTGAATTTAACTAAATTCAAATGTTTGGGCAGTTCAAGGTCGTCGCCATGATGCGCAGTACCCTCCCTGCATCCCATTACATCCCGCTACACCCAAAATTGTGTTTTGCGCAACGACTCGTACGATATTCCGAGACGTCAATCTAACTGTAACTTTATTAAAAAAAATTCAGAGCTACTTATAGTTAAGCCACTTTACATTTTAGATTTCCTATGCGAGGTGACCAGTATGAGGTTATCCTCGGCTCGACCAGCTTCACATCTAGTATTACCTGGTTACTGGCGGCGAGCGCGGCGGTCGTGCGTTGAGAGAGGGCGTGGGCGTGAGTGTGGGTGTGGGCGTGAGCGTTGGAGTGGGCGTCGGTGTGGGCGTGGGCGGGTAGGGCGTTCGCGGGTGCGTCGGGAACGCTGGCGTGCCCGCGCGCGACTCTGTGCGTGACTCCGTGCGCGATTCCGCGCGTGATTCCGCCCGCGACCAGCTCTCTGACTGCTCACGGCTCTGTGACATTTTTTGGTGAAACTTATTAACTTGATATTGTACATTACACTTTCTACTCATGATATTCATAGAAATCTCAGTACAATGTGGTTACAAATTCACTTTAAATGGTTAAGGATCATATAATATTTTTTTACGATAACTACGTATATTATGATGGCTTGTGACATCAATCAGAAAAAGCAACATATACATTGAAAAAGTAAAACACAAAAATACATCTGTGGTATAAGTTACTATGTCATACTGACCATTGTGTCGTTTACAGGTTCCGCGAGGGACAACAGACCGGGCGCGGGCGTGGTCGGCGTGCTGCCGGCGCTCCACTCGCGCATCGTCATCTTTTCATACATGAACTTTCTAGATGAGGTCCTGAAATGAAACAAAATCACCGTGAAATTTAAATCCAAGTAAATAAAATCATGTAAGTTAATTAGATCGATAAAGTTGTTATTTGTAAGTAACCTGTCCGGCGCCTGAGGGCTGACGGCGTGCGAGCGCGGGGGTGCGCGTGTGTTGACATGCAGCGGCACCGCAAAGTCGTCATCGTCGTCGGCGAACGCGGTCGTGTCGCTCGTGTATCCATCCACGCTGTAATTTATATCAATCCAATTAAATAACTATGTGTTTCCACCAGGAACACTATTTTTAATAATATATGTAGGTAATATTAACTACTTTTTTATCATAAAATAAAGATACACACCGATGACTTGCGGAGCGACGCACATTTCGGGAAGACGAAGTATCCCACTCGAGCGGTAGTCGAGCGACCCTTTCCCTTGCCTCCTTCCTTTCTCTCAGCTTCTGCTGCTGCCGCTGCAGCCAGGTGAGGCCGGAGCTGGATTCAGCATTGCTCTCCGACCTGCGCGGCTCTCTTCTGATCTCTCTAGAGGTCTCCCGAGTTTCCTGCCAGCCAAGGGTACTGTTTGATCGCCAGGTACCATTTTCAGGAGTGGTCTTTCGAGCGCTGCTCGGAGGTCTGTCCAACCATTCTGCATCGCCATTCATCCATCTGAAATAAAGATACAGGAGATATTATAAAAACTAAATGAAAGCGTAATTACACAAAAAATACATTTATCTTTCTCATCGTATACGCACAAAGTTAATATTGTATAATAGTAATTTATAACTATAAACAAATTTGTAGTAAGCAATATTAATATCGTGCTTATTTAAAAACCGGATAATGTTACAGCATTATCGTTGTACGGTACTAATGTTTCTAGACCACTACCTAAACGGGAAAGTGGTAACGTATAATTTCAGGGTCGTCGGTACTTGACGTAACCATTAGCGGCTCTGTTTAAATCTTGGCCAAAACTTAAGTTGTCTGAACCAAATAATTCGTCAATTAATTGTAATGACCCATTTACAAGTTTTTATTACATTGCATATCATTATTAACGTAATAGAATTAAAATATACAATAACAGAAATGTATAAAATAAACATTTGAAAAGTACCTACTTAATGGCATTCCTAGACCATGTGTTGGACAACGTGACGAGAAAGACTGAAAGAATATGACTGGAATAGCTTCTATATTGCCTAATAAATCAGGTGATGAATATAAATTTACACTTAACAATGATATAGGTACCAACTGTTGCGTATTTTCGCGTATTTATTAGAAAGTAAACGTGTGTACACGTTTGTTGACTGGGCGGTCAACTAGGCGGTCGCCGCGGCGCCGCTCCACCGTTTATGGCGACGTTTATCTCGAAATAGCGAACCGTTTGGTTCGCGGTGGACGCAATCACATGCCATCGACACTAATCAAAATTGCATGTAAACCTTCTAGCTATATTGAAAACACTCTCTATTTTATTCCGATCTGAGACTCTATCAAATTCAAATAAATTAGGCGCATAAATGTTGAAAGGCGTGTGACATCCCAAAGGCCGTCAACGCATCTGTGGTTCCTTTGGTCTTGCAGATGTCCATGGACGTCGATGAACACCTCGGTGTTCCCGCTTCTCTTTGCTCTACTTTTTTTTGTTAGTTTCCGAGGCTTTTTTGGATCAAAATATTTGCTTCAGCTATATCTTAAAGTCTAATAAATCATCAAAAACAAATACTTAATCGTTTTTATCATTATCGCTCCTGATTAGAAAACAGTACTGATTGTTTATAAATAGCTTACCAAATAATATATTTCCATCAACCTCAAAAGTCAAGTAGTAAAATATATTTTTTTTAAAACATACGCATAGAGAACATAAAACAATGTAAATTATGTTTTATATTAATTGGCGCCGTCTTTAGTAGTTCAGTCACGTACAGAAGTAATTCAAGAAACCTTGCGAGCTGTCAGTCAGCTGGGCATAAATAATCCGCAACAGACGGCAGTGCGGTGTGGTGCGGTGTGGGCAAGTGTGGTACGGTTTACATCTTATGGCCCACGCTTCACGTAGCTATTAATTAAGTATACTTCCGTTTACATAAACAATTTTATCAAATACCTCTCTATTATCTAATAAGTTTTGAATTCTACGTTGACAACTATTTCTGTATTCACGACACAGTAGTTCTGTTGCGATTACGTGTTATATAATAGAAAAAGGTATGTTTACTTATAAAGAATTATTTTAACTGATTTAATTTTATTTGTACTTCTAAAGTGCAATAAGCAATACGATCGCAAAAATACTCTATATTCTAAAATTCTCTATCTCTCTCTCTCTAAAAATTCTCTATATATAATACTTAAAGCTTATTATAGGTCGATACAAGTGTACATTGTAAGCAGTCACATCCTGATGAAAAACGAAATACATAAATTATATTTGAAGAGATAAAAGTCCGTGCAAAGATACCTAAAATGGAGCGTTCGTTAATATTTATTAAAATACAAAACTGCCCTTGAAATGTCTATCTAACCGTCGGTTTCCACAGCATGGTATACCTCCCAACTATTATCTCGTATTTTTTTAAATTTTTTTTTAAATTCAAAGACTATGAGAGTGATGATAATATTGTAAAGGTGCAGTGGAAACATACGGTTATGTTTACCATAACAGATTTTTTTTTGTGTTAAAATATTTTAAGTGTAAAGTCCTACTCGTTGTGTTTTGTAATCATTCAATTGCGCCCACGTGTCAGCCCACATATCAACGATCCATCATTATATCAATTAACAATCAGGACCGGTTAGAGTAACAAACAAGAGATCTCACAATTATCAATAAGTATTTTTATTAAGAAACTAGCTGTCGACTGCGACTCTTCCCGCGCGGTTTTGAAAAAAATAGTATCCTATGTGTTCTTCCAGACTATGTTCAATGCAATGCAATTCATTTCAATGCAATATGCAAAATTGCTAGTTCAGTCGTTCTGAAGAAACCTTCAAACGAACATCCCTTCGTCCATCCATCCATCTAAACATTCGCATTTATAATATCAGTAAGATAAGTAAGACAAGATCTTCAAAGCTAAATAAATAAAGCCAGCATAAAACAGTAACGCTCATGAATTACGAAGATTTTTTTATCAGATATTTGCTCTATGTTTAACAGTTCTGGAGTAGGCTTGTTTTGTACGTACACTCGAAACCATAGCCAACACAGTCGTCTACGATTCAAGTAAACAACACTTTGTATTCTCTCACATCTTAATTGTCTTTTAAAATGATTAACGAATATAGTATAGTGGAAGCGAATAAGATCGATATTCATTTCATTTTAAAGACCAATCTGTTTGGTGTTGGCATTTAAAGCATGTAATGACTTCAAACAACGAAGTACCAATAAGGATTAAAATTACGAAGCCATAAAAGGAGCTCGTAGTTTAATGGCCAGATTGGTTGGTGTACAATTTATAGCTCGTCTTCATTGACAGTGAAGTGGGTCAAGCGGAACGCGACTAAATAAATTAACTGAACGAATACACTGTTGAGGATGACTCGATGGCTACAAATTAAAGACTATTCAAATTTTGTAGAACAAAGAACTAAGGTATTCCTTCATGTATATATTTTATCCTTATTGCAATATGTGTACCGAAATAAAAATCTCGTTAAATTTACTTTTAAAGGTCACACAAATGTTTATTGTAGTCGATAAAAATACGAATTGTGTGGGGATTCAATGTAAGTTCAGTTTATTTAATGTAAACAAACAGCAAGACGGCGCTGTGGCGGCGTGGGCGCGTAACCTCCGTCAGACACATGTTCACAGTTCACACATACCACGCTCGCTTCCTTTTTTATTTATTTAAACACATTTATTAGAAAAAAAACGCGCGACAGTAAAGTCTTTAATATTCCTGGTTATAATTATTTGTTTCTATTATTAATAAACATTGCACACGTGCGATTTAATCATTAAGTCTGTTTATGATGGTAAATGAAAATTTGGGATTTTTATGTGCGCCACAGATGTACCGACCCACAAAAACATAAACTATATCACTAGAACATATATGTATTATAACATAAATAGGAATGTTCGAATCGCAATGAAACGGGCTTTGGGAAATTTTCTCAAGTTATTGCAATTATTTCTATTTTTTGTTAACATTTTTAGTGACAACAAAGTATGCGAAGTAGATTCAATTATGGCATTTACCTGCTCACATTTCAATCTCATGAAAAAAAAAATTTTTATTTTTATACTAACCGTCCATTTTGTGTTGGAGAGGATTGTCTTGGTGTGGTGGAGTTGGTGATGACTTGTTCTTGAGAGAACTTGCGGAAAGTGACAGGCGAGAGCGGAGCGTGCGGTGGGGGCGGCGGCGAGGGCGAGGGCGGCTCAGGGCTGGCAGGGCGATAGGCGCGCCGCACCAGCTCGGGGCTGGCCAGCCGGTGCGTGGAGCGTAGCATGCCGGGCCGCAGGCCGGGTGCACCGTAGGTGAAGGGCGCGGAGTCGGCGCGCGCGTGGTACGGTATGTCGGCGACGCGGTCGGCGGGCGACTGCGCTGTGCCGGCGGCTGGCGGTGGGTCGGGCAGCGCGCTCACCGTGCGTAGCATATCACCGAGCAGCGCGTCCAGCTCGTCTGGTGGGCTGGGGGCTGCGCGGCGGCCCGCCGACGATATGCCCGAGTCCATGGAGGCGCTTAGCGGCGAGGAGGTGCCGCCAGCGCGCACCACCGTGGCGTAGATGGAGCCGTCCAGCGGTCCGAACGTGTGCGCAGCCTCCGCACCCTCGCCTGCTTCCCCTCCTGATCCGGAACCCTCCGCGCTGCCGTTGTTGTCACCTGCACCAAAATGGAAATGTCATATTTATAAAACCGGCTAATTGACATCACGCACAAATTAAGGAGTACCTTTAACATATCAATAGACTCATAACTGACTGGATCGTCCCAGTTTCGCTTTTAGATAACGTCTCGCTTCGATGCAACGTCTTAAGCAACACTTTAATTATGAATAGCTTTTAAATTGGATCGCATTCGTTCTATTGAGCCGCTTGTGCGTTTGCTAAATTACCGCTAAGTGTCTAACCCACGTAAATGCCTTAAATGAAATTTAATCATGTTTACCGACTTGCTGCAAAAACAATTTATAACAAAACAACCAAGTCGATATGTGAAAAAAAACTGTATTTTTCAACTATAACACCAGACATTAATTAGACCAGCTGGGAAACAGACTATTCATTAACTGGTTACTGAGTGGCGACAGGGAACGTGTTCAGTTAGTACAAGTGTATGTCGTGCGGCGGCAACGGCAGACTGCTTCCGTACAAGGAGTAAGTTCGCTTCCCGTTATCCGCGTCCCGGTTGTCCTGCACGTCACCGTTGTCTCACGGAATGTGGGAGATCGCTCCCTTTGAATCACTGATATGTATAATAATAGTAAGTAGTCAGAAACTAATAATAAAATGTAGACATAAATATGAACGATATTGAAATACAGTCAAGCACATATTTACAGAACTAGAAGAAGAAAAATAGAAAACTAAAAGGAAATCTTCGCAATATACATGATTGTTTGTATTTCTCTTCATTGCGTAGAAGGTCATTGTTATTCGAGTGAATAATATAATATTTATTAAGTTTATTACGTGTAACGCTCGATATTTTTAATATTATATGAGATCTTGTTTAGTGGTGTACAATAAAAAATGATATAAAACACGGTATTGTAGTCAAGTACGAGTATTATTAGTGTTATGAGTAATGTCTCGTTGTTCGTATAAATAATTAATGTTTACAACAATAAGAATATCTGCGTTTACGCGCTTTTTGGCTGTACGATTGTTTTTATTATTTACAAAATTTGCATCACTCTATGCCGAAGAAAACCGCAGAATTAAAAAAAAGCTTAATTAGTAGTCATGTGTTCTTCCAGAGTATTTCCTACATGTATGCCAAATTTTATCGAGATTCAGCCGTTCTGGAGATACCTTCAAATAAAAATCCATCAGTCCATACATACATCTAAACATTCGCATTTATAATATTAGTATGCTTATATAAGCAATTATTAAATTAGACATTTTTTTCCGAAAACTCAAACTTCCGTTATGATGTTGCAAAACATATTTATGTAAAAAAAAGATTGAATCTACAACATTCTGATTAAACCAAATCAGTTAAGCTAGATATCGGTACAGATTGCATAAATACATAAATAATTCATTATTTTGTGAATGAACGCGTTTTAATGTGTTTTAAAAGCGATCAGTGTGTCGAGTCGATTACGAAACAGTCCGGCTTGATGTTGTCAATAACGCAATTAGCGTGAAGGTATCACGTCTACCGGCGCCTTGTGAGAAAGAACAGTTTATTTCTGTTGTGTCAACCGAAATAACGCGGCTATAGTAACTCGGGAGACTGGGTTACGAAACAAGTAAGGAAGAGGATGCGCGCTCCGCCAAGCCTACGTCCTCGTCTGCATAATCTTACGCACCATCTGCCACTAATTGGTAAGAAATAGTTTTCGAAACTTCAAATGAACAAATCCAATTAGTTACCGCGTACATCTTTAAACGTCTTAATTTAACTACGGTTAGTAAAATGTAAATATGTACCACTATAAAATGTGTTAGTCAATTAAAACAGGTTAAATTTCTTTAAGGAAAATGCTAACTTTAATACGTAATCTTTTTTAAAGCAGTTTTAACGTGGAAATTTATCAAGACTGGATATTATTTAAGTAGTACGTTTCTGTCTTCGGTCAACAGCTTTAATTGATATTTTCTAGACTTTAGTTTTTCTGTTCATTAGTTGCTGGTACTATCTAAAGTTATTATTCTGTGTTTGTAACTTATATAACAAGCCATTGTATTTAAATATATAAAATGTAAGCGTCTTTACGCATACATAAAATGCTACGATGTAACCACAGTTGGGAATAACATAGACTCAAGTAACTTAAGGTTAATATAGTTTCAAATTGGCCATGAGAATGAAGCTTTTAGATAAGGAACTAAATGGTCCCAACAACTAATCATTTGTAGTAGTACTCAGATTAGACGTGGAACTGATTTGTTCTATACTGGCAGTAGGCTATAGAGGTGAGCGCGGTTTATGTCGGGGCAGTGATGTCATCGTACAGACCTCGATGTTTCTACGAACCTAAGAACTATATTATTATTACCCCTCACGTTACCATCGTTATCTTCGCTCGTTAGCCGCGAGCTTAGCCTCAGATTGCAACCTGTTTTGGTCTTTTACATTTTTGTCCGTATTAAAATTATGACTCGCTTAGATACACGTTTAGCATATTTTAGAAATATCGCTACGTGTCCGTGCCCCGAATGAAAATGACTCGAAAAACAACTTTTGGCAAGCTTAAAAAATTCTAAGAAATTTACAAGTTTTGTGATCCAAATTTGGACGTAAATTGTTCGCGATATGAAAGGAATTTAGAAAGGTGATAATTATAAAGAAGTCGTAAATACTTTCGGGTCTGCAAGACTGACAAAAACAAATAACAAAAAACCAATACTTTTTATCTATAAATAATAAGTGATATTAATACATTTAGGATATTGTTAACATTACTAGGTCATGGACGATTCTTACCTTCTACCTATATATTACAATGAGATGTAAGTCCAATGAACAGTATTTCCGGTTCCCGGCGGCATTATTTGTACAGTAACTTGAACATTACGGCACATATGTCACAGCACGCACACGTGCACCGCAAGGGCGCCTCACTTGTTGACTGCCGGTACCGCGGAAACATCCCTACTATCGATAAATAACGTAAGGACTGCTTTCATCTCGTAATGAATGAACGTATGCAACTTGCATTACGTTATAGAGCTTTACCATTTATCGATATATCGACATTTAAATAATACGCCGCGCCGGAGTCGTTTTGCATATCGCAGATAAAGATTTAAGACGTTCTATAGCAGACCTGTTTATTTATTTTGTGCAACCACAAGTGACGTCATTATACACTCGTGCGTGAGAAGTGAAGTGAATTCATTGAAATACGATTGAATATAGTTACTACATCTTATATTAATCTTCATTTAATTACCTTTATGTGCTAAGAACATTACTCTTGACTCGCTATATATTATTTCTTATACTGTTTACTCTATGGTATAGGTACTTCAAAGTTACACAAAACTCTAGACGTACAAAGAACTTCCTTATTTAGTCAAATAAAGAATAGGCACTATTGTTTACAATGAAATACGAATCGTACACCAATCGAACTAAACAACAACAACGTGTGAAGTGAATTAATCAAAAAGTCGACCACGATGAAAGTAAGATTAGAGGCGCCGATGTCGGTTCATTGGAGAAACGGAGTGTGTCGAATGGAGAAATGAAATGAGCGTTGCGAAGGGCCGTCGAGTCGGCCGGCCGGGGACATCCGTCAGCGATTCACCACGCCGGACAATTAGACGCATCGCCCCGGCGCCAATACTCCCACACTGATCACACATTAACGAACAATCGACTCGAACAAAACCAACACTATTTCCCTTTGATTCGTCGTATTAAAGTTCCAACCATAACGAAAAAACAATAAAATCTTTACTTATGAGTTTGGAAACCCTACAATACGTACAATGGGATTTCAATTTAATTAATTAGATTCGGTTAATCAGTTCTACTAATTTTATATAAGCACAATGAAAATTGATTTAGTTGATAATGGATATCACCATCGAGGAAATATTGGAATATTAAAAAGAATTACGTTCTACTCACCTAAATCCGTTCTCAATAGGCAAAGCCACATACAGCGTATCGTCTATTTATCACACACATCTATCACAGAACAGCTATCGAAGAGCACTGTAAGCTTTCAGATTACGTTTTATCACGTTAATCGAAGTTGATAGCGTTTGTCGGCGCAGCGGACACGACTGGGCGGGCGGCGACGGCTGGGCGCTGTCTAAAATAAACCGGGCACCTGCACCGCAACCGAGCAGCGCGACCTGGCCGCTAACCGCTGCTCTTTAAACTGTTCAAATGACACAATTCCCTATCCCACAATGTTATGACACAACAACATATTACTCTAAATACACAGTAACTCAATATCAACAAAATATGAATCGAACGCTGTCGCTTGTCGCTAGTTTATTTTAAGCACGCCTATTAACAGAATGCATGAAGCAAGAAATTGAAATTTGTCGCTGTTAAGATTATTAAATGTTTCATTGTGAGTATTTCATTTGCATTTAGTCGAATTATACTTAAATCTGAATTTGTATTTCGATTAGTCATTAAGTGTAAATATTTCCGAGTCAACTTTTTATATCACGAGGTGACAATCGAGCAAGTGGTGATTTACTTATATACACACTTTATAATATTGTATAATACGTATGTATTTGCAAAAATATCTGTTTGTATTTATATTAAACGAAGCTAGGATAAGCTGCTAAAGTGATAACTTTTAACATAAATGTTCCTTCTTCCTTGACGTGAACTGACTCAGAAATTTCACTATTGATTATCGCGAAACTATCCAATTGTATAATATCTCTTCAAAAGATATCCAGTAAGTAGGAAGTTGTCTGATACTATATTACCACGTTTAGTTAATGTAGCTAAATAGATAGCTAATAGTAAAAGCATCTACTGAGCCTCTGACAATGTAACAAATCACAGGTTATGTCGTGATTCAATAGCTCCTCTGTTGTCGGCGAGCATTTGCTATCGCCACAAGGAGTACCAACTTGGGTAGCTGTTAACGGAAATAGACTGAAAATTACGGATGTTGTAGCAATAAAGTGGTACTTTGGTACTATGCTTAGCTCTTGTGGCGCACTTACATTCGTTACTCGTATAACTTTACGGAGCTCATTAAGTTTGAAATAGTTCAGAGTTCTGTCATTCAGTAAGCCTTTATCATTAATTAAATCTTTTTACTCAAAATATAATACAAAAGATAAAGAACTTTCATCTAATTTGTTAAAAAGATTGTTAGTCTTAAATTATCTTTAACAGTCTGTTTATTATTTCTATTTAGAGATACAAATAGTCTGACATAATTGCGGTTAATGAATTCCATTCCTATCGATGCTTTGCGGTTGCAGAACAGAAGTGAATGTTTTATCTATAAAAGTTTTATTACGTAAACATGTTATGCGTAAAACAATTTAGTCGTTGTTCTTGAAATATAATAAAAAAAAAACTTTAACGTCTTTCAACCAAACACGTTGAGCGCCACGCGTATTTCTAAGACAATCCCGTTCAGGCCACGAGCGCCGCTTATACGCACTGGTATTAAAGGGCCGGTGTTTCCTATCGCAGTGCAAAATAGTTTACATTTTTAACGTTATACCTATAGGCTTTGTTTCAACACGTTACGCGCCAAGTCTGTTTTGTTTTTCAGATAAAATTTCCTCGAAATGGATTCGTGGCCGTTATTCTTTTTGCAACAAATCAATTCATTACAGTTCAAATGTCTAGTGTCAGCCACCGATAGCTGGCGTGGCGCTCAACGTGTTAAGGATAACATTAAGACAAGGAATTTGTAAGCTATCAGTTTTTTTCCTTTTAATTTGGGTCCTGATGTGATAGCTCATCTGGGTTTAAAAACCTAAACATATTTGACATGTTACCGTAGGTTTCTGAGACAAAATCCCCGCCTAAACATATTATTATGTCTTTTTTGTCAAATATTTATAATGACAGGGATGACGAAATGTTTTATGCAGAAATTTTGACGTTAAATAATTTTAATAAATAAGTATTAACGAGTAACAGGGTGTCGAACAGTTCTATCATAATACCACTTGAGTTTATTCATCGCCGTTTTCTTAAGCATTATATTTATAGAGTGGTATTTATTTATGGGATCATATTAAGTCATCTGCTATCGACATAAATCTCCGGAGACGCAGTCGCCATATTTAGAAGTTATTATTATCGTCTATTTATAAACGTGTTCTTTTAATTAACGAACGTAGGTACTTATTTCTTACATAGATTTTATGATATCTGTAGCGTTGAAGCGTAACTGATAATTGATTTATTAATATATTATTTCAAATTTCTTAAATTTAAAGTAAAAGTAAGAAACGAATTTAAATTAAAATTTTAATGTGTGTCACTGTTGTTTTTTTAATAGTTTGCTATATTTTTTTCTAAATGATTTTAAAGTTGTATTCAGTGTTTCTTGAGAATTTTCTGTGTTGAATATTTTAGCCTTAGAACACTGGTATTGTCCAGAATCAAATAAATTTGATTACACTAGTGAAATATACAACAGACTTTGTAACTTTTTTTCAGCAAATTTATAAAATATGTGTAAAGCTTTATAAGGAATACTGACCAGTGTCGTCGTCAGTAAGCGTGGAGAGAGGTCGCAGATGCTCCAGAGAATCGGCGCGGGCGATGGCATCGGGTGCGGCGCGCAGAGGTGCAGCTGGCGTGGGCGCAGGCGCAGCGCCGCCGCCACCTTCGCCCCGCACAAACACCAGCTCCACGGCCCCATCGCAAGGGAAAGATGCTTCTATACAATAAAAAGAAACACGACTTAATGTATTGTGTTGATATCTTTCCCGGCATAATCTGAATACAAGCTTCTTTAAGTAAAGACTATGCAACTTTGCCTACTTCACCTACTTAAGTAGTTGTTTGCCTAGTTAGGAAAAGATATAGTACAACCTAGAACTCTAATTTACTCGATTAGTTAGTACATTTTACAATATGGATTCTTATTGAAATAACAAGTAAATTAACAAATATTATTATTTCAATCAAATAAGATGTTTTTAATATAAACAGTTATTGTGCTCAACTGTTTCAATCTTTACCATTTTCTTTTGTAAATTCATTTTAAAATTTTGTGGCATCGTAAAAGTATCTTCATAAAGATGAGCGAATTTAATTTTACAGGTTTAAATAGTTTTTAATATTTTTATAACGGTAAAATTTTAAGTAGGTACAACATGAATACGTGTGTTAACTGTGTTCATTGTAACGAGACCGCTTTATGCGAAGATGCAGCAATTACTGTGTTTTAATCACTTATATTTAATGAGATATAAAACTTACAATTTAATAATTTATACATACCACATAAAACACACATTTTTATATATATATATATATATTACTACATACATTTTTAGCACTTAACCTTTTTTCCTTCTTGTAATGTTAAAAAGCTTAACTGTTTTTTTCCATAATTACGACTTTAATTAAAAATACGAATAAATACATTAGTACTCTTCTTTTAAGAGATCATTCAAGACTTTATTTAAGTTTGATTTAAGCGCGTAATTTCTTTTTGTTTTTAAGGGTTCCTGGTAGGATTAAGACAATGGCGTGTTTTACTGACTCGACCAAGAGAAGAGTTAATACGTGATAGATAAATGGCAGGAAACATGCTTTGCATTACACTAAGACAAATGTGTTGAACATAAAGAATAAGTGGGATAAAGTTACCATGCGCAGCATGGTCTAGCTGTTGCTTAGTGAAAGAGAGCGTATGGTCGGCGACTGCACACGTGTGGAACTGGCAGGCAAAGACGAGCTGGCGGGTCGTTGGTGAATGTGGTGCGTGCGTGGGGTGCGGCGCGTGCGCGGGGCGGCGGTAAGCGCGCACCAGCACGTCGCCACGCAACGCCAGCCGCCCCACGCCCACCGTCCACCCGCCGCCGCTCACCATGTACAGACCTGCAGGACCACCCCGAATGCACTCGTCAATGAACAAAGTTCTAAGGTAAGGTGAAATTAATTTTTATAGAAGATCATGCTATTATTTGCAACGCAATGATTTCTTGGACAATCCATTCAATGTAACAATTAATTCCGATTTAATGTAACTAGAGGAAACTGAATATAGAGAAAGGAGGGGTAAGTATAGTGAAATTCCATTAACGAGTGATCAGCACTTACCAGAGGTGTATACGCAGACGAAGTTCTCGTATATCTTTAGGAAGGCGATTGTGGGTGCAGCAGAAGGCGCCAGTGCACCTGCCACGCTGACGTGCGTCAGTTGCAGGGGCGCGGAATTGACGCGGATCTGACCCGCCAGCAGACCCGCGAATGTGTCGATATACCTGTATACACGCACATAATTTAGTTCATTTGATTTATAACATAGGGTTAACTTTACCACTAATTGTTCCTTTATTTGCAGATCAAAATTTCTTAACCAACAATTACTGTTACACTACTCGCAGAATCGCATCAATTGTACAATGGCAAGTTAGGCATGGCGCATTAGGGTATTTGTCAATATTATTACTAATTTGGTAGCCATAGGTAGGTTACCTTTTGTTAGAAGGCAAGTGAAAGACGGGCACGCGGTCGTCGAGGTAGCGGCGCATGGCGTAGCGGTCAAGCGCGTGTTCAGGCGCGCCGCAGATAGCAGAGTAGTGCATGTAGGCTGCCACCAGCACGCCCAGCCGCTCGCGGTTACCCCTGTACCAAAACGGGAACATTACAACACACTTATACAAGAATGCAGAAAAGCGGCTTAATTATTATTGATTTTGTGACCGCTTCCTACTGATTATTTACCATTATAATTTTTAAGGCAAGATGTAGTGTGATGTGTGTAAAACAAATGTGAAATCAACAGTAAATACATTGGTTTAGGCGTGGTTAGCGACACACCGTTACACCGCCCATACGCACCGTGGGAACTACTGAATTGTTTACCAAAGCAGATTGGTATTCTTGTTTTTTCACGCCTAGCTAATGGACAAATTGTACGCGATTACATCTTGATGAATTTCAGTGTTACATTACATTCTTGACAATTTATTGACTTAAAGTGCTACGTATAGGACTGTGGTATTGAACATCAATGTCGAACAGAACAGAAACTGTCGCAACTGAGGTGGATTTAATGTCCAAAGTTTTATTTAATCCTATCGCTATTAGCTTTATACATCCAAGATTGTGATATTGTGTACAGGGGAATATAATATTACCAGGCGAGCAGCACGGCGACATTTCTAGGATGTGCGGCGAGCCAGCTCTCGATGTCCTTGCAGGCTGCGCACAGGCGCTCAAGTGGCGGAGCGAGCTCACCCGGCCAGCCCAGGCCACGCGCGCGACCGAACACCGTGCGCGCCACTCCCTCCTCGCACCCGCCGCATTCCTCGCCGCCACCACTCACCTCGAACACCTGCAATCATGGGATCAGTCATTTAGCTTTCGTAGAGTAGAAGGCAGCAACAGAGAATAAAGAGGAGTTGATTTCAATTCATTCTTCAAAGCAAAAATAACAATTTATTCATGACTAGCAAATACCACAGGTCTTTTGGGTTACTCGTGTTTTTTTTAGATTTTGATTAACTGGTCAGGATCTCAATGCTCATTATGATGAATACATCAGTTACTTGGTGTCTATGCTTGTATAGTTTCGTTCCTTATATCCTAGCTACAAAGTGTATCTCACCATGAAATGCTCGCCGTGCTTGTTGGTAAGCATGTGTGCGGCCTGAGCCTCGGCATGTGCGTCTCTGTGCGGTAAGTGCAGCGCCAGCATGCGCTCCGCCACATAACACAGGTCCAGCCGCCCCGCAGAGCCCGCGCCTCCCGCACCACTCGGGTAGCTCGCTGACCGTGCCGCGCCCTGCCAACAACAATATAGTAACATCTATAAGTTTTAGACAAATATTAAAGTGATAAATATGAAGTTATCATCAAAATTATTATAAATAAGGAAAAAAAATTGGTATTGTTTTGAGTAATAATTTTAGTAAGTACATCTACCAGACCTTATTCCACTCTCGTATTGTCGGCGCACAAGGATTTAAAACCTCAATTTTAGTATGTCCATGAAAACAATTATTATTGGACGGAACATAATAACATTATTCTAAGTTAGTTGTTATAAAGTCGACGAGAACAGGTTTGCGATTGAATCGTATTATTATTCGCTTTGCAATCCAGTCTAACAATGATTTTATCAGCACAACGTAACGCACGATTAATGAAGAAACGTGCGTAGGTAAAGAACATGCCTAAAGTTTCTAGAGTAAATAGAGAAAATAAGAGATTTGTTTTGATGCGTTTATGTTAGATTAAACACAAAATATTGTAGGCGGTGCGACATGACGGTGACGCTGTGAGAGTGACACGGTAGTGTGGGAGGTAGAAAACGCATAACGATACTTCGGATTTTACGGAAGATAAGATCAGTCGAAATGTGTCACTAACCAAATTCTAATACAATAACTACGAACTTTAATTTGCTTAACGGATAGACACTGTTTAATCGAAAACTCTGACGGTCTCTACCGAATTAATATAATCTATGTAACGTATCGTAGCTAGAGACATCGCAATGACATTGCAAATCTATATCTTTTAATTACCTTCTTGTTAGAATATGGAAAGCAAGAACCAATTTATCTATTCCCAGTTTCAGTTATTAAGGATAAAATGGCAAAGAATTCTTACGAATGTACTTCAATAAAAAAGACAATATTAACAACGAGCATTAAAGTACAGAGTTTAAACCACAGCCATAATCATTCATTTTCCTTTTGAATTATAATATTTACTGCAAATACACGTGCGCAAGCGCCGTTTGTCTTGTTTCGAAACGTAATAATAGTACAATGTGATAAACAGCTCTCTAACAATTCGTTACATCTGAATGATTATCATGAAATAGCCTTGAAAGCATTTACATATCAAAGAAACGTTTAAATCTTTGCAAATACATACTAAAATATGTTATTTTTGAGTAATAAAATTTTCATGTTAAATTTGTGAGATACTAAAAAGAACGAAGATCGAGTTATCTAATTTCAAATTGGAACATATTTTTGATGAAGTCATATTGCATAACGAATCACATAAAATATTTGTTGCACAAAATACATTTTGAATCCGTTCGTAAAGAAGAGACAGGATTTTAATAAACTTCTCCTAAATTTAAAGCATATAAAACTTAAAATAATTATGGGCAATGTGCCCAAAATTAAGTTTTAGATAGTTTCACAAGTCAGACAAATCTACTTCTAAAAAATTACTAGAAGAATGTATTTAAACTTACATATTCTCTGGAGGGTGCAGGCGTCCCTGGAGTGACAGGCGCGCTTACTGCACGAGTCTGGAACAATTAAACGTTTAATTACTAAGCGAATTCATAAATACAGGAACACATATATACCTTTTTTTTCAGAGGGTGAAAGAGTTTACCTACAACATATTTTTCTACATTTATTTACAGCGGTGAAATACTTAAACTCGTACACCTCAGATCATAACTGAAATAATCAAAATATTCGTTTCTGTGATTATTGAATTGGTAAAGCACGCTTGGTTCAATATAATATATAAATCGTGTCATTCAAATAACATGTCTTTGTAATATTGAAGAGTGACAAGTGATTGCAACATTCGTGATTGCATTGTAGACGCGGAGCATTGAAATGCGAATCCCAAGGTCGGGGGCGACGCGACGTTCGAACGAAATCAAAAGTTCACTCTTTTTATTACAAAGTCAATCTCGCTTGACAAGTAATACAGCATTAAGTTTATTCTGAATATCAAAATGGCTATGTACTACTAAATGTTTGCAATAATATTATAATAATAAGTCTTTTCCGTACTTAATTTGTACTTAAAAAACGTTTCATAGAAATTGTAAAGAGGACCTTAAATACAAGGCGAACTTTCAAGTTGAACCAAATTACATTTGTAATAAAAATATGACCAGATATGTTTGAACAAGTATGTCTTAGGTAGAAACAATAAAGTATTTTTAAATTAAAGTACATTTATAATTATTTATTCGCAAAACTTTGAAGGAAAATTATATTCAACGATGTGTATTTATAGGATGTTTTAAAAGTCACCGTCGATAAAAGTACCGGTTGCTATATCGCGATCGGATGTTGGGATAGAGCTCAATAAGGTTGATAAATGAGCCCTTAAGCGGGGCGCGGCCTTAGTGATTACTGCAGGTTTCGCGGGGACGTTAGTTGTGCCTATCTTACATTATTAGGCCCATATTAATTTACATCTTGCCCGCAGTAAATCGAACCGGGAAAGTCAAAGCTAATAAAATAGCACGCTGTATGCATAAATTTATTGTTGTACAGTAACTACAAGAGTGAATATTATCTTGTAAATAATGTATGATTCTTACGGGGAAATTCAGCACGTCGAAATTAAAATATGCAGTACAACTCATTTCATTTGTTTAGTGTGCGTTATCGGATAACTGTAATATATGAATGTATATGCAAATACGTCCGGCGAGCGTACAAAGCGTTGCAATCCTCTGAAATTGGCATAATCCAATTACAGCCACAATCAAGTAACGGGCGCGGATTGCAGCTGGAGTGCAGCGTTCGCGCACCAAGCGCGCACAGACCTACACTCTTGTTATTTTTATACCTCGCACTAATCACCGCCCCCCGGCTTACATACTCCGGTTACTCGGTAAACAGGAACAACTGATTTATTTCCAATCGACCGCTGCGTTTAGAAATTGTTTATCTTACGTATGGTCTGGTAACATTCTCTGCACTGAACGCAATCAATTAGATGATAGAAATGTTTATTCTATGATTTTGTTGTGTGCAGTTATAAACAATTTGTCAAAGTTATAATTGGTCGCGAAAGACATAGTGTGATGATGGTCTAACCCAAAGATATCCTCACTTAATTGTTGCTGGACATTAGCGTTAAGGTATCCATTTTTGTGACCCATACCCGAGATTGCATCTTGATGCCATATTTATGTTTAAACTTCTACTAAGTATAGCGTCAAGAATACATTTACAATGATGTACATTAATTAAGTTATATAAAATTATAACTCAATAGACAAACCGTATATATCCTTTGTGGTAACAGAATATCGCGCATCCTTCCGCGCTGCAAGTAGAAAGCAGCGCGCCACAGTGCGAACGCGAGGCGATGCAGCGCACGAGCAGCCTCCGCGCCACAACTGCGTGTACCCCGCGGTCGCATCTTCCTCACTCAAACCTAGCGTCCTCAATATAGTCATCAAACCTCTAATTTTGCCACCAAACCGTCTCGATTTAAACGTTTCGATTTCCAATTTTAATGTCATTATTTACTACTTGATGTTTGCAATTATTTATCACTATAATAAACATCCATTTTAATTTTCTTCAGTTATGTTACCTTTATATAGTGAGTCCATAGAAAATTTAAGAGGTTTTGACTTTTAGCTCAAATCTAATTTAGTATCTTTTCTCTATGTAAATTATAATACATTTTTAAAAAGTTTTGCATATATTACTACATATCTAAAATATTACAAGGCAGATTGTTTATGAAAATAGCAAATATGATAAAAGTCGTATAGTCATTATAAACATTCTGTAAGTCAACAAGCAAGAGTCGTAAGTGCAAAAGGCGTCTGCATTTGAAGTGTTTGTGGCTGAGGCACGTGGAGTGTCCGTCCCTGCCAGGCATGCGCCCCGCACTGCGGCACCCGACTACCCGACGCACACTGATCCTTGCACGCACACATATACGTCGAACCAGAGTTCCAGACACAATGTTCAATTATCCTTACTGATCCCAAAATTAAATTATCAATTTTTGTACTATCCTGTTATAAAAAAAACGAATTTTTGATAACAATAATCCTAGTGTTTTTTTTCACAAATGAATGATTAGGTACATCTCGTTTACTGTACTAAGATCTGGTAAGAATTAATTGTATAATACTATGGTCGTATTGGTGTAAATTTGGATATAACCCTGACCTTCTTGAGTCAGACCTTGGTGTCGCGTGTCGGGCGCGTGCGGGGGTGAATAACCTTAGGAGAGGGGCTCGGCCAAATAAAAGAGCGTCACATTTACTCCGGCCAGATGAACATCGGTCACCGACTGTCGCCTCTCTTCACATCCTCACATAATGCTACAGTTTTGTCGCTATTCTTTTGTATGAACTGTACCTATTCAAGCTAATGTTTAGATCTGTATTGTACTATTGAATGCCTTCGTCTGCTTTAAAGAAACCGACGACGTAATTTGTTCAGACTTTTTTATTTTATTTCAGCGGTGAAATCCAGGGTCATTCTCGTAATTTTACGTAATTATTTCATATTTAGTACGTTGTCTGCTATAGTATAATTATAATAAGTAGGTGTTTTGATCATAAAAAAGTGCATTTAGCCTCATTAACATAATATAGAGAAACTTTAAAACCGTATTGCAATTTTTTTTAATTTAATTGCATGATATTAATTATTAATGCATGAATTATACATTTATAAATTTAAAATTTGATTCACCGTGTATTATGTAAATCATTGTGATAGTTAATATGTTACAAGCACTGACATATTCCTTGCTCTTATCACGTTATCTCGAATAATGTAATCGCCGTATATTGTTATACATTATCTCTCTTAATTGCCTGCCACATGTATGCCATTGGTTAAAACAATGTTATCTTTTATGTAAGTACACCTGCTTTAACATTTTAAAAAAAGAACACCTGTTTAATAAACATTAAATAATTAATTATGCAGAATACTTTTAAATATATTTTCATAATCACTTATTTTTTACAAAATGGGATGTCACTGCAATTTAATTTCGGCCATCACTTCTTTTATTTAATTTACTTTAAATTATAACAAAAGTCAACACGTGTTTAGTTAACGACACTTGTATTTAACAGCACTTCACTAAGAGTAGTCTCCAGGGAGTCATTTCAGTAAGCGCACATCGGGAGCCCTCTGCGGATGTTGAGGGTGCGCGAGTGTGGCGCGGCGGCCGGCGGCGGGAGAGGCACTGGCGCCGCGACGCTGCACCGCTCCGGCCAGACGTACGGCGCGACAACGCGTTGCTAGGCAACCGACGCCGTCTCTCCTGTCCCACATCCCTTTGTACTAGGGATGCTTTGCAGCTCTTTTTCGTTACTCAAGAGAGAGACGAGTCAAATATCACAGGGGATTGTCAAAATAAAAAAATATTTAGAATGTGATATGAAATTTTATTATAGCACATAGACATGGCTACTATTTATTCAAAAAAAGGAAGGGTTAGGTTTTACTCTTAATAAAAATCAAGTAATTTTTTTTCAATAAAAATATCTGCTTCAATTTAATCAAAATAACTATAAATAATAAAACATTGAGTTAAAAAGTATGAATGGACTCGTTTAAATTAAGTAGGCTGCGTAGTAGCCACGCTTCCGTAGTAAACGCGGCACTACGTCACCGCACTACGCCTTTACAAGTCGCCGCGCAAATGACATGTTTATTATTGTGTAATGAACGTACTCATAGCGATCTCTTATGATACTGCGTACACAAAAAATTAACCAACCTACATTTGGAACCAGTTACAAATTACTGTTAGCGACCATATTACAGATGAATATGTGACCAAGCTTTTTGGACAAAGAAGGTGGAACGAGTGCCAAAGTGAACAACATAATTGGAAGACTTAAGTAAATAAACTCAACTTTATAAAATCAAACGGTTTAAGATAACTTAAAACGAATCGTTAAAAATGTGTACGTTATTTAGTCTAATTTCATATACAGCGTTTGGATAAGTCAATACGTAGGTAAATACTTGAATTTGAACGCGAGTGCTGTTAAGAGGTGAAGCTCTAAGTAGTAAGTTAAGAGGTCTTACAAGCCCATCAATGGTAAGTACGCGAGCTGTCGCCTCTGGTCGCGCAGCTACAGGGCCACGTCGCGTTACTTCGGATTTGGGACGAAGTGTCACGGAGCCGATGTAAAAGCTTTCACTCTTCCTAAAGTGCAACTACAACAACGCTTAGAACAAGTTCGTTACGTTAGCTTAAATGAGTGAGGATTATTGTTATGTAAAATATTCCTTAGCAGAGTATTTTAGATCAAAACATAACCTCCTTCAGAGTCAAATTATTAAAACATAACCTTCATTTTGAAGTCGACTAAAAATTGACTTTTAAGGGACAGTAAATAAAGATGGTGTAATTTATATGCGATAGTGTCAAGAAGTTTAACGCTAGGAAAGTAAGGTCGATTTTTTTTTTGCTAATTATTAGTTAAATGGTACCATAATCTGCCTCCAAATCTTGATCATAAGAATCTTTAGTAGCAGAACACAGTCTATTTTATTTCTTATTGTTATTTATCTTTTTTTGTTAATATAATTATAAATGCAACTTCTATACATTGCAATTCATTTTAACTAGGAGTACTATTTACATAAATAAATAGAAAACAGTTTCTTATAATCAGTAAAGATAGATGCAAGTCGCATTTAGGAAGTGTTTTGGAAAGTGGAAAGCAAATTTAAATGATTACACGAACAGCGTAACGTCCGGCAACACCTCCGTACACTAATGTTTATACGTACAAATAATATTTACATAATAATTCTTTGAAATAAATATTACAGCGGCAGTCTTTTATTTCTTTTACAATAATATTACGATACGATATGGACATAAAGCAGGCGTAATTGTAGGAATTACGATAGCATTACCATCTTTGATCCAACAATTTATATAAATCACTCCGCCAACCTCTGTTATCTATTCCAGTACCCATAAAAATGCGATTCCAAGACGTCTATTTTAAACAATCACATGAACGTAACATTGTCTCGAAGCTTATCTTATAAGTCATTGCTAAAGAACCTTACACCACGTCTTCCTAAATACCTCTGGCACACATACTCGTTATTTACAAAGCAGTGTCCAGTTGCAGTTACATTAAGACATGACATTTCAATCGGCCGGGCGGGTCTAAAATGTATAGTGGGTGTGTGTCGGATGAGTGTCACGTGTTATCACACGATCACTAAAGAGAGCCTATTGTTTACAAGTCGAATCTTATTTACGACGTCGCGACTAACGAAGCATCGACTAGTGACACCTGACTCCTGATTATTATCTTGATCACTCCGGGTGGCCGTGTCAAAGATCCGAAATTTAAAAAAAAATATTTATGCTTTAATTAAGTAATTATTGCTTTAGGTACCGGGTAAGAATAAATAATATTATAATATAATTCTCATGTATTATAAGTATCTGAGAATTGTCACGTACAAAAGTAACGGTATGTTTTTACAGATTTTTCGGCAGTGGAAACTCACAGTATTAATCACAAGAATTGAAATACACAAACAAGAAAATCTTTGTTTTAATCTAAAGCGCAACCAAGTATGATTCATTTTAAAATTGTTTTCACGTTCTTTCGAAACTGCAAATCGAGTGATCATAAGGAAGTTACTTAATGTTCTTGATATATGAATCAAATAAAAATTCGTTTTAAAGTCAAGGATATAAATTTATGTTCGACCAGTATCAAAAGATCATTAGATTGCAAAATCCTGCATCAATTATTATATTATCTATACCAATATTATAAAGCAGAAGAGTTTGTTTGTTTAAACGCGCTAATCTCAGGAACTACTGGTCCGATTTGAAAAAATCTTTTTTGTTGGATAGTCCATTTATAGAGGAAGGCTTTAAGGCTTTATAACATTATGCTGCGATTTTTTTTTTAATTTCGCGCGGACTGAGTCGCGGGCGATAGGTAATGAAGTATAAAAGAAACACATTAATATTCGTATGTAATTCTTTATCATTTGTCAAATTAAAACGTAACCAAAACAGGTAATAAATAGGCGTAAGTAATGTTTGTTTATACTGATACGTCATGATGAGATCATAGACTGTAAATAAAAATTCAAGATGCCTAGCCTCGATAGCGCCGGTGCCCGGGCAAACCTTGAATGTATTAAAATTCCAAAGAGTTCGCACTAGTAGCAATTCTCTAGAATAGATAAATATTTTGCGTTACGTAAGTTGCCAGATTATGCACTGCCGGCTAATGCCAGCAATTCAATTTCATGCAAACTCACGTATGAACATGATTAGTTATTTATATAATTGGATCGGAATAAAATATCAATAGGTTGGTAAAATAAAATTAATCACAGTTTTTGAATGAAACATAGAATGTCACATAGAAATCCGTCTACCCCCTTTGGAACACAGGTTGAGTTTTGTTGTTTTTTTTTAATTTTAAGGTAATTTTTAATAACAACGAAATTATTTCTCGTATCCTAATAAAGAACACTGCATTGAATATTTTTTTTTATTGAAAATATTCACACTTACGACAAACAAAATAATATACAAAAATGCGTTTTGTATTTGAGTTTCTTATTTGGACGCACTATCTACCTGCTGCTACTCCGGTTCCTAATTTATTCATTCTTAGCTTCCAGAGCTAAAATACGACCTCATCTGCGTATATCCCTTTCTCTGAACGAATCTTTTATTCATGAAGCTCGCGCGATTTTCTTTGTGATTTAATTTCGTAGCTTCGAAAACTAATATATCTACTTTATTTGCCTAAGTCGAAAATTTAATTTCGTGCAATCCATATTTTTCCTACTTCTCCTATTTTACTAAATAGTCTGTGCAGTTAAAACTGAAAGTGTATTCCTGTCTTTACGAAGCAAACATAATTTCAGTATGTATAATATCATACATTAGTATGTGTTGTATTAAACGGCAATGGGAGCTCGTAGAGGTCGGAAATGAAATCGACAGTCACTCACAGACACAATTACCTCAATAAAATCGTACGAGGGTCGGATTCGGCGCAGTCAGTTCGGAAATGGCTCTAATGACTTTCAGTCTATTCATTGTACCTCCATTATGAACTGAACTAGAGGTGTACACATTTTGTGCGGAAAGACATTTTAAATTAAAATCAATGGAAAATTTGGTCACTTATAATGTAACTAAGACAAAATACAGATTAATAAAAGAAACAGCATTTGGCGATATTAAACATAATCTTACTAATAATATAAATGACAAAGTTTAGATGTATGGATGGATGTTTGTTAGAAGGTATCTCCAGGACGACGCAACGTATTTTGAGGTAATTTGGCATTGATGTCAAACATAGTCTGGAAGAACACATAGTCTACTATTTAAGTATTTTAACTACGCGCGGACGGAGTCTCGGGCGATCTAGTCTTGAATAAAGTCTTGTACCAATCAACTTGGTAATTTAAAAATGTAGTTCTAAACAGACGCCCTTACTATTTCCTATCCACAGACGTCGAAGAACTATTAATTAGAAATGCGATGTTTATCGTAGGTAATGGACTTTGCTGTTTTAGTATTGTATTGCCAATTAATAGAAACGTATATAGGGGGAGAGTTGCGCGTTTGCAGCATTAGCTAATGCTGCGATTAGAGTATCTACCGTTGAGCCAGAATTGCATTCATTGTTTGCGGCGCGTGGCGTGGGCGTCAATGGCTGACAAACAAATTATTGTCTCGCTAGCTACAGGCACCCTAGGTCTGTTGCAACTACTAGTTTTGAAATATCAGCTTAAACACATGACTAATATTTGATCATAACTATTTCTTAATGGATTTAGTAACAGAAATGTCATATTTTTAAAATTTCTTCTTGTCTTTTGAAAAAAGAGGCAAAAAGGTTCTTTTTTCACTCTCTGGAAATGCAATATTGAACCAATCTAAAAGTAAGCATCTGTGAGCTGGTAGAGAATGCCTTTAGCATTCTTGCATATTTATTTCGATGTAAGTATGGGTGGGCTATGCAAATAAATATTAACTTAAAAAACATATTTCTATCAATTTACATAAAACTTGTAATGATTCTTTGTTTTACCTCTGCTATATCTATGTGACATATATGTTTCTTATTTAAAAGTATAATATTTAATATATCCGAAAAAAAAAATTACGTCCAGTTCTTTGTCTCTTTCTCTGTTAAATATAAATTATTTGCTATTAATAGTAAATCTATTAATATCGGACGTTTAAAATCTTTTTCCACCAAGATTCATAAAAGGTTGAATATTTTAAGACAAGGAAGTTCGTGGAAGAACGTGCGGCAAAGGTGCCGTCCGACACGAGTTATAGCGAAACAACATAAACCTTGAAGTATGATATAAGATTAGTCGCGGCGGGGACTTGGGAGCGGTGGGCAATGATTTACGACATGTTAATGCAAATCTATAGGTATACAGAGCGAGCAAGGGTCAATGTTTACGTCACGTGTCTGCGGCGCGGCGGTCGCCTAGGGGCCCGCAAGCTCTGCAGCTAGGGCTGCCACCTCTAATGCAGATAGTTCCGATGGGGTCATTTGGTGATGACGGGACCGAGAAAGATTTTAGTGAGTAAAAATCTAGATAACCCTTCCTTTCGAATGGAAGGGTATCCTTCGAAAATTTCCGCCGATGATAGGGATTATCAGGGTTTGAATGGGGAAATGGCACATATTTATATTGGACTAATGTTTTCTAGCAAAAGTGGATAGTGTGAAAAAAGTCAGCTAGATTTTTATATTATAGTTTTCGTCGTGTACAAATTATCAAGGTTGGGCGAAATTTTTCTTTCCGGATGCTTATAGGGGTTTGCGTTTATTAAATGTTGGCAGCCCTATCTACATCGGCTTTCTTATTCAATTTAATTTCCCGGACCACACTGGCGTTATTATCGCGTCCATCACAACCAGTTAATGACTGTAACACCATCAAAGTAAATACTTTCACGGTGTTAGAATTAACGAGTTGCATATTAACTTTCTTGAAATTTTTATTTGATGCCATTTCATGTTCTACAAACGATGTCTATTATTTAGATTAAATTGGGCTTCATATGTTTTACGAGATGGTGTTATCACCATTATTATAATAAGTTATTACAAGATTCCATTCATAGACAAAACAGAATATTTTTTTTAACAATTACTTATGTCTCAAGTTATATCGTCAAGAAATAAAAATGATTAGTTTTAAACCTTATGATGCTCGATGATTTTTATCTAATTTAAGAAAAAGTCTTAACTGTAGGTATATTTATATTGAAGATAAGCCTATTTTTATCAATAACTGCCTAATAATATCGACTTATGATTCATCATCAGCTCACTATACGTCCCCACTGAGGGGCTCGGCGCCTACCCTATGTTAGGGGTGACTAGGCCATAGTCAACCACGCTGGCCCAGTGTGGGTTGGTTGACTTCACATATATCTTTGATTTTCCTCTCAGATATATGCAGGTTCCATCACAATGTTTTCCTCCATCGTAAGAACATCGGATAAATGTATATATGTAAACCGAAAATCGAAAAACACATTGGTACATGGCGGTATTCAAACCCAGGATCTGCAGATTGCAAGTCAAGTGCTTAAACCTCTGAGCCACCGACGCTCTCATATAATCGAATCTACATATAACTACAACCAACGTGCCTTATCTAAAATCAAGATTACTTTTTGATGATACAGTCATCCAAAATGATTGTATGTTAAATTGCTTTAATTAAGTACGTTCCGTTTTCAAATCATCAGGTTTTTATTTCTTAATTTTCTATTAATTGAATATTAACTTTTAACCTCTTGTTAAGTCTCTCGATTAAATACATACAAACTTTTTATACGACCTTAATATTTAAATTTTATCTTGTTTAGATTTGTCATAGATTACCATAATGTCTAATGGTAATCAAATTTAAAGGCTTTTCAATTCCTTTAACATAATTTAATATTTGGAGGGCATTTTAAAGATATTTAAGGTGAATTTGTAAACAATTTTAACTTACTCTTTGAACATTACAATTTGACTCAAGGGTACAAAAACAAATATGTATTACTCTCAAGTTTTGTAAGATGAAAACATATATTCATATGTCAAAGAATGATTTCAAAACAACGCTAGCGTAGTTACCTACGATAAAGATCGTATCTTAAGTTTCAACTAAAAGGTCTTGGACATAATTTTAACATCAATTTCTTGACATTAATATAAGGTTTAATTCGTCACATAAGCTCAATTAATCCGACCATAATTAGCCTTTATGAACTCATTAAAAAAAGCGTCAATAGCCTAATGGTTAAGGGCACGGATTTCCGACCACGAGGTCGGGGGTTCGAATCCCGCCATTCGACTATTGTCGTAAACCATATCCTAGCACAAGCCTAGAGCTTAGTTGGAATGGTTAAAGAAATATTAGTAAATTTACAAAAAAATCTGCTAATATTTCAATAAAAAAAAATTAAATGAATACAATATACCTTACATCTTCAGTAGTAGGTTACTTTTAAAATACTTATGCACACTGATAATAAAACAACTCCATATAAAATAAAATTGTTTACAATACATAAGTCAGGCGTCGTTATTGCATACAGTGATGATTGTACTCACAGTGATGGTGTCATAGATGCCATTCTCGTCGTTGCGTGAAGGTGGGGTCGCACTGGAGGCGGACGCACCCGCGCCCGCTACAGCGCGGCTTGGCGGAGGCGATAGCGGCAGTGGGTTCCCATTGCGAGACCATGATCGATGAATTTGCCAGCTCGTATCCGAGAAACGTGCTTTATCCTGTAATAAAACTAAGTATAAGTATCTTCAAAAAAAATCCCTTATAGTACTGATAGTTAGACATGTGCCTATTTAAAATTTAAAACGTACACTTATTGATTAAACTATTGAGTTAAATAACCATAAACGAAATATAAGTTGACTGTAATTGTTATTATAGATGAAACATAGTAGTAGTATATACTCCGTGAAAGCAGTATTTACGTAAACACCATTTCCCAGAACGAGTACATTTTGTACTCGCCGAGATCAAAAATAGGTTAATATTTAATATATATCAACATAGCCAAGTAAACGTGTAATTTTCATAAGACAAGTGCAACACTTGACCGTATCAAATTGAAATTGCGCAAAATTAGCTCTAATGCAATTACGACTGTAACTAATAACTGTTATGCGAATACTGATAATATAAAAGGTTAACAAATCGTTTAAATCCAGGTTTTAATAGTAAACATAATGGTTGATATCCAGCTCAATATTAGTTTACGCACGTAATGTTACAGCACGATTATCATAGCTAGAAATCTATCGCTAATGACTGACGCCGTAGTACAATAGTGCTTTATATTCGTCTCACGTTCGAAACCTTCGTTGGACATCTTTGTAATACAAACAGTACAGGAAATCGGGTATAGGTAATCTAAAATGGCGTTAGTCACGTCGCGGCTAGGTAACCTAATGGCATAGTTGCTGGCACCCTCCGTCCAGCGCCACATCCGCAATATGCTTGTCGCACTTAGCATTTTGCCTGCAAGCTATCTTCTTATTAGGTGACCCACTTGGCTCGACAGATAGCAGATACGTGCTCCAAGTAGCTTACTTAAGTCATTTGATCCTTATCTTGTTTACGACAGCGAAGTACTCCCGTTGTCTTGTTTGAAAGGTTTCATTGTGTTAAAAGTGCATTTACGGAACTGTACTCATTGGGAACAAAATACTATTATATTACATATTATAATTGTTTTATTGTCAACAAAAACAAAACACTATTATATAAATTAATATAATAGTAGTGTATTGTTGATTAATGATGTGTTCTTCGTTTGATGACTGCGTGCAAATTGAATGTCTCGGATAGAGTATGCGTTAGTTGCATACACCAACAAAACTTTTTTTTAATCAAACTTTTTTTCGGGTTAAAGCATGCATTTTGATCATCTCATCATTTTTAGATATATTTTTTATAGATGGGTTCAATATATTATTTGGTACTAAAATATTCTTTAAATTTTAACCATTATATTAACTTTTTAGATCAAATATAATATTTGCATTGTGATTGTGACATTGTGTGATGTAATCCTCGGTCAATTCTGACGTCAATCGTCGTCACCTCTGGATGTTGCCAAATGACGTTACCTCTACACGATGCATTACATTCGCAAACTAAATAGTCATTGATCTTTTTCTAAACCACAAGTTTAAATACAGATTATTTCTACTTCAATAAAGCGAACCAACGAAAATACTGTCCACATATTTTACTTCTTACTAATATTATAAATGCGAATGTTTAGATGTATGAATGCGTGGATGTTTGTTTGAAGGTAACTCATGAACGGCTGTAGGGATCTCTGTGAAATTTGGCATACATATAGAACATGTCTGGAAGAACATATAGTCTACTAATTATGTTTTTTTAATCCCACGCGGACGGAGTCGCGTGCGGCAGCTTGTTTAAAATTTAAAAAGTTTAATAAAACAACAATAATATAAGTAGTGTTCAAAATATAACTATAATCCTTAGCGAAGGCACTTAGTAAATTAATCAAGAACATATTGCATCATGAACGATGGAGCTCGTCTTACAAAATTGTCATCTCAATTATTCCGCCACAAATAGGGGCACGTTCCATTCCATAACATTTTTTCTTTGTCGCACGTACCAGTCCACCAGCCAGTCTCAAGGGAGATCGAATATCTGCTTTCAACGCAACCTTTTTAATTTATTGATGCTTACATAACATCAGATGAGTGAATTTAATCAGGCTTCAGGAAAATTCAAAGTTATTTCTACATTTATATCTTTTTATAGATTCTAAAAATCTGGTCACAATCATCTTCACAGACTTACTGTTAACTTTAACAGCATATTTATCAGTTTACAATAACATCAAACCTTATAGATATTAGTCAGGCGGAACTGTTATTACTAAAAAAAAACAATAGCGAATGGTGTACCAAAGAACATCACAGAGAAAGTTTATTTGTAAGAACAAAAAAACATACAGACGAATTGAGAACCTCCACCTTTTTGAAGTCGGTTAAAAACTTAATAGAGATAGTAACAGTATACTGTAGTTATGTGTAAATTATTACGAAATATCTGCTCTGTGGTACATAAAAATAGCGCCGAGGATTAACCACCAGGTAGATGGGATAATAAACATCCCACGTGTAGTTGCATCGTAAACGGACGTGATTACATTGTCGATCAGCGCGTGGGCTGCGTATGCTCAAAACGTTCCGTTTCTACTTTCCACGTGCATTTCCTACATGAGATGACCTGACCGACTTACGCGATAGTACTTTAGGACATTTATTACGTGTTCCATCAGTACTGTAATGTTTTCTTGTACAGAATGTTAACGTGACGACTAAAAATTGCACTGAGGATAATATCTGCATAATCTGTATTTGGATAGACCTGAATCTGGTAAAGAAAATAGTCTAAAAGTATGCATACATATTACAAATTGTATGTTGTATGTTAATAAATTCTCATATTAATTCCGTATCAGCATATTAAGTAATTCAGATATAACAGCTGGTAGAGATGTATGGAAGAGTAGTACATATTGTGCCGACCCTGCGTAAGGATAAGGGCAGGTTGATAAAGATCAGCATATTATGAAATCGGTTTGAATGCAATTTCACTAGTTTTTGAATAGTTTGGTACGACCCAGCATAATGCAACCTGACTATATTTGCCTCAATTTAATTGTTTTGTTTTAGTAATAATAGTTTTTAACTACTTTGTAACGATATATTTCCGGGTTTTATTTTTCGAGGCTCTAATATTAATCATCCACTTTACTTATTAAAATAGACTATTGGATAATTAATAAAATAAACGATATGATAGTGTAATCAAGGGAATCATTATAACAAACTCGTTATAAACTATTCGCTGTTTACATTATTAGTGTTGCTACCGTAACAAATACGAGTATATATCTAAATATTTATTTGAATATTGTCAGTTGGAATGCGCTTATGTTTGTTTGGTGTGTGTCGCGGAGAAATCGTAAGTCTTGGTGAGAGCAAGAATTCTAATTACATACCTGTTATTGCCGTGCGGGTAAACTTCGCAATGTAAAATAGCTTTAGCCACATCAATACATTTGGTGAAGCTTACCGTATTCTTATTTAGTCTTTGTTAATGCATGTGCCCTTTAGCTTTGCAATTAAAAAACCTATTTCAATAATACTTCTTAGTAGTAAATTTTTAAATCACCATCATCATCAGCTCACTATACGTCCCCACCGGGGGGCTCGGAGCCTACCCTAAGTTAGTGGTGATTAGGCCATGGTCAATTACGCTGGCCAATTTTTAAATACTAATATTTATTACTGAAATCTACTTAATAGAGATGATTTTTTACAAGAAAATTAAATTTATAATCTGTGAACTAGGTAAAATAAGAGCTAAAAATGTTTATTTTGTTTTTAAATAAATGTCGGTTATTCGCGATTTTACGATTTTAAAATAACAATTATAAAATATATTTAGATTTATATTTTATATTTCGCTCCTCATTCTGATGTTTTAAAATGATGTCGTAATAAGCAACTTCTAGTGATGTTAAAATTCTGCAAATAGCTATAATGGAATTTTAAGGTTATGTTAACATTATTAATGTTTACTTACATAAAATATTAGCAAAAATTTAATGGCAAACCGTTTAAATATACGCTGACTATGTAAATACGAAGCGTTATCGGTTAAAGTAAATGATGTTATTTATGTTAATAAGGTGAATAGTTCTCGAAACATCAATAAGAATAGAGGCCAAGGACAGAGGCCAGAGCGACGCGATCCAAGCGATAGTACAATCTTACTTCCTAGATACTTGTCACTCCTTTTAATAACTTCCAACGGGATACCATCTTCATTTTATAGACTTTAAAATTAAAGTCTATTCTACCATATAAATAGACTTTAAAATTTAATTTAATAAGAACTGAATTCACTAACAAACCAACAGCAATGATAAACGTATCATTGAAATTATTTCTAGCACTAACGCAGAATAATTACGAATCTTATCTTACTAATATTATAAATACTAATGTTTAGGTGGATGGATATATAACATTGTCTGAAAGAACACACAGACAACTTATTATGTTTTTTTTTTAATTTGAAAACTCCACAATCTTCTATGAAACTCTATAATTTTTTCTATGGAAAGGTATCCATAGATAAAATGTTAAAAATAATACATAGACTGGTTAACAAAAATCAAATAGAAATAATCTATACTATGATATATGCATGTAAACATGAGTCTGAATATAAATGCCACACGACAATGTTATACCACACCCCGGGGCGACCGACCTTCGTAACTTGCTATTCTTTTCATTAAGCTAGATAAGACGAGGTCAAGTTTGTGGCTTTGCTTCTGCGGCTTACTGCACTATGTCATAGTAATTGTTATTATAATAAAACTACTTAAGTGTTACTAAAATATAAGTTACATTCATCCAGATTATGTAAGATTTTCAGTACATTTGTTTGAAATTAAAATTATTGTTTTTTGTATTATAGGATTTTACAAAAATAATAAAGATTGTTACTGCTAATAATGTTGGAAGTGATATTTAAGAGTCAGCGAAGCGAAAATTTTAATGAGCTTTAGCGAGGTCATATGCTATGCACACTAAACATACAAGTAATAAAATAAAGACCATTACACATTAATATTTTAATTAAAATAGTAACTAGTTTTAATACTTAAAATATATAGAGACATACTAACTGTCGCCCGCGACTCTGTCTGCGCGGGATTAAAAAATAGATAGTAGCCGATTCTCAGACCTACTGAATATGCATATAAAATTTCATAATAATCGATCAAGCCGTTTTGGACTAAGACTAGCTGTCGCTCGCGTCTCGGTCCGCACGGAATCAAAAAAAAACTTAATGAGTAGCCTATGTGTTCTTACAGACTATGTTCTACATCTATACCAAATTGCAGCGAGATCCGTTGAGCGGTTCAGGTAATGCCTTCAAACATCCGTTCATCCATTCATCTATCTAAACTTTTATATTTATTATACAATATTAGTAAGATTTAAATTATATTTTACTAATATTCAATAAGTTACTAATGGTTAACTTTTTTCCTTTTTGGATGTATGTTTATCCGCATTGTAGATGCAGATGTTTGATAGTTTATTATTCGAAGGTCAATGGGTCGCTAAACGAGGCGATTACGTCAATACCTCCAGTCTTACATGTCTGGATTCAAGGACTGAAGTTGGTTTGTTGTTCGTTTATGTAAATTGTAAACTTACTTCACACCGGGAGAGCAAAAAAAGGTAGACGATATTTTTAGAATCCTATTTTTTTTTCAATTAAGTTTAGACAAGTTTTTAATGTAATTATAATTAAATACTTAAAATACTGAATAAAGAATTTGGATAAATTGCATATTATATATCATACTTCATACTAATATTATAAATATGAATGTTTGTTTGAAGGTAACTCCAGAACGACTGAACGGATCTCGATGATTTTTGGCATATACATAGAACATCTGGAAGAAGACATAGGCTACTAATTATATTTTTTTAATACCGCGCGGATGGAGACGCGGGCGACAACTAGTGGGTTTTATTCTTTGCAAAGTTAATTTGCATGTGGCTAACGCGCGGAGGAGCGCGGCCTCCTGCACTGATAAGATAACCTTGCCTTACAATTTATTCGACGCGATTACAGCGAGTCGAGAACACTAAATCGTTATAATACTGTTTGTTAAGCCTCTGCTAAATATTGCATAGGGATATTTATTTTAATAAAAAAAAAAAAAACATAATGATAGCAGATACGTAATTATAGAGTGTAATAATGTAAAGGATGACATTATGTTCATATAAGAGTTACTGTACTTTAATCGTAGGTTCACAATTTTTACTATAGATTTCGTAAAAACTTAAACTTAATGATTTTATCCTATACCTATGACTATGACTTGAAGAGTTAAGTTTAGACGTGAAATTGTTTACTGTCATGAGAAATGTTATTTATGTTAGAAGGAATTTGCAGTCGAAACTTATTTGTGCGCAATATGTAAATACCTATAATTTTTTGCGGATGTATGGCTAATGTAGATGACGAAAAGAAAATCATATTCGGAAGGATGCTTGCATTTACAAAACATCGGAAAATTGTGGCAATAACATCAGTGACCTTAATTAGATTCGTTGACTCTGCTCTTGTTTACTTTCATTATTTTGTAAAAAACTGACGTTGTTTATACCTAATTTTGTATTTATGCATTTTCTCAAAATGTAATACTCAAAATATTTATTAAAATACTTAAAAAGGTTTCATTAATGTTTGCCTAAACAACCAACTTTTTTAAACAACTTATATTTACAGACGTCTCTACCTCTTGCTCAAAAGCGTCTTCTGTAGAGTTAGTAGAGGTTCGCTTCTGTTTGTCTCCGCTGAAAGACAGCCTCCTCTTGAATAGCTTGATCATTTTCCTGAGCAAATGACACCTTTCCTTGTCACACGGAGTACACTCATTACAACTCACGACGCGGAACTGTATAAACTTTGATAAGAGACGCCGCGTCTCTACATATCAACAAATTTTCTTTGATAATTCAAAGAGAATTGTTATTGAGAATTTGGAATCGATTAGATGAGATGATATAAAAATAGCACCTACGGAGTTATCAGTTATCGAATTGTCGCGCACGTGCGGTGGCAAGGTAGAGTAACGATAGCGTCACGGTAGCGTATGGGCACACGGCTACCCAGACTATAGCGGTGTGCGGTCGGATCGCGCGCCCGCCGCGCACTGCCCGCTGCCTGTCGAGCTACGAAACGCCGCGCTCGCGCCAGCGCCTCAGACCTCACCTTCACACCACGATCCATGACCACACCACACAACTCCCCGCGCCCGCACCTCGCCCCTTAGTATTATTATACATCAATCAAAACCGCCACATCCATTACATCCCTTTGTAAAAGACTTCACCGCTGTATTATGTCTTTTATAAAATTCCCCACTATGACACATTTATACGTGAACTCTAGAAATATTTGTAACTTTCCTGATAAATAGTTCAAATAAGTTATCGTCGAGCGGCGAATTGGTAGCGATAAGCAATTAGAACTATTTCGACATCTGTGCAATGAGCTTTTCATTAACATACTCAAATGATCTCTACCTCTGTTTGCGTGACCCATCTTAACGGAATCTAACACCGGATACTACGTAGATTAAAGTTCATGGAATTGATATGCGATATAATCGCAACACAAAGCATAATCCAGTCAAAAGTCACACGTTTTCAGATTGCGTTAATTAACTGTTTGTATAATATACTTTCTTATATCTATGTTTTAGTTAATACGGGCATCAATTACGTATTACGAGAGAAGCAGAGAAGGGAGCAGAACTTCCGTAGTCGCCATAAACATTGCTCTAAATCCGGACGCTCGCCATGAGACCTATGCATTTGACAGATGTCAATTACATGTAATAGAATGCGGAGCGGGAGACACTAATGTAACTAGAATCAACAAACACGTTTGTTTATCAACACGTTTACGTGCGAACGTGATCAAAACATTTAATTTATTATACAAGCAATAAAAACCAGACATGTGACTTGTTTAGAACGAAGAATTATGATACACCATTGATAATTACATAAGTAAACAAAAAAATGCTAAAAAAAGACTATCTCAAATTGTAACTATCAAACGATTAAAGTATGAGTTGTTTAAAGTTTCTTTAAAATTTTTATACTAAAAGATAAAAAGTAATTGCATAAAACAAAGTATTCTATGAATGCATTGGTCAGCAACATACAATTTTCATTTGTACAAATGTGTTTTGACATTCGCGAGACCTTCGTAAATGTGGGCAATAAAGTATAATTGATGGAGACTTTGAAAATGCGGGTTGAGTCAGCAATTTGTTTCAATAAGGGGTTAAGTTAACAGAGCGATTTATATTTAGAGCATTTCAAGGCAGAGGTTCTGAGGTCAAAGAAATCTGAAACATGAAAAAAATAGCTTCCAAAAGCAAATCAAACTTTTGACATGACTGCTAGTTGAGACTGTTTTTATATAAGCTTTCTATCGTAATGACCTATTCCATATTAAAAATCTCATCGCGCTCCTAGATTTGTTAGATTTTGAGGATTGCAGTATCAATTGCATAATGCCTTTTATTACACATTATGCCGTTGGTTAAGAATCATCTATTGTGCATCTCTTAAGTTCTTCTTACATGAGATCACACTTTTGAAGCATTTAATAGGATAATTCCTATTTAATTCTGTACTGCCATCATTACAGTACAATAGTGAACACGTAATTTAAACCTTTGTTAAATGTTTATATAATGAACAGGAAATAGGATTGGGTTTGGTATGTGGCGTGTGGTGTGTGGCGATGCAGTGTTAGTGTGAACCCGACACCGTTTGTGTACCGCTTAGCACATACTAGAATCCTTACGGCTAGTTTACTTTCCCTAGAGCAAGTCAAACTCCGCCAGGATTTGGGGAATTTGTACAGTGTACATGCCACCTACGCGAAGTGTTGATCAAATGAATACGTTTGGGTTTTGTGTTTCTTTGTCGTAGTTTTTTTTAGTAAAACTTCAATTCTTTGTTAAGAAACATATATAATAGAAATTTACATCGTATTAAAAAGTGGAAAATTCAATATAACCAAATATTTTAAGTTACTATAAAGTACAAAGTCAAAACATTAATCTATACGATTATCTGTTAATCGATAGCCGATAGATAATTACGCGTTAGTTATTATGACATAAAGATAAGTAAAGTACTATTAATAGTTTGATTGTTGTTGCGCTAAAAATTAATAACAAGATAAAACAATTTATATCGATTTTACCAACTAAACTACGAGGATTTCATTCATACAAGAAAGTTCACAAAAACCATAACCCTGCAATTTAGAACTCGATATTAAATGAAGAAAAAAAATATCATATTTACTTTAAATAGAAAATATAAAATTAGGCTTGTATGCATGTGCCGGTTAGTTGAGTTCGAAATACGGATCTAAGATTAAAACAAGAGCGAGAAAATTGAAGCGGACAGAGTTTGCCTGTTACTACACTACAACTAAGGTTGCCCCATTCACTAAACTTTGACCCGAAAACTAGCGGGCGTCAAAAGCTATCGGTGACTTGTCAACCCTTGACCCTAAAAAAACGTCCTGTACAGACTTTCGCACAAACCGTTTTAATGCAATACATTAAAATTGCACCCTTAACACGAACATGTATTCAATAAACTTACAGAGGTGGCAGCCCTAGCTGCAACCTACAACCTGTCCTCCGACCCTGCTTTCCGTTTTCCGCCATTATCGTTAATGTAATGGGATGTAATAACGATAATTTCAGGCACCGATACATACCTTTATATCGACATTATTTTGAATCTAGCACCCGACGATCTCTCTAAACCAAATATGAAAAGGTTAATGATGGAAAGATATCGATGGTGCCACTGAAAATTCCGATAAAATACTGCTTAGCGAAAAGAGACGTAGGAGAGATGAGAAACCTTACACTGACGTAAAATCTCTTCACTATTGAATTCTTACTAATTCTTACTAACATTGTAAATGCGAATGTATAGATGGATGGATGTTTGTTTGAAGGTATCTCTAAAACGGCATGAATCTCGCTGAAATTTGGCATAGATGTAGAACATAGTCTGAAAGAATACATAGGCTACTAATTATTCCGATTAGCTAGTCGTTTACAATACAAAACAGTTACATATATGTTTATAATTTTAAAACTAGCTTTTGCGACGGTATTACATCACTTTACCCTATTGACCTGTTTGATATCTTAAAATAATATTGTATTTTTCCTTATTCGTTGATACAACAAATATAAAAAAATTCTACCATCGTATTATCTTTTAACAGCTACAGTACATTTAAACATATATACCTGCTTTCTTAATTTCTGATGTCCAAATATTACTCGTTCTTATTTTACATTGAACTTGCATACAGCATACTTGCATGTAGTTAGTCTTAATATTCTAAAACAACATTGGAAGTTCCTACTTTATTAAAATAAGTGCACGTAGATATATGTTTCAATTGGCGTGAGGTTCACTGAATGTAATTACGGACGCATAGGAATGCTTACTGGCTCAGATAAAAGATATTATCTGCGGCTTTTAAATTGCTCGCAAGACAAATTACTTACAGTATTAGGTAGCTGTGCTACCAGCTGTGATTTGGGGTTGGTTGACAGCTCAATAGCATCCGACACCTGAAACAAACATACCTCGTACTGTAAGTAGGTCGATATCTCCCTGCGGACCACGTCGGGATAACTAGACTTCGTTTGGACCGGCCTCTTCAAATTTGATTATTATATCTTTGAAATACTGTCCATTTGCAATGGTAGTTTTCAAAGTTTAGTTCAATTTTGAAATAATTTCTTATCAATATTAAAAACTAAATATTTTCAGAGGTTAGAAAGTTTCATGAAATACATATTTTTGAATGATGTTAAGTAATAATGTACATATAAAGGGTGTGAGGTGTTTTCTATAAACTTTTTTTTTTAACTTTTTAAAAAAATTATTTGCCTTTCTATAGATTGTTTCTTGTTACTAGTTATGTATTATATGTATATGACGAACAAAGTACACCTTGGGGTACAATACTAATTTAAGAACGACCTGGCCACGCCGTAAACTCAAACGACCCAATCAGCAATATGTCCAGATAAATTTTTGTGAAAGCAAATTGTTCATGTAATAAGCCTGTCTGCACCTAAGCATCGCCACTACACAACTTTATGGCGAATTTTACGATGTTTTGCCACTTATCTTTGCTCGTATATATCTTTTAGGGTTACAGGGCAACTGGTGTTTCATTTTGGAATGTCATCATAAAAACGTAGGAAAAAAATTAAATAAAATCGAATTTTGAAAACCAGTCATAATGGCCTGATTGTTGTCTTCTACGTTTTTTTTTCATTGCATTTCATAATATAGCTTTTAAAATAACAAATAATTTTTACAATTCTTTATCATAGACCACCAAAAGTAAAGAATATGAGTCTACACAAATAGTTTAAAGATAACGAATTGTAGTTTAACTGCCGTACAAAGTCGATTATAAAAACATTTATGTCTGTCAACTAGCACGTAACAAATTAAACAATGTAATAAATCTTTTTAGCGCGAAAAAGGTCCGTTCACACGGGTGAAACAAATAAAACTAAATGACAATGGTACGTGATGTTTCTAGCCAGTGTGAGAATTGTAGAATCAATCTCAATTCGTATGCCTCCTTAAACGCAACATCTCACGATTTGTACGGACCAGACCATTAATTAAATCTGTCCAACGCCAAATAAACAAAGGAAAAAAAAACAAAGGTAAAGCTTTTAATGCAGCGTAGGTACAAATATAAGACTTTGATGGATATCATGTTAATGGCAACTAATTATTAAGCTAGTCACAGACGGACAGTGTTATATGAGCGTTTAGATTACTATTTAAGCCATAGATTATAGATATATACTCATTTTCATGTAAACTTTAATTGCCACCGATATTTTTTCGCCATGTGAGTTTATTACAGTGGTAGAGGCAAAAATCGTATTGATTCGTCATAGAAAAATGTCACCTTTTCTGCTTTTCTTGATTACATTATTGACCGTATTTAGTTGCCTCTCTACCAACATTAATTATAAAAAAAACTTGAAAAATGATAATAAAGAATAACCATCAAATGTAGAGTGCTAGACCAAATAATTATGTAGTTAATCTGATCAACCTACATATTACAATTCAAGGCAATTTTAATAATATAAATACTACAATTATTCTAGACACAACATTAGTAATAGTTTAAAGTGTCCTTTTTAGTCTAACTCATGCTTGCATTGTAATAAAGGAGGGTAGATAAAGGGCCATAAACTATCTAGTAATGGTCAAAGTTGCAAACTTCCCACCACTTCTAGTTCGTTAAGTCTCTACATTCCCTGACTTGATTGTTAGAAATTATTCTTTAGAATATAAATTTTAAAATAACATTTGAAATTGTAAAACAAGAAATATATAAAACTTTGTATACTGATTTATTAAAGATTGGTTATAATACAAAAAATATAAAAAAACCCAAAGACGTATGGCTAAAAGTTGCGACGTAATTATTTATATTTGCTATGTTCAATTAATTCACATAAATTATTTATTGTTTTTATTTCATTTTTATTAATTTCTTTTTGTATTGGCAACATTTAAATTAGTATAAACTTTTTCCTATGCTGGCAACAATGATTCGTTGGACATAAGTGTGCTACCATAACGCACGCTATTTTTCTTATATTTATTATCTAAGTAACTATTCAATAAATAGTTAATAAACAATAACCACTTGTTTAATTATACGTGCTTAAATGGGCTTTTTATTGTCCTTAATACATTCAAGTAGAAACAGCCATGTAAAATGCAGCTAAGTTTATTTTTATAAGTTTAAGCTCTACATCACAACTTCCCACTTTTATATGGTCTTGCTAGTTTACTCACAAATGTGATGTTAATAATAGTACGTCGTATTACTGTAACTAGCCGTAGATAGTTGATGGCAGTCATTTTGCGAGACAACGGAACAATGTCTGTCCATTAAGGTCATTAGTATGATACTCACAATTCCTGCAATTACCATCTCACCGCAGCAAGCAAGATGAAAGCTTACATCTCGGATTCCGTACGATAATCAATTTCTAACAATCAGTCATGGTACTCCGGCAACGTTATTAAAAACTTTTTTATTACTTAAGTAAGAAATTACGTAACAAAAACTTAAATGTTTTAGTGTCTTTTTATCCGTCCAGTTGTAAATAGTTAATAGGACTAACTGCCAAAATTATAATATTTTTGTTAGAATTTGAGTGAGAAATATTTATAATTCCTAGCAGTTTTCTCCATTCCATAGGTAATAAGCATTATTTTTGATTTTTTTTTTACTACCTGCCTAAATCTAGCTTAGGTCATCAGTTAGCTATACTATGGCACTAAGAAAATCATTATTGAATTCAATATTTTTTTTTCATTATAATTGAAGTTAATTAAAAAAAGAAGTGCGCATGTTATTAGTCTTGTTATGAAATATCGTTCTTGGAAGACGTGAACCGTTTTAATTTCGGCGAATTTGAGAAGGGAATTTCTGTGAATCGTGCCATATCAGCGATAGCACTGCCACTGTAGGTTTTACCACTGGAATTTTAAAAACATTTCGACTCACCATTTGAAAATTTAAAGTGAATATCGTAGGACTTGTTGAAAAATGTTTTAGATTTCTGTATTACATGTTTAGAAATAACGTTGAATGGAAAAGTGTGGCAGCAACTTAATTAAAAAACGTACACTCAGGTGGTTTTATCTTTAATTACATTAAAAAGAATGTAAGAAAAAAATTATGTCGAAAAATTTGTATGTTATAGAGTTGGTTAAAGATTATTTTTTTTTGTATGTTTATATATGTGTCCCTGTATGTTTCATGCTTGAGTATTTTTTTATTTAAGGAACTCGAAATACCAACAGAACATACAAAGACATCAGTGGGATGGTCTCACGTACCGCAATGCTGCAGACATTCAGACCGGACCACTCCCTGTGGCGTCGAGAGAGTATAACACCCAATTTATGTTTTTCGACCTTCCGTACTCCATTCAACCAGTTGTATTACTAAATATACGTAGCAAGGACTGCCGACTATGTTAAAAGAAAATGAATAATCGTTAAATCCATTTCAATATACCTATTTGGATTTTGTAATACAATTTATGTTTCGCTATATTCTAGAGCATAAAATATCTTTAAACATATGTCAAATTATTAATTAATTAAGTACTTAATCAATTAATAATTAATTAATTAAGATAATATAATTGTATTTTTAAGACTTTAAGCGGAACTGTATACTTTCATTTCATGAAAGATGAAAAGAAGATAAAAGTTAAGACATTGAAGTATGGTCGGACCTTTGCGAATATTTGCGATCAATCATTGAAAAGTGGCAAGAATAAAAGATATTCAAAATTTATGGCATCTTTAAAGTTCTCTATATAATACATACCAATACCCTTAATATTGTGGAAATATTACGTAATCGCGACCCAATTACAGAACATGAAATAAACTGAATATATAATTATCATGACATCATCAGCTCACTATACGTCCCCACCGAGGGGCTCGGAGCCTACCCTAAGTTAAGGGTGATTAGGCCATAGCCAACCACGCTGGCCAAGTGCGGGTTGGTTCACTTCACACATATCTTTTGAATTTCTTTTAAGGTATGTGCAGGTTCCATCACGATGTTTTCCTTCATCGTAAGAACGTCGGATAAATGTACATATGTTAATCGGAAATCGAAAAACACATTGGTACATGGCGGGATTCGAACCCAGAACCTGCAGATTGCAAGTCAAGTGCTTGACCCCTGAGCCACCGACGCTCTTAAAAATTATAATTACTTTGAACATTTTTAGTTACACAAAAACAAATGAGGTATAAAGCGTGAGAAACCATCTTATGTTCTTTAATATGCACAAATTGTTATTTACGTGTAAAGCTATTAAAACTACATTAGATTTGAAATGACTTCCGTGTCTCGTTATATAGTTAAAGTTAATTTTTGTACGGAAACCAAAGAGATTAAATTATAACTTAAATGTCTTTGATTGAAACATAGAAATATAGATGCGAGTGGGAAATTAAATTTAAATAATATTTTTTTTAAACTGCTATTTACAGAAATGAAAGTTAATTTATATGATGTTGGCCTAATTTTTTCCATTCTGTCAGACCCGACTTCAATCGCGGCGGTACGATTATGCCAGCTCGTTTATTAAAAGGAAGGGCACTACGGGATTGTCATGTCGTGACAAAAATCCCAAAAAAAAAAGATTAAAAATATATATATTTTTAAAGTATTAGATTAAAAAAATAATCGCTATTAGCTTTCCCTTTTAATATTCATAAACTGTAATGTTTCTAGATTAATTTAATTATTTTTCCTGGAACGTTGCTAAAGTGTGCTGGAGTAACTTTGCTATTTTTTTATTCTGCACTAACGAAGTCGCTGGCAATCTTTAGTTAACAATAACATATAAATGAAAACTATATACGATTTAGATATTGTATGAAAAGCAATACCATTTAGTTCCGGTCTCGTGCAGATGTTTAAATTAAGTAGAATTTCAAGCGCCGACATCGCAACGCTGCAAACAAAACATCGTGTCCGTTTCAGAAGCAAAGCGAATTTATACATTTCACTTCTCTTTCAGTATGAATATAAATGTCGCGGACAAGAACATTTACAGTTACAAGTTTTTGCTCTAATCGTCGGTATTGTGAATGTTTAAGTAAAAAATTGACAAATCAGAAAAAAAATATTAGCAAACGTTCAATTGTTGTGAACATTGCAAAAGGCGAATCAAAGTGTGATTCGTTTTTTTCCTCAGTTAACTATCGCTTTGGGGTATTTTTTATTTTTACCATACTTTGAGTAGATAAGGATCGTGATCCGAATTCGTTTTTCTTTATATATTGTAATTTTACATATATTTAGCTATTCTTTTTAGCTTAAGTGTTTTATTATATATAAGTATTCCGTCTAGATATAACAGTACTACTATATAGTACAATTACTAAAATTGGACTGTCCGTATGACTGTTTTTCTGTCCACAAATCCTTATACCTGAAATAGACGGACGGACGGTAAATTCGACGTACCTGGTCTGATAAGTAGGTGCATGCTGAAGTAACTAAGACAGTTTTTTTTAATTCCGCCCTGAAGAAATCTAGAGCAACTGATATTTAGATATAAATCTAAAATTCCATACTGTGATCTAGAACGTCAATAATAATACAATGTTTTCAAATAGTTTTTAATTTATCCAGTTTATTTTTCTTGATGTAGCAATTCGTTTATTTAAATACGCCTCAGTTATTTGTCGAAAGGGAATTAGGGTACACGGGTACAGATTACGTAAGCCGAAACGAGCAACAAAACTGAATTAACCCCGACGGGGAACTACACCGACCTATCTACGTACAGTAGTACGCTTTAATTAAACAAACGTCGATTTTAATCCTGCCTTTAAAACTATATAACTCTAACATAGTTCTAATTTCAAGAGACTTTTAGTTTGCATAATTCTATAAGATACAGAAATCGCTCACTGCAACCATTTTGAAGTTGCAATTCATATTACTTATTTCATATTTTGATATATTTGAATTACATCAAAGAATACTACTGCTGCAAGGAATATTACTCCTCCTAAAATAATAATAAACAGAATGAGTCAAACAAAATTGTTCTAACAAATTAATTCTAATCCACAGAGACTAATAAGAATTTCATTGCAAACATCGCTTCAAGCTGTGAAATTGTAGATCTCTTAAGCTTTACACCAGTTTACGGAGTTAAGGCCACATAAACATCAGAGTGAAATCTCACAACAAACACAATCAGGGAACGCCGCAGACATCGTAAAGCACGCTGCCAGATACATAAATATAGCCTGTCACTTCGATATTTTGCATTTATCTTGAGAAATATGTCCGCTATCGATCCCGACTTTCATGTTTAAATCGATGTCTTACTTTATACAACAAACTTGAATATTTTCACCCCTCTTGTTTCATGCTCTCCTAGTATTTGAGATAATCGTATTTGATTTCATGGCCTTAATTCTAACTAACGTAGTAAATATCTAGTATCATCTTAAACACTAAAAAAATCGCCAATGTGCCAATGTTCAAATGTACAGTACATAAAATACGAATATTTTCTGTATTAATAAAATGCAATAAAAATCTAATACATTCCATCTCGTTGGCAACTACAACTTCAAATGGATTGATTTTTGATCGTGGCCTCGTTCGAGATAAAAAGGTTCTAAAACAAATATTTCAAAAGCAATAAACCTAATTCCAATACATTACGTCTGTTTAAGAACATATAATCGTCCAACGATTGGGAGCATTGCCAGATCCACATTGACAGACTTTGAAGTTTGATTTGAAAGAATCGTTTCGTAAACTGCCAAAAACGTAACAAACGTAAAGAAAGTGCAGTATATCAACTCATGTGAAGAAAAGAGTTACATGTTTTAAGAGGCCTTGGAGCAAATGTAACTCTTTTCATCTATGTCTATATACTAGATTCAAATTGTCATTGCAAACAGTTGTGAGATGAATTGATACAGGCACGCGGCCGGACTCGAGCGCGGTTGCGGTTTTAAGTCAAATATGTCTGTTGCCTTCTGAGGTTGAGTTAACGGAGCTTTACAAAGCTCGCTTATGTTTGTGTGGCCAACGATGAAAAACAAATACGGAAGTGTTTTGAATGCATAATGGCATGTAATAAAATGTATAGAATAATGCATCACTAATTTAAAAAATATTATAAAATCTGAGCTCCTAGAATGATACTATGTTTTCCTAGTACTATCTACTTATTGCTCGTATAAACATCATAAGTTGTACGACATTTTAATGTGAAAAGGTCAGCAGAATTGTAAAAATATTTCCGTATTTGTGTCGTCTTTTAATAAAATACAATACAAAGTCGACAAACGTGTAACATTCGCATTCCCGGACCGGTTACCACTAATTAATCAATGTGACACGGGTGAGGCAACGCACCCGGAAATTGTGTGATATTTCAATACGAACCGTGTAATCGAACAATAGTTTAAAATTCACCGCGACCACTAAACGTGATCGAATAATAACAATAAATATGGTAAAGATGTCCGAAGTTACAGGCGCGTAAAATAAGTCAATGTCTTGGCACAAAGCAAGACCATACTTCGAGTAAATCGGAATTTAATGATTAGAATATATGACAATGACCTTTAGCAAAAAAAATAACAAAGTTGAAGCTAAACTAATTGTTAAGAACCCCAAGGATTCATTCAAAACAATGAAAAGTTTTATAAACTTTACTTGTTACGTGTAGTTACTTGTCAAGATTTTCGTGTTTTTTTTTTCAGATTTATTTATTAGATTTTTTAATGCAAGTATTCCTCAAGATAAGAATAAAATTTAAATGGCGCAAGATAAAAACGAACACTTGAGATTAGTGGGATGAAGGTTGATATTCGAATAAAAGATTTGATTGAAATCTATAAGATTACTTGTTGATAAGTTAATTCTATCTGATTTAAACGGTAACAGTTGGTTTACACTGCCGAAACGCTTACAAAAACATATTGCCATCCCTTTCAATCTCGTTGAAATAAAGAGACAACGACATGTTTTGATACAGGTATTTCGACGTTGGAAATTAACGGTTGTATTTAATATCGACACTTATTTCAAGACGCATAACATTTTCTCAAAAGTAAATTTGGTAAAGCTGTTAAGCTTCTTTAAACAGAGAACAATAACGTAAAGATAATATTGAATTAATATTGTACATTAATTTGTTTTAAGTAAACATCCCACCGTGTATGGTAATTGAAAATCAAATTTCTCAAAAAAAAGTTAATGACATTGGCCGCCATGACTGCATTCTTGCAAGTTTCATATCATACGCAGATCAGAGGCACACCCACACATCTGCACACATTACTCAAACACTCAAATATTTTAGTGAAACGCAGAGGATATCATTTTTATCAATTTTATAATTGCAATCTTTATTGCAAAATGTGTCTGTGGTTCGTGAGTTTTATTCAGCTTAAACCATTAAGAGTAATGTTTATGACAACTACACGAGACAACAAACAAATTTAGATTGAATTAGTTTTCATAAAAAAGTTTTACTAAATTAAACCTGCACAATACGCGTATCTTAATAAGATCTGATTACATTAGTATCGTTTTAGATATCCTCGTATTGATAGAGTTTGAGTTAAACAGATGGAATATGTGAACTAAACATCTATTAATTTAAGTATAAGTATGTTACGTAAGTTGCAATCTCAGTAATCTCCGATGCAATCTAGGTGTATGCGCAATCAGGCATCAAACTTGTGTACCCGCTGACACTCCGGACGGGCTAATTGCCAATTACTTGATTACAGGCATCTAATTAGCTACATGTTTATACATTCTGAATATTTTACGTAAATTAAATAGCTATTCGTTTTGACTATGTACTTTAGTAATGAATTATCAAAGCTGTTGAAACAAAATATGTTTTGTGTTGCTAGAATTCGTATTACATATTCTATATATTGTATATTGCCCAACAAGTTGTCTTTTAACAATCACTAAGGGTAAATCTAAGTGTAGATTTTATATGAGAAGTACACACAAGACTGTTTAAGTGTCTATTAAACTATTTTTAGCGGCCGTTCCTTTGTTGATTTATTTTAAGTAAATAAACATGCAATATAAGTATTCGTATGTAACTCACATTATTCAAGGATTACCGCACACTTCAAACAAGATTACTATTCAGAATGTAATGTAGATATTTAAAGCTCTTTGAATTTGTCGAGTGGATGTGCGGTATACGAGCTGGCCGTCACCGTGCAGATTATGTCTGAGTCTGCGCAGACGCATTCCGCACTACACTAGCACCATCTCTGATTCACTCGCACCATTTCTGATTTTGCACGTTTATTTTTCGAGCCGCCACATTCCAACAACTCTGCATGTTGGTTAGTGAAATTAATTTATTCAAAACCAAAATATTTAAAATTATATTATACTAGCTTTTATGAGGTTATTTGAAATTAAATCATATAAAATACACGACCTAATATATTATTATTAAACCGATTAAAACTGAATAAAAAAGCAAAAAAATCTTTACGTTTAGTACATAGGGAAGCAAAAATCCATATAGATTATGTTTTTATTCTTTAAATCACAATGACATTAGATCACTTGTGGGAACTGAAAATGTTACAGGGCACACGAAGCATGTGTCACCTGACCTCCTACTTACAAAGTGTGTTTTGTTGCAATTTTATTTGTCCGTCGGGTAAATGCCTTTGCTTGTATCACAGTATTGAACTGGTCTGCATACCGAGCCTTCGGTACGGGAGGAACGGGGCAAAGGGGTAGGGGAACGGTAAAGCACGCTAACATAAGCCTTTTGAAAACGTTGACCTACGAATTTAAAATTGCTATTTTAGACGATGCATTTTAAATTGCTATTAAAGACTTACGTTAAAGTGTGACCGTATTAGAATATTATAAGAAACATTTTACTTAAGGATTGAAATAAGCTCACTCAGAATCCTCGTCCGGTAATGACGCATACGTTTTCAAGAGCAGAAGCCAACAATAAAACTATTTTAGTGGTGTTTTATTCCTATGTCTGTTGTGTGTATTGCCTACCATTCATCGTGGAAAACACTGATATTCAATCACGTGACTAAATCACTTCATGTGAGTCTAGTCAGTTGAATATTTTTCGCTGTTCTTCGCGACTTCGTCCACACGAAATTAAAAAACATAACTAGCCTATGAGTTCTTCCAGACTATGTTCTATGTCTATGCTAAATTTCATCAAGATCTATTGAGTCGTACTGGAGATACATTCTAAAGAACATCCATCCATTTAAACATTAGCATTTATAATATCGTAAAATGTAGAGAAGTATTTAAGAGAATTAATATTTTAGACTTTATTTTGAAGAATAAAAAGAACTAAAATAAAAAAAAAACATACCCGCAAATCCGAACCGCCTGATGAGGTAGAGTTGCTAGAACTACCAAGACGTTCATGAAACATGTTTCAATATTTTATTTAAACTAACTTAAAAATGCACTAGTAAATGTAAATGTTCCAATTGTCTTTCACTTTAGGCACCTCATGTTATCAATAAATACATTTTACGTGTCACAAACGTTCAATTATTTTGTTACTTAATCACTCCAGTCTACAAACATCATACATAAATTCAATAAGTAAAAATCAATAAGACAACGTGAATATAAGTCTTAAACGTTTTAAATACTTCATGTAACATTTGTAAATACAAAATAATTTAAAAACAACACATATGAAATCGTGAAAATGTAGTACGTGACTAAGAAAACTTAGTTATCAATAAATGCCAGAAACATAACAGAGTTATCGCATCGCATTGCCATTGGCAGTTACACTTCGCGGCATGTTTGTAATATAATTTGATAAAAGTCGCTATCACCTTGAATTTTGTATTTTGGTGATTTGCATTACAAATTTAAGCGTTTCTGTCCGATGTTAAGGATACGTACACCTTTGGAAACACAAAATTTAATTCTAACTTGAATGTCATATCATACAATTTTAAAAGAATTTTATTTAATAAACTTAAATCCAAATATTCATATCCAAAGTATTAAAACAATGTCTACGTCAAATAACTTAAAAGATGTCTATTTAGATATAACGATGAAATCATATCGATCACTTTTGATAAGAAGCTGATAAAATTTTCTTGGGCCCCGTGTTTATTAACTTCGGCTTAAGCAAAGTTAAATAAATTTAACATTCGAGTTATAATATCTTGAATGTTTGTATTCGCAAAAACAACATAGTTACTGTTAAAAGAATAAAAACAAAACAGACACCATCTGTAAAAACAAGTTTATTACATTCCGGACATCGTGTAAGCTATCCTTCAAACTCAACATATTCAGTGTTTAATAGTCCATTTCACGAATATATAATAATTAATATTAACATATTTGATTCGCATAAAATATATAAACTACAATTAAAATAAATCACTGTAATCCTAGAGGTGATAATCGAAAGAGCTTTTATATTGTGAATCAAAAAAAAGGATGTTTAGTGTATTATCGCGAATGCGGAGATTTCGCGTGCGCGTGGGCCAGGCGGCGCGCGCGTCGGCACTGCGCCTGCGCGTGCGCCGGACACTTAGCGCACCGCACGCCGCACGCCCTCGCCGCGCCGCCGCCGCCGCCGTGCATTGCACCTGACCACTCCACCAACATCCTACCACTGCTTTACGCAAAGCTTTATTTAGGACTCAAACATACAATATGTTAAGCTAATCAGTATTTATGCATATGTCCTGAAGAGCGCCTTGAAATTTAAAAAAATAACGCTTTGGCTCAACTTAGAATGACTATACAAGAAAATCAAACTTGTATAAGTGATTTTATAGTTTTATACTATTATAAAATAAATAAAGTTAGAATGAGGCAAATGGAGGAAACCTATGCGAACTCGCTCGCATTGGCTGATTACTTTATAGTTCGTTTTAATGAATTAAATTTTCTGTATGAGATGACGTCATCGCAGCAATCTGACCATTAACTATGAACTACGCGAAGACTTCCTTATTCCCATTCATAATGTTTACATTGATACGCACACGCGTCTGGCAAATAAAAGCTTACTTTGTAACGAGGGTAACAATAAGCTTATTATTGTCAATGCCTTCTTATCAACATATGTCTAAGTACATCACATTACGTCCAGTTTTCACTACCGAATAACTTACACAAAAACTGAGATAATTGCTTTATACGTGTGTTTCGACAGTGTAATGTTATCGTTGCAGTGAAAAATGTTTCAATTTAATTTTACTATTAATATTTGGTGGTTATTTGATTTTATAAGACAGTTCAAAAAGAACAAATCGGATTTATGCAACACAGGACATAATCTAATCTAATATTATTTATACAAAATAAGATAAAAGATGGTAGATATATGAACACGACTAACTTTCAGTTTGTGAGACCAAAATCCCCGTTTAAAACACATTATTACCTCCATTTTGTCAAATATGAAAGACACGGATGACGATATATTTTATATAGAGATTTTGGTGTCTGAAACCCATAGTAAGACCCGGAACTTATCAATGGGATTGAACATTTGACTTTGATTTACAACATTATTGTAATCACTGAACCTGGAAACCGTTGTTATCGTATAATAAAGCATCACTATCCCTTTGGTAACCGCATCAAACCATCTTATTGCATTCGTAATATTCAGTACACCTACACTTTGAGTTATAAATTTTACGAGAATTTTACGAGACGATTTACATTTATACGCAGATAAAGTTATATTGGTCTTTTAAAGTGATCTTCTTTCGGAAATCGACACAATCAAAACATTTTACGTAATACCGACGAGACATTACTTCCGACTGCACTATTGCGTTATAGAGATAAGTGCGTTGATAAAAAATAATATGAGGGCGCGACTTATAGCACTTTTGTATCAGGAAAACAAGCAGAACGGTTATTTTTATGATAGAACAACATTGTAAACGTTGTATACTGATTTATTATTTCTAAAAAGCGCCTATACTATTATTTAAGGCATGTAGCAATTTTCCATTAATTGATGGGTACCTACTAATGATGAAGTACTCATGCGTTACTTGACAACAAATATTTTAGCTTCAGACAAATCCCAGGAACCAAATTAGCTTTAAACTATTTTAGTTAAGTTTAATTTCATATCCCCCAGAGAGATAATAGCAACTTATGTCAAAAAATCTATCAGCTAAAGAGATTCAGTTTTGTACGTGTAAATGGAATATTAAGTCACGTTATAAAACTTCATCTTATAGTAGAAATATTATTTTTCGATATAAGAAATAGGAAATAGCTTATTCGAAACTAACTCGTGACGCTATTACCTTGCAACGAGTGTTGATTACTTTAGTAGGATTTTCGTTATCATTTCAACTACGAAAGAAACTGCGCTAATACAAAATAGATAAATAGTAACATGCTCTACAAATTTCTAAACTTTTGTATATTAATCTAAATTACGTAGACTTATTTAGAAATTAACAGTGATCCTATAAGGTTTCCGTTTTTTCCTATGAGGTACGGAACCCTAAAAATAGTAATGTTAACTGTTTTAATCCAAACATACGGATGTTTTTCTTTTCAATATTTGCTGATTTTAGCAATAAATTGATTTAAATCGTAAATATGTTTCTAACGCTAATAATATTACACATTTTAATAATATGTATAATCTTTAAAAATATTGAAATAACGGACATACAATCTAACGCCATCTAGTAGTGTGTTTATTAACTTCTATAATTCGTGAGTCATATTCCAGTTGCGCAAGCGGTTTCATGTTCGTAATTTACGATTAATTTACAAAGTTTGGTATAGACCATTAACAGATGGCGTTACATTATATGTAAATAATGTTTTTAAATATATACACCAAATATTTACCTTATTTTCACATGTTGTGTGGCAGACATATTTGCACACTGAAACAAATAAAATTGTTGTGTTAAATAAGATAAATTATTTCTTTTTTATCTTATTATTTTATGACAAATTTTAAAAATATTGCGTTTGTAAGTTTACAAAAATTTAACGATATCGGTATCAATATCCAAAGACAAATATTAAGTATAATTTTAAGTAACATTACTGGTCTATAGATAAGTACTTATAGATAGCGGAAGGCTTCGCAGTTCCTTAAAAACGGAAGGACATGCATAATATGCAATCACACTGCCACTTCTAGACATACATTTTTATTACGTTTGTTTTATGAGGCAGTTACAAATCGTGACATTCGTCAGCGACGACCTTTAATTCAAATGCCAGTCGAAACTGACGCGCCTGCAAGAACAGACATTTGCCAAGTTAAGAGCTGCCGGCAAACACGCATCAAAACTTGACATTATTGCAAATAACATTGCGACATCACTATGTATTCCTGACACAATGTAAACCAACAAATCTGAAACATCTCGACACACCTCTTTTGTTGCAATAACACCTCCTTCTTAGCCTCCTAATGTATTGTTAATTCAATAACAGCAAAGCGTTTTAGCATAGTAAATCATCAAGACTTGTGCACGATACACAACCTCAGGGCAGACAGATGACAAATGTCTACTAGTGAACTCAACGATAGACATAAATATTTAAATAAAAGTCCTTCATGGATATATTTCTTGTAATTATAAACACGTTTGAAAGTTATCTTACTAATATTTTAAATGGGAATGTTAAGATGGATGGATGTTTGTGTGAAGGTATCTCTTGAAAGGCTGCATGGATCTCGCTGAAATCTGGCATAAGTGTAGAACATAGTTTGGAATAACATATAGGCAAATAACACATTATTAAGTTTGTTTTTAATACAGCGCGGACGGAGTCGCGGGCGACGGTTAGTGTTAACAATAAAGGGACATATAGTAGAGTAATTAGGTTATTAATTATTCAATTAATTACCTCTACAGCAAGAGCCTTCGTTTTGCACTGGCTGATGGCACCAGTGGCACGGCCTGGGTTTACGGAATGACTTGCGACGAAACGCATGCTCTTGTGGTGTACCCTCCTTCTGCAACAAAACACATTCTCTTACATCCTATTCATCCAAATACATGTTATATTTGAGTTTGAACTACGTCCATATTACCATATTCCAACTGGCTTCATAAATCACTTCATTTAAAGTAACTAGTATTGTAGAATTCACTTTGCTTACAATGGTCACCTTCCGACATTAACTAAAGAAAGAATGTATGTTTTTGACGTGTAACAAACGACGGTCGGCAACTGCCCACCTCACTATAGTTACCTGCCCATCCCTTCGTTAGCCTGATTTCAATAGATGAGTGCCACGGTATTTTACAAACTAACGGATTTATATAATACAAGTTACAAACTTAAGATGAAGAATGTTAAAAATAAGCGTTAATTGTTGTAAGTAAATACATTTTTAGAAGGTACTTGTAAATATTTGAATTTGACTTTACCTTAATAGAATTACAATATCCTTTATTTGCTTTGATTGTTATTTTAGGATATTTGTTTGATTTTATCCTATGTATGATATTTGAATGTTCAACTAAAATATCTTATAAAGTTTAACATGTGGTTACTAATGAAATAAATAACGACACAGAGTTTATATAAGTACGCAACTTACATGTGTTTATTCAAGGTGAAATCCATGGAATTGTTTGAATATATGTAATTAGGCAAATTAATTTATTTATTAATTTTAGGCAATACATATGCAATTGCGTATGTCTATGGGCAACGGTTACTTCGCTACTTCAGCGATTTCAGGTGGCCGCTCGCTCGTTTGCCACCTCATGATATAAAAAAAAAATTAAAAAACATTACATATTTCAATGTATGTTTCAACATTTTACATAATTACAATAATTAATACAATTTGAAATAAATTATCGGTATTTATTTACCTGTCTATCTGTCTATCGCTTGAAAAAATTGACTAGAGGAATAAGATTACGTTTTGTTTAGTTTCAGAAATTAATTCTTGGTAATACTTTTATAACACAGAAAAGTAAGATGATAAGTTACATTGAATATTAATTAAGTTAGCAAGTCTTCGCAAGCTTTGCGGTAGGAGGTCTCGCTTTCATACAATAAAGTCCTAATTATAGAAATGTGACGTCAAATGATGCGCGAGCGCCGGCGCCAGTGAGAAGACGCAACATTTGCCACACACGTGATACTGACACACTACAATATATTGTTGTTGCTTAATTATTGCAAAGATATTAAAAATAATACACGAAGCATATTAAAACACCCTATATTTATATTCTAACACATGTACGCAAGTTACAGTGTACAAGTTCAAAATGTACAAAGAGTCTTTCTTGATAACTGTATTAGAAAATTCAAATTATTATTCACGACTGGAATAACATCGCATGATTTTAAACTTAACCAATGAAACTCACGCAAATTATTGACTACGATCAGAATCACTTTAATAACAAATTACTTTCAAAAAATCGTTTAGAATGTTCGGGACAAACGGCACTATATCAAATCCTATCACGCACGAATATACTAGCGGGTGTCGACATCCGACACGCACGTGCGCTTCCTCCTAACACCTGCCTGGTGCGCGAAATTCCGACATCTGTCTTATTCAGACTTTTTCTACCAAAAACATTCATTCCCGGTATAACAAGGTTCCAACTTTATTTCCCGAGCGTTACTCGAGCGTATGTCTTAGTAGGTGTACAGGCCAGGTGGAAAATACGCTCAGGTACGCCCTGCATCTCTTTACGAGGGATATTGCGAGCTGCCATAAAGTTTGTATGGCTTTATATGTAACAGAGCAGATTGACACCGTTTGTACACACGCTCCATTAACTGAGTAATCGGGTTTCAGCGAACAGCTGTACAGGAGGCAACTATGCAACAAAGAGCCAACTGTTCAGACAGATACGAATTACATGTTTACTATATAAAATTGGAAAGCTATTGTAAGTACACATTGTTGGCCTTATTGATAAATTGTTCGACTGTATCAAGTCGTTTAATTTAAACAGGATTTTAAATTCGAATCCTATGCTTAATTTGTATATTTAAACGTTAAGTATCTATAACTGTATATAACATTTAAGAATGAAAAATCGCATGTTAAGTTTTAATTAGATCATTTCTCTAGAGTTGGACTCACTTTTATTTTATTATTATGTATAATAATATCTCGTATCCGCTCACTTGTCAAGCTATTAGTGTTTAATGTATGACCGTTGTGTAAAAAATCGGGCAAACAATGGAACTAGTTATCTTTATTCCTAGAAACGCATTCTCAGAGCGATTCTTAGAGCATCCCTTTGAAAAAATATTCAGTGGAGGAGAAGGATACGCGGACACATCGCCGCGGGTTATTTGATCTCACCGGACATAAAGTTTTTTAATACGAGTAATAAAACTTAATATGACTTACTTTTCATCTTTTAATGGCGATAATTAACTGAAATCTTATAAACCTTTTTTTCTTAAATTTAGTTATTTTCATTACAAAAATGATATTTGATATGAGTATTTATTTATCTCTATTTTATATCTCCCAAAAATGCGGAACTTTTAATGCAAGTGAGATGCGATGAAATGCATGAGATTAGAACAAAGCGCACGATGTGGCACAAGATAAATCAACCGACGCGGCTCCGGCTTTTGATATTGCCTTTGCCCTCACTTGTTTCCGAATCACGCACACGACTGACCTATTAAATACACAACAACAAATTTCAATTCAAAAATTACAAAAGTAGATAAGTAAAGAATGTGTTTTGATTATAAAGCATTCTATTAAAAAAACTGATTATTGCTTCAGTAACCTTTAGTAAGCCTTTTATTTATCTTCCCATTAAACGGCCAAATAAGTGACAAACATAAAAACAATTAAATGATCATAACATTTGCTACACTTTGCTATGAACGAGTTTACATTTTCGCGTTTCATTGCTGTACTAAAACTTCTTACTTGAACTAATGCATTTTAGCTTTTAGCTGGCGCAACATCAGCGAAGCAGTTCAAATATTATTCCCTAGAGATATCGAGGGGAAGGGATCGTGTATTGTTTGAGACTTTATTGTTTTCATCACGCAAATGTCTCTAGAGAGGGCAAATCCTCAATTAGAATATTGTAGTTATTTGTGGTAACTGGTAACATTTACATTATTAATTAATAAATGTTTGGATTGTCGTGATCAAACTTTTCCTCCATTTTTAACCGACTTCAAAAAGGAGGAGGTTCTCTATTCGTCTGTATGTTTTTTTTTTATATACAAGTCTAGAATAATTTATAATGAAATCTACAAGTATCGAAGATCATAAATATTGCTTATGATCTTAATTCGTCTCTTGAAATTACTTATCATACTAATATTATATATGAGATTGTTTGGATGGATGAATGTTTGTTTGAAGGTATCACTAGAAAGGCTGAACGGATCTCGGTGAAATTTGGCATACATATAAAACATGGTCTGGAAGAATACTTAGGCTGCTAATTATGTTTTTGTTAATAATTTCGAGTTGACTAGAGTCGCGGGACAGTTAGTAGCTTTAATAAAATGTACTAAAAATAAAGTATACGTGAGAAGAGTCTTCTTTTAGTAACTCTAGATAAGCTGATTTCAAATGAAAGTCGACTTATTACACCTAACGAATAAATAACATACTCAAACTATTTAAACAATACAATGATAAGCAATGTTTGTAAACAGGTGGCCCAATTTATTATCACCGTAGACAATAGTCTGTAATTAAAATACTTTCCTTATTTGGTGTTGAGTATTAAATATATAAGTGCGTCGGTGGCTCAGGGGTCAAGCACTTGACTTGCAATCTGCATGTCCTGGGTTCGAATCCCGTCATGTACCGATGTGTTTTCAGATTTTCCGATTTACATATGTACATTTATCCGACGTTCTTACGGTGAAGGAAACAACATCGTGAAGCAACCTACATATATCTGAGAAGGAATTCAAAGATATGTGTGAAGTCAACCAACTGGCATAGGGCCACCGTGGTTGACTATGGCCTAATCACCCTTAACTTAGCGTAGAGTCTATCGGTGGGGATGAATTGTGAGCTGATGATGATGATGATTCAATATACAACACAGTAAAGTGTCAGAGGTATGTCACCCACAAATTTCTCAAATTTAATACCAAACCATATGAATTTAAAAGCAAATAAAATATATTTACAGATTATATATACATTTAAATGTACATATGTGTATGACAATAGAATCTATTAACTACATTGGAAGGCAAATAGAAATATTTTCACGCATCGCTGCGCGAACACGCTACCAATATTTGTTACTAAATTTGTTTCCTAGTAATACGTTTAACACATTCCCTGGACGTGGGCAACATGCATTATTGTGAGCGATGCGGCAACTTGCCACACTCGTCGGGCCGATACATTCCGGAACCAAAACCTTACTAATACTTAAGCTCTATCGTTTCTCTTTACTTTCTAAAGGACACTATCCTTGATGCATTTGATAATCTCAGTTAGTTCGCTATTTATTTTTGAGATGATCGTCTGACTATACATCTAACCTCTACTATACCCAAAATCGGGGAATTAAAAAAAACATAATTAGTAGACTATGTATTCTTCTAGACTGTGTTCTACATCTGTGTCAAATTTAATTGAGATCAGTTCAGCAGTTCTGGAGATACCTTCAAACAAACATATTATACATCCAAACATTCGCATTTATAATATTAAGTCAGAGTAAGATTGTCTACATGTATGGGTTTAATATAAGGAACTTGCATATAGACACAACTTATACAAAAATTGAAAAAAATATACTCGCTACGTTAGATAGACGAAAAGTTACAATAATATATTTAAAATTCAAATCGGACACGGTCTGAGAAAACTAATACATTTAATGAATAATCCATCAAACGTTTACAGAACTTATACAATATTCGACGTAATACCTAGATGTCATTCAATCTCAATAAAGTATCAAGACATATGAAGCGCAATCGACTGAGAACTAAGATGGAATGTCTTCATTAGTATGAGCAATTGGGTGTACGTGGTACAGCGCTTACATGAATAGCAAGGCAGCTGACACACACTATGCTATCCTGGTGTTTTTTCAATGAGATGATGCTATTAGAAGTATTTTTAGTTACTATTTACTATTAGGATCGTAAAACGACAGAATTTGGATCCGTCAGTTGGTGTAAGTTGGTTTCTCCATTATCTATTATTTAAATAAACAGATTGCATAAAATAATACATTCAATTTGATGGATTGTATACATCTTGATGCTAACTTTCCTAATTATAAAACTGCTATCTGTCTTTGTGTCTGTATGAAAAAAATTCAAAAACATTATTCATTAAAAACATAATTAATCTTTATTCATGAGTATTACAAAAAAGAATGTTATTTGGTGCATGTTTGTGCGATAAATTTTATTTAGAAATAAAAATATTATAAATACAGCACGTGTTAGTAAGGAATTATCACTGTATAGTGCGCTTTTAACGGCTTTATAGGCGCACCTTATCAGTACAATTTATATTGTTCTGCTATTCTTAGACTCTGATAGCATTGTTGCATTCAGTATTCTTACTTCACTCACGACATGTTCTAAACGTGATGGATAATTAAACAAAGAATACATCAACCTATTTGTTGTAGTATTCTCATCCTTATTGGGGTAAAGGCTATCGTTATAGGCTGATTGGGCAGAGCAAGGGTTTTTTTTTAATTGGTATATTTGGTTCTTAGCTATAGCTTATTGTATAGCTAATACAATAATATAACTGCCATCAAAAGTAAATGAAAATAGACTTCTGCAAAGTAAAAGCAAAATTACGACAGAAATAAACCGCTGCTTTATAAAGGAGGTTTTATTAAGTCGGCAGAGTGTTTCTAAACGAAGCTGTAGTTATTGGGTTAGGAACGTTAATTGGTGTATTCAATTAAAGCAAAGGCCTGTTTAATGTTGAGTGAAGTCAAGACGGAGAGCCGTCATGTAACCCGCCGCTTCTATTCGCCGCGACGGCGGAGTGTTCCCGCACACCCACTTAAGGATTAACACTTGAGCACTAGTATTTTAATTGGCACTTGAAAGTAGCGTGTAATTCTCTCACAATCGAGTAATATTTTATTGTAATATATACTTCGCTACAATACATTCTTCAGTATAAATTAATGCAAGCTAGCTTAATCACAATTTTGTTAATAAATTCTATTTGAAAGATATTTACACAGTACCGTTAAGTAATTTTTTTGATGTGAACTGTATGATATTTAATAAATACAATTTTTTAAAACTCCGACTACACATAATAAATATTTGGTAGAAATAGAGACAAATTTTCGACAGATATCACAAGAGCAGAGTGGCGCAGTGGAAGCGTGCTGGGCCCATAACCCAGAGGTCCGTGGATCGAAACCACGCTCTGCTAAGAAATCTTTTTGTCTATTTTTTTTTCTAAAATTTATCGAAATATTTTAATTATTTTTGAGCAAACACAATTTTATGGAAATGTTCTAACAATTAATTTTTTGCAAACAAAAATTAACTGTCTCTTATGACTTATCGAAAATCGAAAATATGGCTACGATACGTCATAGTTATCGATAACAAGACAAAATTATATAACTTATATTCTATTGCACGTAATGTTTATTTAAAATTATACGATTAACCAAACTTTAAAATTGCGTGACACGCATTATAAGATTGATATGGTAATTTACGATTGCATTTGTTATTCCCTGGTTCCAAATCATTTTACCCCAGTGGTTTAGCGATAATTATGGGCACTCCCATATTTTTCTAGGACAGCGCATGGGGTTCGACCCCAACACCAGTCACGTGGCTTAGACAACACGCACGCACCGGAAAGGTGCAAATAGAGATGCATTCTACTAATTATTTACCGTAAAAGAATAAAAGTAAACTGAATAGTTAATGTATTTTTTGTTATAATATATGCCCCTTTTCATTAGTGTAATACAATATAAAAAATGGAGAATTGTTTTTAAAAGAAAATAACTTGACATATTTGTTAGTTTCGAAGCAAAAATTTTCAGTACCTTACAGTATAACCTTATGTTTGTTTATATTTCTTCTACTCGTGTGTACCGTGTAATCTGTATTCATGTCACGTCTTATCCATTCCAAATTCGCCAGAGGGAGCGATGAGTGACAGATTGCAAGTAATCCCCGAGGACAGAACGACACAGCAGCGGACAAACCCAACCGATTACCTTAATTAAACACACCGACCGCCCAACCGGCCGACCGGGACGACACCACATGACTGCGAATTGAAAAATTCCTCGCTTCCCTATTAAGGAATACTTATTCCATTGCAGAATGGTGTTAACACCATCCGCAAACAGTTTAAAACGCATCAGTCATCCTGACAAATACCACGAGACAGGTAAAAATCTATTCGTTTTTGTTTATAGGATAATCTGACATTTCAAAATAGCTTGATATACTAGATTTGAAATTGCCGCATAAGACAACAATTTTTCCAGTTGATAAATTGTAAATAGGCCAGTGTCGTCTGCCATAATTCTCTCCAAAATGTTTTTGTATTAACTTTTTTTTTATAGGAGAAGGGGGCAAACGAGCAACGAATCGCCTAATATTATTTGATCCGACGCCCATGGACATCCGCAACGTCAGAGGAACCGCAGATGCGTGGCCGGCCGGCCTTTAAGGAAGGTGCGTCGCTCTTTTCTTGAAGGCCCCTAAGTCGTAACTGTTAACTTGCGATCAATGTTAGTTTGATGGAGAATTCTTTCTCGTTGGTATATAGAGATAGTCAATCAATCAACGTAGTTCACTTAGCTTATTAAGTTTCAAACGTGACCGGAAGTTCATCGCTCGTGCACTGGGTATAAATTTTTGCAAATATCGTTTTGGTGTAGGTAACTACTTTCTGACAATTTTATTGACATTCAACTTAAGATACAGTTCAAAAAGTAAGTTTGTATTCAATATCTTTTTAAACTAACATCAATTTAGCCTAAAGACTTCTTTATCAATTAACACAACTATATGAAATTACTTGTAATAATTAATAGCTGTGTAAAGAATACTAAAAAAAAAACAGTAACTAACTGTAGATAAAACGTCAATTTATTAATGTCAATACTGCGATTGACTAATGACGCATTCTGCAAAAAGAAACATAAGGGTGCGATTCCACTGAAGCGGCACAAAACGAAAGACACCAGAACTGATTGCGGTGAAACGACAACGCGATCTGTCACAAAATTAGCATGAAGTTTACCGTTAGTCCTAAGAAATCGCGCCAATATCTCCCACTCGTATCCGCACAGTTCACCTTTGCAAGACATTGCTAACATTTAAACAACTATTTTGCATTTACCAGTTGGGTTTGTGGCTTACAATTATATAAAAAAGCTGGTAAATTATCCTAGTAATAAAAAAAATAGAAGTAATTTAGTAGATTACTTAAATTTTCTTCATATCAAAGGTTTTAGGGCACAACTTCTCTCGATTTTGTTTACGAAGGATGTAATCAAGTTACAGGTTAATGGGAATTTTAAATAAATAGCCTAAGCCAAAGTAATAAGGATGTTCCAGAAAAAAAGTTTACAATTTAGATGTTCCAGAAGTTTAAACGTTGTGGATAGTTTACTAAATACCGAGGAAGCACAAGGAAATCTACAAAGTCTACGAGATTGGATACCGGCCAATAATTTGGAAAGTTTAAAACAACAAAGATATCATCGAAATAAAAATCTAAGAGCAAAAACTTTATTAATAAGCTAAGGATATAAATATAACTTGAAATATTCGAAAAGAAGTCAAGCTTAATTTTATTACTATAAGATCAATTTACAAATCAATTTTATTACTTGGATAGTTTTAGATCTAAATTCCTATTTAATATTAATGTTCAATGAATCGGTTGGATTTTAATAGTACTAGTAATTTATTTTCTTTATTAAATACTAGCTATCGCCCGTGACCTTATCCGCGATGAATTAATAAACACGTATTAAGTAGTCTATTGGTTCTTCAAGCCTATGTTCTACATATGTGCTAAATTTCATCAAGTTCCATTGAGCCGTTCGGGTGATAGCTTTTAACAAACATCCATTCATCCATCCATCCATCCATCCATCTATCCAACCATCCAAATATTCACATTTATAATATGAGTTAGATTCAAACATTTCAAATCCATTTAGTTGTAAGAGTCTCAATGCACGACAACTTTATATTTTAGAAGTTAACTTGCGACTGTTATAATAAGAAGACAACATGCATTTTTAAGTACATTTCTAAACCAAATATGGACAATTTTCTCTCGAAGAAAGATGACATTTAATTGCGTATATCTCAGTATTAAACACATCGTTAGTACAACAAAATAATAACAGGAAATAACTTTTTATTACTAACAAACAGTTGATCGATACGGAGCCATATAGGGTGGGCAGAGTGAAAGTATAGAACATGCCATTCTATCTGACATAGTTAACGTTGCACAATCTCATTTCAATTAAAAAGTTCTATCACCACCTTTCTTCTATAAATTCTAAACTAATTACTTGGTACATTTTTACTGGTGACTGGTAATTTAAATATTAAATCGCATAATTATTAGATTACGCACATTGATATTGTAGTGAATCACAAGAACAAACTCAGAATTAGAAACCAAGATTGACCGTTTGTTTTTGAGATCAAAATTTCTGTATAATATTCATCATCCCTGTTCATCACCTTTAACAACATAAAGATAAAAATAGAAGAGAAGCAACTGGTAGAGCCGACTGGTATATGCCACGCGCGTAATGGAGCTTATGTTGACTTATTTATAACGAAAAACTTATACGGTTGCACAATTCAATAATGCGTCCGGATATCGCGGCGCAATGTGTGCGCCCGCGCAGGGCGTGTGACGTACGTAAAATACTTTAGGGTGCGTTCAGATCTGTACTTTTTTATTTTTGAAACGTCGCGTTACCACACAGTTCGCGAGCTACTCGCCAAGTGTGTACACATCCTAATACTCTCCTCCCCCTGTAACTCCCTCATACCTCTTCTCTTCCTTCGCAATATAATATGCACTGCTACTATGGCAGCAATAAAATTCATTCAGACATTTCCTGTATACATTCCGAGCATGTTTCTAGTTCTATCTTAAATATTTATTTAAAGTAAAAGTAAAAACTAAAGCGAACATAAATTAAACTCGTAAACGTAAAACAGTGTGAAATTTTGTAACACTAAACGAGATGGAATATGTTAATGGAGAACGTAAAATGCTGACATATTGATGTATAGTCCGATGGCCGAAGCGTTAAGTGATCGTTTCATGTCAATTAAAAAGAGATGGAAACTTAGGTAGTGAGGGTGTTTCCCGTTGGGCTGATCGGCCGATTGATTCGATATATTCAATTGGCTCAACGAAAAATACCCGGCGGTGGAAACCCACTGTAACCATTTGACCTTGGACTTGACCTAAGTATTCAGTTTACATTTGTGTACAGCTTTGATGGATGCTTGATTACTAAATCTCTCACCTGTAAAGATACAAACACAGGACAACTATGAAATATATTTTTAATAAACAAGATCTGCGGACAAAATATAAAAACTTGATACAGATATAAGTATCCGTACACATAACTACGTAATTTATTGGTTCCTGTTAATTTTATATCACACAATTTAATTAATCATACTTAGATCTGTTTGATCGCTAAGTCTAGAAACTCAAGGTCGCAAACCACAATACCTGTTCGCGTATATTAATAGAAAAGCGTCTTTATTTACTTATTTAATTCAATTAAATATACTTTAAGTTTTACATTATGTCACTGTCAGTTGTCATAAATAGTACGCTACTTACGTAACTCCAATCAAAATTCTATTTATCATCGTTAAGGACATTATGATAGACCTAACTTCAATTAAATTAAATCTTGTCGGCAGTTTATACGGGTCGCATTCAATGAGGATTACTGATTCATGATTAGTTAACAAGAAAATAACTTATATTCATTTAATTTATGTTGTCCGGATTAACTCTAATCGTAGAAATGTTTGGTTTTTTTCATGAAAAGTTATATTGGGTTTGGTCAACTTGTGATATAATCATTGATATGAATAAAGAACTTTTCAAAAGTTATGAGATTTTTTATTGTAAATAAACTTTATAAACCTATATATAAGAATATGTTACTAACACGGCTTTAAATTCGTTACGTGTTTGACAAACAACATGTTAAAACCATGAAGTAAGCTAACAGCATAAAAAAATTAAGGTTGACAAAGAAAATTTCTAGCCGAAAATGGAACATTAATTGCTTGAGCTGAAAAATGGGAGCACAATGTCTGTGAGCCACAAACTAGTCTGCGCTTTGTGTGTGCGGTGTTGAAACCTCATCGTGACGTCAGCTGTGTGCTCTTGTGAGGCCTACATCCACGCCTTGCGCAAACTAATATAACAATATATGTTACAATTATATCTTACTTAAGATAACGCTATTATTTCTTGAATAATTCATTTCCAACTAAATTTATACCAAGCACAATTCACTGCAGTATCTTTCTGATTTATTCCGCTGTGTTGGGTCCAAATAATTCCTATAGTTGTGAGTTAAAAGGAACATGTTTGTGTGACTTTCCTATTTTGCAGTAAATATATTTAATTATTTATTAAAAATATCCTCAAATATTTACTGATAAGAGGAGAATCGAGATCGTCGTAATCTGCTTATCATCGCATTTTTACTGCAGGATTATTATACTTGGTACTACATTTTCACACTGTCAAGTCGTAAAAAAATTTAAATTAATTAAGGAATAAATTGGAGTTCTCTTAGTGTCACATCTACATAAATGTTTTAAGTTACAAAATTGCCAAAAATAAATGAATCTATAAGGTAAACAACAGTAAAGTACAAGATGTTTCTTTTTGGTAAAACAATGACAACGCGCATTGTCTTCGTAACCAGGTTAACGATAGGAATACCATAATAGTTGTAAAAACAATGGAAAGTAGGTACATTTAGTGAGTTTCAAAGTTTCGGTGACAGTGACATGTAATTTCTAACATTACTTTTTACTATTTGAAATAAATCTAACAATAGTTTGTTCTCATTTTATCATCTATTGTTAAATGGTTTCGTATTCTATAGGAAACTATGAGTACTATCGAAACAAAGAAGCAAGAAGGAGTAATCAAAATACACTTGATATTAAAAGCGTATATGGAATTAATTGGTGAACGATAATTAACAGAAAATATAGGGTGTCGTCTAGATTGCCTTATCTAAAACCTAAAAGATATGCCAGTATATAAGAAGAAAACAAAAAAAAATTAGAACAATATATCGTTGTTTATTACTAAAAATATCGATAAGATTTTCCTAACCAATGTCATGTAGTAGAGTTTCCCATCTATTTTTCCCTCGGAATTTACAGGAACATCTCAAAATCGAGAAGCATCCATTAGTTGATACCAATATAGTCATCGTAGCATATCTGTCAAGCACATTTGTTACTCTACTTAAAACTGTTCTCGTCACATAAACTTCTAGTTATGCGGCAGTGACAACTTAATTGCCCAAACCATCAACAATCTGAATGATTGAAGAGACTCGGCGATGAGTTTGCGTCACTGAAATCATACAATACAATGTCTGCTATAAATCTTTTTTGACATTTATTTAAGGGCCTTAGAAAAATTTTACTGTTACTTCCGTTCCTAATAGTTAGTCAGTCAGTCCCATCGTATAGATTTTTTATACTAAGTCGCTAAACGACGAGTAGAGCAGTGAGTCTTATTATAATAGGAACTTTCTGCGTACGCAAAAGACTAACCACGGCGCAGTGTCCGGGGAAACTGTATTAGTTATATTATTTCACTAATATTATAAATGCAAAAGTTTAGATGGATGGATGTTTGTTTGTAGTTATCTCCGGAATTCCTTAACAGATTTTGATAAAATTTAATACACATGTAGAACATAGTCTGAAAGAACATATAGGCAATTTATTAAGATTTTTTTCAATTCCGTGCGGACGGAGTCGCGTGCGACTGCTAGTATTATTATTACTAAACTTTTTTGTGCATTTAACAAACACAGCTATCTGTAAAATTCAATAACGTGTCAGTGTTGCTGAGACAAAGTTCTTTACACTGACTTTACTTTGCAAATAATAGTGTCCGAGGAACAATAAAATAGGTTTCTTAGAAATATTAAATGAGTTAAAGTGAGTAATTATTCAACCGTGACTTTTATTAACTTACTTAACGTTGCAATGTCATAAAAATATAGATAAAAATTGCTCACGTTAAGCTATTTTTCAAACTTCACGACATAAGAAAGGAACACATTTGTATACGTATTTTTCAAAATGGAAAAAATACACAGAAAACATACCATAATGTACAAAATAATAATTATTACATGACATGACTATTGAAATTGAGTTTTCTTTATTACTGTACAAAAATTTATGTTGTTAAGTAGTATTAAATTACATGAGAATGGATGTATTTTTTGTAGCGTGTCTGTTTGAAAAGGTTATTGACACATCTTGTACATATCATTACAGGCGGCTGTGATTCACGCGGCGTGATATTTCAAAGTTTATGGCCAACATCTGCTTTAGAATAATTCGCCCAAGTGCTATATGGGGCATGATCTTGCTCAAAAAAATAAAGAACGTCTTACAGTGTATTTGAAATTTATGCTGAAAACTAGCTGTCGTTCGCGACTCCGGCCGCGCGCGAATAAAAAAAACTTAAGAAGTAGCCTATGTTCTACATCTGTGCCAAATATCATAAAGATCCATTGAGCCGTTCCGGAGATACGTTCTAACAAACATCCAGCCATCCATCGAAACATTCACATTTATAATATTAGTAAGAAATAAGTTTAAAAACAAATTTAAATAAAACTAGGTCGGCATAAACTAAAACTAATTTTGATTAACAGTTGAAAAATGAACAATTCATTATTGAACAAAAAAAGTTAAATGAAGCGAGTTCTAACCTAGTCAAGAATATCGTACCAAAAAAACCCTTTGAAAATTAAAATCGTTTTTAAATAAAACCAATTAACGACAGCTTGTACTTAAAAATTGTGTGTACACATTGAGAAAAAACCATTGTAAAGGGTTAGTACTGTAGCGGTTTCGAGTCCCATAGTAAATAATGTTACCCGCACGCATTCCAAGTCAAAAGTCGTGTGCGCCAGGTGGCCAGTAATATTTTTAGATTGTTGTTCATGAACGAATAAGGGAATAAATTTAGTTTTATGACTTCCATTCAAACGTATTGATTCATTGCATGGGGTTGTTTAAATTTAACACTTAGAATTATGAATCAGTCTTTAACTTTATCGGGTAGACAGTAACAGATTCTTGTTTTAATAATATTTTAAAAATGAATATAAGTTTATGAATATTTTCTTAAAACGGTTAAAATGTGAAAACCTACAAAGTTGGGCTTATTGTTTTTTTTAATAAGTAAATGTTCATTAAATAGCAATTTCTAACAGTTTTTTTGGGTTATAACAAGTAGGTATAATAATGTATGTAATTAGAAGCTAAGCAGTGTTGAGTGGTCGCGCTTGTCAGGTGGCGCGCGTGCTCCGTGAGGCGTGCTATTTTTTTGGAGGTCCACTGCCCGCTGCCAGCGACCGGTTTATGTTTCAGCGAGGAAATACAAGACCACCAGTAACGTGATAGCAAGCATGAACTAAAATTAGACAAAAGATAAATATTGGCATTATTTGAACGTAACATTGTCCGAATTGTTACTTTCAAATTTAGATGAAGGTCAATTAAATAATCCTTACTGAATATAGCAAGGCGCGCCAGTGGTTCAGGGGTTAAGAAGTTAACTTGTAATCTGCAGGTCTTGCGTTAGAATCCAAATTTGCGAAGAAATTTAAGGATAGTTATGTTTTTCTTAACTTAGGTTAGGTTCCGAGCCCCTCAATGGCGGCGTACAGTGACCTGATGACGATGAATTGAAAATAATACATTATTTATGTTTCAAAGTGGTGCAAACAGTGTTGGGTGGTCCGTTAAGAAATGTAAGTAATGTTCCCACGTAAACAAGTAGTCGGCAGAATCACCGAACCATTGCTACAAGTCAAACGACTTCTTTGAAAAGTATTACGAAGTATTGATCGATTTTACGACAAGGTTAGCCGGAGAACGACCACGTAACTTTGATTAAAGCAGATGAAATTTTAACCCATTTCTCACTAGCAAAAGTAGTGCATTCAGATGACTTGTCTTTACTTAATTACGGTCACTGTGAGTTCTTAGTTTTAATTAGAACAGCTTTAATTATTTTGATTTTACAATTATTATATTAAAACAGAGAAACGACCAAATAAAATATACAATTGTTTTGTTTTTATAAATACAATTATACTAATATCATCCTTAACTTAGGGTAGGCTCCAAGGCCTGCTGTGAGTGCTAGTGAGCTGATGATGATGATGATGATGATGATACTAATATTATAATTATATAAACTGTATTTTTACATCCCGAGACTATTAGAAGAGTTAGGTGTGCATTAGTTCACTATTTCTATGACAGAAGGAGGAAATGCTGCTGGAAAGAATAGATAGAGGAGAACTACATATCTCGCAATTAATAAAAAAAGCACAAGTGAAGTAGGGGTTCACGTCTTGATCGGAGAATCAATTATGCCCAACCGCGGCGAAAGCAACCGTGTATAATATTCGTCGTTAATTAGCAAAGACCTAAAGCTAAACAACCTCCAAGGAGTTGAAACTAAGGCACTTATTCTGATAAACATATGAAGGTATCCGACAGTATCTATCTTTTATTTAAAGTGATCCACGGATATACGCATTATACCAAATGCGAACAAAGGGCATTTTAGATCATTGTGCCAATTGACTTGCTCAATTACGTACTACATTAGTTGTAATAATGCCTGTGGCGCTCCCGTCATGTTCGTTAGAGGCATCATTAGGCACCTGCAGTCGCATCTCACGTACCGTACTGTGCGGCCGCTACACCACTTCCGCCAGCAAACGCTTGCGACACTTCCTGTATTTTGTAACCTCCGGCTTGTAGTACGCTTTAGTGAAATTATTATATCCCGATTCGAATTATCACTTGTATGGTTGTTGTTTTAAGATCACTTGTGCATATAAACGATAAACATATTATCAATAGTTTATAGAATCTTCAAGAAGTAAATACCAACTAAACTTTTTTCTTTTTTTATAATACGACTTAAGTTATTAACCCTTAACTTGGCAGAATTTTATTTTTTCGAATATAAAAATAATATTCATAGCACTTAACTTTAATGACCCAAGGGGTCTAGAAAAAAATGAAAAAAAAAATATTCAAACTACCCCTTTAAAAAAACCACCCGTATCTTGTGGGATACATTGCCAAGGGCATTGATAAATATATTACGCTATCAATGTATCTCTACAGATACATTGCCAAATTATCTATGACTTGATTATATAATAATTTATATGAAAATAAATAAAAAAACACGTTAATAATCAGTACTTTGTACTATTTATTTAATAACAAAAATGGAATTTCAATGAAAATATACAAAATCAGATTAATTTTAGAGATTCATATTATGGAAATTGAAAAAACAGTTCCTATCCGGTAAAAGACACAGCCTCATACCACATTTGATGCACATAACAGTAGTCTGACCTTTGATACATAGTTTGCATCGTCCTTTGGACCCAAAAGTAGGGAAATGATTGTATCCATCATATTTAACGTCCGCAGTTGGCCTTACGGTACAGGGTGTTTTTATAATCTTTTTTGGTGCTGGTGGTACAGAATCAGAGTTTTTGAATGGCTGCTGTCTCCCAGAATGTAAGAGCCCCTGTATAATATGATGTCGAAACTTCTTTAAACTCAGTCGTTTTATGTTATTCACGCCAATATGTCTGCGATACAAAATCCAGCTATTGTTCACGCACATATCTAACATTTGAGAAAATATCGGTAAGTACCATCGGTGGCTTTTCATCTCCGTTCTGTACAAAGCCACTAACATATCTGCAAGGTCGACTCCTCCCATATGTGCGTTGTAGTGCTTTATTATATTGGGACAGGGGACAGCAGCTCTCTGTTTTAAATCCTTATTGTAACGTTGTATAACTCCAACAGGAGTTTCAGAAACATAACTGCTTGCCACAGTAACCACTTTGTTGTCATGCCATTTGACAATACAGACTTTGTTTGTATTGCATACTACTCGTGAATAAGATCCGCGGCCTTTTTTTTGAGGGCTTAGAAGCTTTTGTTCTGCGCCACGTAGTCTATTTGACCTTATGGTACCTAAGGAGAATATACCCATATTATATCGGAGCATATGTATTAGCTCTAGACTGGTGAAAATATTGTCAAAGTACACAACTGAACATGCTGGATCAGGAATAGTTTTACATAGTGAGAAGACGACTTTTGCCCCAAAGCCCAAGCTCATTTCTTCTCGTGAAAATAGGTGGTATCTGAAAGTGTCTTCACCTCCATATACGAGAAAATCATAAATGAAGCCCGAAACACCAGCTCTAACAAATATTTTGTACCCCCATTTGCGAGGCTTGCTCTTTATGTATTGTTTTCGATTACCGGCTTTTTTGCCCTTATATGGCACCATCATTTCATCAATGCTGAACCTGGTTTCATGAGGAACTCTCAAAAAGTTGGCACGTACTTTTTCAATGAGTGGCCTCTAACTTTAAAATACCGATCACCGTCATCAAGCAGATTGTCGTTGAAGTGGATGTACCGTCGTATCTGTTGAAATTTTTTGAGTGTCATAACATCAGCTATTTGTGAAAATCTGAATTCCTGACACCAATAGTCAGTGTAGGCCGGCATATTCACGATTCCCATTATCAAATTTATTGCAATAAAATCTTTGATGTCTTGTGTTGAAAAATTAAGAGAACGACCAATTGTTTGAGTTGAGTAATTGCTTTGCTCTGTAATCATGTTAAGGATGCCATCATCAAAGAAGTATTGAAAATATTCTAGTGGTGTTTTTATGGTATCTGAAGGTAACTGTTTATCGTGTATTTCGGCGTTATGTTCAAATTTCTTGTTATTCCAATGGAATTTCAGTTGCTTTCTTTGTATAGGTGCAAGGCGCCTTACAGCTAGCCGTGGCTGTTTTGAGCGTGTATTTATATTTGACGGCGATGGTGAGGCTGCTACTATTGCTGGCGATGACTCTGGTGTTTCAGGCACTATTCGGTTAAATCTAGGCTTTTTATTTCGAATAACATTTACAATGGCAGTTGGTGAAGGAGGTATGACCGAGTGAAGAGAATCTTGAGTTGAAGAATTCAAAGAAATACTTTCAGACGCTGGTTTCATTGATACTGTAGGGCAGGAAGTGAGGTTGTTTTCATCGTCAGAAAGTATGTGAAGATTTTCAAGAGAAGAAGGAAGCGAAGGAGCAGATGAAGATTCAGTACTATCGCGTTTTTGAAGATTAAAATTCTCGACTTCACTACTAGAATCCGAACTTTCTTCATCATTTGATGACTGACTGTGTTTTGGCACCAATGTGAGTATTTTGCTAGCTCTTGAAAGCATATGGACCTACAATTAATATATAAAATAAGCCATGCATAGCCATATGAACAGTTATTCAGCTTGGCAGTGTGCACATACAGATACATGAGGATTTTGTAAAAGTTGTTAGTAAAGCTAGCAGTGTGTACCATGAGATACATATCAAATATATATAGAATTGTTAGTTTCTTGGCAATGTGCACGAGGAGATACATTCATTAAAAAAGTCACATGAAGCATCAACCAGACAATTAAAGAATGTCCAAAGTAATTATTTTAGTGCTAAATATATCTATAATTAATAACTTAACACATCCACTCCTTCAATACATTATAACAAGAAAAAATCATAACTTTTCTTACCTTTTTGCGAGACAACATGTCGGAACTTGAACTAAAGTGAAGTTTGACAGCTCATCAGCCTGACCAACACAAAAAACTTAAGTTGCGTTCCGAAACTAAGAAATGGCCTAAATATTCTTAAAAAAATATCATGGTTTCGTTTAAAAATAATAACACTAGATTTTTTTTAATTCTGATGTATCTGTACAGATACACTAACAAGAAAAGGGTTAAGAGAGTACTAAGAGATTTTTATTTCATTTTGTAAGCAGACATAATCTTCGAAGAATTCCCGGCAAAGCGTCTTAAGAATGCAAGAAATGGGACAATGCGGTGACAAAGTGCTTTGTGCGTCGTCGTACGAATGTGGTTTAATCTCGTTCCCAAGGTCCGAGGCAGGCGCGGTGGCGGTCGCCTGGTCTGCGGGCTGCGGGCGCCCCGCAGGAATGCGCACTAAATCATCGCGTATATCCGCCGCCGCCACGCCGCCATGCAACTCGGCTGCCGGGCCCCCGCTAAGAGTTTTCGATCCGCACTGTACTCGCTACCCGCTAGCCCGCTACCGACCCGTATCCACGCGATCCACTCGCCACATACTTACGTGTCCCATTCATAAAGACGACCGGTTAACTATTGCTTTTATAGTAAAGGAAGCATAAAGCTTTCACTTTTATTTAATTTTTCGTTCTCTTCAATCTATAATATTTAAAAAAATGTTACAATGAAAGATTCACTTTTTTCTGTCCCGGAACATTTTGTTAAATAACATAGAGCTTTCTTTGAACCTTTGAATTCTAATTTGGTAATATATTTGTCGTACAACAAAAGTCAAAGGCAAAGCAAGGTACATTTTGTCATTTGTTATTAACTAATCTCCCTTAATCGATAAGCATTGTTTAAAAGGATGTAAACAATAAGGAATAACGTATCATTATGATTTAACTAATTGCACGGAGGCCTCGATCTCAAAGCGCCGCCGACACACAGGCCCCATTGTCCGCTCCGTGCGCCGATAGCCTCGCTACGAGCCGCACACACGATCTTAATTAACTTATAAACGCGAGATAGACAAGGCACAATGACTTTACTATATACGATACTCATCTGCAACAAATAACAGACATTATCGCAATTTTATTCGAGGAATGTCTCTAACGGCTCAAGAAACGTGAGTGCTAAAACTTCTATTTTATCCGTCAACTCATTGAAAGCTCATTAAAAGTTATAGACAGTACTCGAACTCACTACAAGAAAGAGACGTTAAGTACTTATTCTTTTTATACTTGTTATAAAACTTAGAAAGTTGATACATTTAACCCAGATTTTTATATAAACGCTTAAGGTTAAAAAACTTGGAAACTTCAAATATATAGAAAAGAATATAGGTATGAATTACGGATTTACTCCCTCTCTTACGAATAAACCTTACGTATTCATTTGTTATTCTTTATAACATCTATATCATATATGTACATTATCTTTCTTTTATAATATCTATTTTTATCACACTAATGAAGTCCATTGACTAAAAGCTTTAAAATCACAAGCGACATACGATACTGTGAAAGAATGCGTCACTACAGATATCGAGACGTGTTAGTTTTTTGTTTTACCAATAGATAAAATAGATTAAGTTGACAGTGAACTTGGGGCGATGTTTACCAGTGTGTCGGCGGCCGCGTGGGCGCAGGCCCAGCACTTGCGCTTGCGCAACATTCGGGAAGTCTCTCAGTGTCGGTGTGCGCCCGCCGCGCCGCACAGCCCGTGGCGGCGCTCGGACCATCACACATTAGCATTCTACCGTTAACCACACTCGCCAAGGCAAACTAATGATGTCATACACACAAAACAATAGCGATATAACTGCACAGGGGGGCTAGCACTAACAAAGTAATCAATCAACACTTTACGAACTCTTAAACATGACTTTAACAATAAAGTTACTATTTGAAACTAGTTATTTTTAATTTTTATACGGTTTGTGAATGGCCAGTAAAAAAGTAAACAACCTTTTTGAATCAATGTTATTTGACATAACATTGGTGAATACACCCCTGTGTTACGGAAGTCAAGTTACAATCCGCATAAATGAATACGAAAGTAACAAATACAATTTTTCCATAGTTGACATAAACTGACAAAATTGCAACCAATTAAAATATTTATTTAAATTAGGTATTTGCATAAGAAAATTTTCGGTTAAAATTGAGTGATAACAAATTGTTTATTTCAATAGATAAACTTAACCTTCTCCGTAGAATATTTTTTTATTTATCTGTCTATATCTATATCCTATAGATTTAATAAAATTGCAGTGTCTGTATGTGTATCAAAGAGTCATATTTTGCGAACATTGGATTGAATGACAATTAATTTTCATATTTTTTCTAACGATAATCCAATTCTTATCATTTATGTTCTCTGTCTATCAGTCTGTTTGTAAATCCGCGCTTGTTCCGAATCAGCTTGGCCGATTTTTATGTTATTTACACTATACGATAGCTGATATATGCAAGAGTAACTTAGACAAATTATTTATTATCTGACGAAGTCGTGAGCGACCTCTAGTGTTACATTAAATTAACAATTTAATACAAAAAGTGATCAATGTTTACATTATGTTTGTAAGAAGTGCATTACAATGATAACACTATCATAGCATAGCTGATAACACTGCTCTCTCCCAAATGACCTGCGACTCCTCAGTTCCTGAGCGACGTGACATCCCACATTATCATTTCAAGCTAAACACACTATTCATTATGGCATTACAACACAACTATAGTGTTTTCTTTGCAAGGATTAAGTTTTCCTCAATAACTATAACACATTCTTTAAGTAACAATAATTAGTATTGAATTTTTAATATGATTTATAGCAAGATTATATTGTAAATTATCTTATTCTTATTTAAAACACAGTAATAATGTTTAGAAAAGCTAGAGTTATTGTTAAGGATATAATTATATTGTAAAACTTTGTTTGTTACTTAGATTAATAGATAGCCCCGTCTTAGCAATTGGTTATCTGACCACAACTACTTGATATGCATGTCATGGTTGCCAAGACCTCAGATAGAATCCCGGAATTGATCTATTTCAAAGATTCCGTAGAAATATATCAAATTTTATGATATATGTGATTTAGATAGAACAGTGAGGACGAATGTAAAACGAAAAGTTGATGATGTCAACAGTAAAATAATTAACATTGTTAGTAATTAATTACGTAAATTAAACGTATAATGGTTGATATGAGTTCCGTGTTTCGTATAAAAGTTGATCCCTTATTGTTGTTATCGAAAAATTTCATAAGTGAGTGATAAGTTTTATTTTCCTTGTTGATCTTTCATAACTTTAAAATGTTAGCGCGAAAAAAACCGTATGTGAACAAGTAACGATAGTTGTGTGTTTATAATCGGTCTTCGTAATTAAATTCTTAAAATGTAAATGTTCTTGTGGATGTAGCGAATCTCCCTGAACTTCCACAAGTTTGATTATCTGCATAGCAGGCATAGTTTTTTGTATATTTTTATTTCTTGAAATGTGTTCTAAAACCAATGCCAGTAAAATATAATAAATATTAGTAATTTATGTATCAATATGAATATTACATTAATTACCTGCGATATAAGATGCAGCGGCTCGCTCACCCTGCACGCGGGCGGCGGAGACTCATATCCCCACAAACAGTTCCAAGGCATTTTCCTTCATTATTTTATAAATAAATATTTTGTTACTTTTTCTTAAATTGCAATATAAAATTCTATGACCCAAAAACTCTTGAATAGTTCTTTATTTTGCATATGAAACTGAATTTAATTACACGGTGGAAATTAGGGTTTTTCTCTATTATTGTACTCAATAGTGTCTGTCGGAATAAGAGTGTGCGCGGCAACGGCAAGTGAGTTAAGCGAGCGACGTTGAGCTCGACCTGCGGGCGACTGAGCCGCGAGCCCCGAGGTGCGCACAGCTGATGTGCTCTCCCATCCCTCACAGTCATTCTATAAATTTTACTTTTTACAAAAACCCGTCCTCGATTTCGTAACCATAGTATTGTTGACGGGATAACAACGATTAATTTAATGACAGGAACAACGTAAACATTTCAAAGTAACAACTGTATACCTTAGTAGATAACTACTGTTATTAGAAAAGAGTTTGTTTTTGATGCTGATAATTATTGTAATTTGGTAACAAACGTTACCGGTTGATTGGGTTAAACAAAAATTCTTATACGTACATATTCTGTTTCAAACAAAATAATTGTTGTCGGCTTAAAATAGTTTAGGTTTTCTATTGTTTTTTAAAAGCTTGAATAGGTAGATAGCACACATACACATTATTCAAGGTCAATTACATATTGGATAAAATGAATACTAAACCACAAAGTACACAGAAGGAGTAGTCCTTAAACAGAATAGATAGACGGAACACCCGCGGCACGTATATTTTTATAGCCGGACAGAACATTAACATGCACGCATGATTCTAAATCCATTAAAAGCAATCAGTTATATTATTGAACTAAATACCAGAATTATCTTACAATTATTGTCCCACTTTAACTCTCCAATAGAAAATGTCGAACGGGAATCACTTAGGATGCTTTTGTAATGGGTTCATTGACTATATTTTGAAGACGTTATAAAGTTATAAACAATTCAGTAGTGTATCATAAGTAACTAGAATAGTAATGACTCGAAGTAAGTTTTATGTATCAATATATGTATAAACATCATTCATATATGTATAAACAAATCTGTTTTATATTTATCAATCCAAAAATATAGAGTAATTTAAACTAATTTAGACGAAAATTGAACTTATAAGCTAGATCTTTAGTTGAGTGTGACACTGAAATGTTTTTGCAAAATATAAATTGATAACAAACCTGACTTATATTCTGCAGAAGTAGAGTGGCAGCGACATGTTGCTGCCGACTTTTGGACCATGGACAGCTCCAAGACATTTTTAAAAGATTGTTTCCGCAGTTATATTTACATATACCGTACGTTTACCAATAATTTTAACATAGTTATTACTCGGTATGAAATAAATAATTGTAATAAGTCATTTAAAACAAAGTTATAGTTATAACACAAATAAAAACAATAAAATTCGTTGTGGAATAAAATTGCGTCGTAAAACCGAATACTGCGTGCAACGGGATCCGAGAGCGTACGCATGCGTGCGTACGAGCGGCCGAGCGCGTCGGGACTGGGACTGGGAAGCCCTGTTCCAGTTAGCTCCCGTGTCCCGTGCGTTTGTCGCAACCCCTCCATTGAATTAACCAGGAATAATATAAAAAAAAATATTTTGTCCTCTTGTAAAATCTCTATCCATTGTCTAAGAAAAGTACGTAATATTATCACGCCCTTAAAAAAGCGGCGTAGGCAAAGACGCTCGGAACAATCGTATTGTTTATTCTAAATTTAGACTCAATTAAAACGTTGGTAGATAATTAAACTGTAATCTGTTACATTGTATTCAATATTGAAATTTGATTTTGTTATCAATATTTGTTTAAAATTTGAATATTTTATGTATACAAATTTAAAACTAACATTTTATTTAGGTATAACAAATGAGGTAATTTCACAGTAATTTCGCTTCACCTCAATGGTTAGTTTACCTTACCTATTAAAACAAGGTGTATTAATTTGAACCTATTAACTGTTAGCAAGGTCAGCGGAGCTCTATCGTTTTACTTTATAGTCGCGTATAGGAATAATTTTTGCTTTATTGGGAAGAGGGTAATGTTTTTCGCGAGTAGCATAAATGTATATCAATTCTATCAGTTAAGCTACGTATTTTGTCGTAGTATTTCATAGGTATGCAGAGTCAATTTTATTAGTTATATAAGTCTGTGGCTAGGTTCTGGTAAAGGTGAGAGAGCCGTCAACAGTAGTCTTGCGGGTACGAGCCTCGTCAGACGGAAAAGTATAACTTCCTCACATAGGAAAAGGATACTTTTCATTACTTCTTCTATTTAATGATATACTCGTCTTACCTACAAAATAATTGTTACTTATCCGTTTATTATTATTGTTTGCTGTGATCACACAACGCAATACTCATTATCAACGAACTCCTTTGAATGGTGTAAAATGCAGGTTCGATTCTCAGTCAATGTTAGGTTTTGTTACCTTTTGACTTTGTCATTAATTTAAACTCTAGATTATCTGTAAACCTGATAAATACGTATGGGCAACGATTAAGAAAAGCCCCTCACATTCCTCAAATTTTATTTCGTAAAATTTTTATTAGGATATTAAATATTCGAATGTAAAAATACTCAAAAAGACTTACCTTTGTACTATACTTCTTTCTGAACTTAAACACGAGCCAATTCAAAACCATTATACACGAAACTGCGATAATAGCAATAGAATACATTAAGTCATAGAAAAAACTTATTGATTTTCTTGATAGCAAAGAAAAAAAACAAGTTAAAGGAAGGATTATAAGGGGTCGAGTATAGAAGCTGCCGCTACAATGATCGAATGTAAACTAATTCAGTAGAGCACTCGGGGCACGGCTCCGGCCGCCATCGAAAGTGAGCTTCGACCTGTTAATGATAATTGATACTAACTAACCCAGATGAAAGTGCATAATACGACCTATTTTCATACTTTATAAATAGCATACTTGCATAAATGTTTAGGAGAAGTAATTAAGTTTTTGTGATCAAGCAATTTAATGATACTTATTATGTTTGTATTTATAATTGTAGTGTAGAAATAAAACCACTCATCATTTAGATATTAATATATTTTCGAATCTAAAATGTACAAAAAAATACAACTTAAAGGTAATGTACTTATAACGCCTGCTTCTGTCGATGATTAAAAGAATGTCGACTCGAATGTGTCGCGGGACAACACTAGAGTCGGCTTCGGTAATTGACCATTACTGCAAAACGACCCGGAACAAGCTATTAGGAACGAAAAATAAAACAAGCCACACTCATACTATACATCTCTGAATTATTTCATTTTAATTATTTATATCTGTTAGATAATTTAATTTTGTATTATTCGACTTCTTTACCAAAAATAATAAATTCGTTTTCACTAATATCAGGGCGGTTGTGTAAAGGCTTCGATAAGACATAGGTGTACCCACACGGTTATACAAATTTCGTTTGTATGTTTTACCTTTGTACATAAACGTAACGACCTATATCAATTTTTATTTTTAATCAACCATCACTTTTATAACAACTTTGGTTGTGTATTCTAGACGTAAAAATATATCGTACTTTAGCTATTTACAAATATATAAACATACATACATACGATGCGTAGAAATGCAAAGCAACACGAGAGGCCTTAACTTTTACTTTCAAGAACTAAATAACACAGACTTAACGACCACCCGCCGGCAAGGATTCCCGCTCGCCGCTCCACCGAGACTAGTGCGAGAGTTGCTAGTACGTGTTCACTACTACGTACTTGTACGATACAATACGATACTCCTTAAAGCTGACAATTATAACCCACCCGTAACACAGTGTCTAACACGAATCACAATTATGGCTCTAAAATTATTACAATTAACACATGAGTTCGCTTAAATCCTTCGGGCGGCTGGCCAATATCTAAAGATCACTCACAATGTTCTAGGAAAACATAATTAGCTTAGATAGATTTAGTGTAACATTGTACACTGCGGCGTGTACATGTGTTACAACTAAACGCATTGAATTCATAAAGAAGCCCTGTTGTAGACGACAGGCCAAGACAAGAGGTACGATTTTATACAAAAAAAATAAAATCAGTAATGTACGGGAACGGGATCACCTCCTTGTGTTAGCGACTGTCATCCATCGATCCTATAAATACATTTATCACACATAATCTTATATAAAGGAATCGCAACGAACCCTTAGGGCCCATTACACTGGTTACAACACACATCTAATGAGATGAAATTAATGTTTACATGGTGCTAATTATGTTTTCCGTATGAAACAAAGATTCCCGTACACATCAATGTTTGCCGACATTGTACCGAGTGATCGCTAATCGTATTCGCTGCTCCCGCACAGAGAATTAGGTGGGCGCGACAGTTGCGACCCCACAACGTTCATCACTGAGCAGTTATGACATAATGCAATCCAAATTTTAACCGTTTCAATGCACTGGATGGAAATTTTGGACCCTAAAAAAATAATTTTTATTTTTTACTCTGTACGGGAGCTAAAACACCTTAAAATTAGAACATTGTCTTACATAAAATTTCGAATAACAGATTATCATATAACATTTTGATATATTGTAGAACAAGTATCTCATGAATCGTAATATAATTAATGTAAAATCTATTAAGCTTACTCGTAACATACTCGACGTATCCACTTAAATTTTGAATGTTCATTAATCTTATAACCGTACTTACTTAATATTAGCAGCCAAATTAAAAGAAATAACGTTAAAAATGAAGGCGGTCGAGAATATAAACATAAAATGTTCCATCCAGTAATGAACTGGATAGAACGGGTGAACGAATAACTTTATTCTCGATACAAAAAATTGCAGAATATAAAGTCGTAAATTTAATTACAAACTAAGATTTGATTTTTACAATGAGGTATATTTTACACCGAGATGAATATCTAAATAAGTTTTTATAGATTAATATTACAATTTAATCAATTGCGTAAAAATTATTTCTATTCTTTAAGCCAATTTAAATTACTTTTATCAAAAATTATGTTTCAAAATCTTAGGAATATCTTTCGTTGATGATTTTATTGACCAAATAGTTTTTGTAACATTGTTTTCGCCAAAAATGTAGGCTCCGATAGTAATTAATTTGACAATCTTGTACGGGCAGTGATATTGAGGAGAGACATAAAACATAAATGGAAAAGCGTACTGTCAACTATTTAAAAAAAAATTTTGGAAGACTAAGTTATACCAAGATCTTACGTTTTACTGAAAACCATCTATTCAAAATGTTTTTAATATAAAATATATAAAATAAAAACATCTCAGAGAATACAAACGGTTTAGTTGGATTTTATAAAGTAATTTATTTATAAAGAAATTAAAAAATCAATGAATTTGACTTCAATATCATTTTATTTACAATGCAATGTGTATATAAATCTAATACAGGTTATCATTATATCGACTTAACGCTTTATTTTATACAATTCAATTATCGAATGAATTCGCTAAATCTATTTCATTTTCGTTATAAATTTATAGAATCTTGGTAAAGGTGTTATTGAAAAAATACGTTCATCTTTATATGTTGAGGCACCGATGTTTATTACTGTTCATTGTATTTACATAATGCGGGTAACCGTGGTTTTATCTTGCAATGGACGTGTTCTCATACGAGTCTTTATTACGTTAACTAGATTATCGTAAATCTGTAAAAAATATAGCCTTTGTGTACATTTAACTCTCACCGAGATGTCCAAAACTATTATACGGCATTTGATGCTGTTCCATTTATCGTATCGATTAAAAAAGGCTTTAGTTTATTTGATTTTTTTTTATACATTATGAAGGCAGACTCCGCTATTTTGGATATTTGTCTCGTAGATTGCTAAGGCCATCGCTTGTACTGTATAAAAGTTCCGATTTCATCTGTACGTCTCCCCAACTGAACTAAATGGAATGAATTTGTTCGCTACAATTGTTGTTTATTGTAAAGCTTCATCTCACTATTTATAGCACTAAGAAAATCGAATCATCAACGCGTACTGTTTACATAAAATCGACAAATAAAATTGGTCAGTAGCCTAGACAATGACTATTTCGTAAGGGTATAAAAATATTTATTTATTTCTAAGATATCATGGTTTAATTTGGTTTTAATGGATATTTTATATATTATTTGTACGTTCATCATTAGATTGGTAATAATAATAACACTTTTTTTTTAATTAAGTGTAGACCTATACTCTATATTTCATGTTTGGTGTTTGTAAAATTTTTGTTTTTTTTTTCACTTTATATAAAATATTTTGAACTCATTTACGCAATCCCCAACGATTTCTATTAAGTACCTTTTAAACTGTTAAGTCTTACGTGCCATGACAATGTTTAAATATAAAATGTAAGACGTGTAAGGTAGGTCATTGGTAAACCGGGCGCGCGTAAGTCACACGAGGAAACTAACTCCAAATACAAGCTTGCGTTCATTATAAATATGCTACTTTATAGGAGAAATTGTTTAATTTATTCCGAGCTAATATAAGTTACGTATAAAATCTTGGTTTAGGCAAAAGTTCAAAACTATTTTTTTAATATTTTTTTCAATGGTGGTCCCAAACGCAGGCTTTGTATTGTTATTTAACTTCTTTTTATATCTATTCGACTCTTATATATTCCAAATTACTGTTTCTGTTATACAAAATGAAAATGAAATAAATACGTACTAAAAAAATTAAACTTAAAAATAGAACTCGTAATCTAGAACTGAAGTGTTTAAAGGCCCGGAAACACTAGTACAAATTGAAATGGTAACAATGCATTTAGTTGAAGGAAAAACGGACCTAAAGCTTATAAACATAAGGTCTACAATATGAGATGTCATAAAATATTTGAAAGTGTCGCACATTGATGCTGTTTACATTGACATTTGCAGATTCAAAAACATATATAAATAGACTTTCCAGTATCGAAAACAACTGTACTAAAACTTATTACATCTTTGATTTTTTTAAAGAGAAAAAAAGAAAAGATGATATTTTGTAGATTTGTTTTTGCATTGGAAGTCACAGTAAAATGATATCAAAATATAAAATAGTTAAAAGTTTTACGAACTTTTTTTATTCTTATACTTTTTTAAATATATACTCTAAACAAAAAATGTAATGCAATATAAAATACTATAAACAAAATATTCGTTGCTGCGGTATATAAAATATATAAAAATTTGTACTGTGTAAAAAAAATAGATTTTTTTAAAAGTTTGTAAAACATTCGTTGTTGGAAATTGGATGCTATTATATATGCATTAGTTATATAATTGACGGCTTTTAAATAGAAAATTGACCAATGATACATAAATTAACAAAACAGTACAGAAAAATAAATGAAAAAATATAATTTATGTCATTGTAAATAGCATCAGGTGAGACGTCTTTGCTGTGTCCAGTATTCACGTATAGAAAGTGTTGGAATTTGGTGCGAATTAATTTTATCCAGGCTTAACCTGCTACTTTGAAGCGACATTAGAACATTTTATGTTCCTTTGTAGCTTCACGATTTTTTACCGGACTACCAACCAATATCTTAAAAAAAACAACAAAGGGATGAAAAAAATATCATAGAAATTATGAAAGAATATTTGTAAAGTTTTAATTAATAAATCATAACTTTAAAATTACAAGAAATGTAAACGTAAAAGAAACACAATGACGATGATGTAACAAAATATGTACACTAAAGCAACAGCTATAATTTAACAACACGTTATTTACATACAACATTATTGTTCTCCGAGCACACAGAGGAGAGCCAGGCGACACCTAGGGCGCGCCGCGCATAGCCCGCGCCACCACCGCGGTACCACCGCGGCGCGCCGGGGAAGCGACCGTGCACGCGCCCCGCACTACAGATACAGCTTACTTTGTCATAACAGGTAACATCTGACTTTCATACTATAATACATAACGTTCACAACGCCAAAAAATATGTCATTTATTTCTATACAGTATTGCACGCGGTATGTTTCTATTGTACATCATGTAGGTATACTAGGCGCACGAGTCGATCGAATAGCGGATTATGAATATTTTACTCCCTCACAGGAAGCTACCGTCGTATCTTAGTCGAATCTAAATTAAAAACTATACACGAAGACCGAGAGACCGACGAGCGCAGTTCTCAGAGAACTCGCGGTCGTGCGGCGGTCGAAGATAACTTTACAAATCGAAGTGATCACTAGCTCTAGACTATAATAATAACATCCCAGCGATGGGACGTTCTATAAATACGTGTACTATATTATGCCTCACGGTCGTGAGGCTTACAGCCGTCGAGGTACCACGTAGAGCGTAACTGGGAACGCGCAGGTTCGTTACGTTGGAATCCTAGGGCGCGGAATGACGGGGCGGGGGCGGGGGCGAAAGCATAGGCGCGCGTCACTGCGACAGCAGCTTCTGCAGCAGCGAGGCCCGCGCCGCCGCGCCCTGCCCCGCGCTCGGCCCCGGCCCCGCCCCCTGCCCGGAGCACGCCGCCTCATCACCGCCCGCCGCCGAGCCCGCCTCCGTAGTACTCTGGACATCAAATAATCACATTCAATAAAATCTCTTAGTAAGCGCTATGTCATTTCATTACAGATGTATAAATAACGCTTGTGACGCATCCACTTTTTTTGATAACATTGCTTATGACAAAGATCCTAATTAGAAATTCATTACATGACTATGTTGACATTGAATTGCATTTAACATTATATCACAATGACAAATAGCCACATTTTACAAATACAAAATCGTATCGATGCCTCACTGGCTCATTAAATTATTGTTTATTAACTTTTATTGTTTTAGTGCAGTTATGTTTTAAATGAGTTTGGTTTCCTATTCCAACCACAAAATCAATTGCGCGGCTTTTACTTTTCAAAAGTACATCTAAACCTGCAAGGTAAAATTTTTAGTTGTAGTATTATTGTCATATCGGCTGTAGACATTAAATAATTTTTATGTCGTTTAAAACGACAAGTATTGGAAGCGGATTAAAAAAGACACACAACCGCAACCTTACAAGTTGAGACAGACCTTTTTTCGTCTAAGTATTGAAACTCTAATACAAATGAAGTCTATGGGCGAAAGTGATTAAAACTAGGGCATTATAATAAATTTACGAGAATCGATCAAATTACATAGAAAACAAAAGACAAATATTATCAAAAATCTTTGCATCCTTGTAGGATCTGTAGGTTTTTGTGGACCTGATGTATTCGACATTGTTTTGGTATTTTAAAAACGTGTGGACTCTATTGTAACGGTTTACATTGTTCATATCTGTCAGAGTCAAGATTTATTTTGTTACAACTATTGAATTAGTAAGCAGTGTTCTTGTTACTTGATTGAACCTCGTATTATCTAATTGTAAAAGCCCTTCAAGAATCATTAATGTAGTCATGCATCGTCTTATATAATAATACTGCACTCAATGAAATAATTCGTATGCTATAACATTATAAAAGCAAATAATAAGCAAGTTTTGCAAAATCAAACGATTTTTCACTTTATTAGTTACAATACTATGTTAAAACCTTCACCACACTCCACTACGCATGCGAATTACCCCTTCACTTAAAAAAAAGCTTAGATTTCAACTGGTACAAAACCCTAAAAGCGAATGTTTTGACGACATTTTCAACAACTTCTTTATCGAAAGAAATATCTGAAAATGCGCAGTACGCATATATTTGATAGTCACTATTGTAAGAAGTAGTATTAGACATCACATCACAAAAGCTTCGGTAAAAAGATTGGAAATGTACCAATAAAAACCGCGTACTAATAATACAAATAAGAAAACTGTATTCTTACATTGCTTTAAAAGATCTCATTTTGCAGTAAAATACAACAAATACAAGGATTAGATTTAATTTTAAAAAGAAATAGAGTTCGGTAGATTTTGGCACATTTCCGTGAAAACAGCTTCTAATTAACAATATGGTCGATTTGACAACACACGCAGCAGAGCAGACTCAATACGCAATATCATAGGTATGTAGATCTACAAAACAATAAAAACCGATAGAGAAAGGTGTGGTAGGTATGTGATATGGTCCCGCTGGCCGCGCCCGCGTCCCAAGCTTACCGGTGTGCTCTGTGGCGAGTCCCACGAGCCGGCGGACGCCGAGGGCGCCGCGCCCCCCACCACACCGCCGCCACCTACGTACGTACACACGATACATTGTCCGCACCACACTCCGCCACACGCCGCAACACTTTGCCACACTTCTCCACACTTCGCCACACTTCGCCCTATTCCGCCACACTCCGCCACTCGCCTACATGCCATTGCCATCCTACACCTCCCCTCTCCACTCCTCCGTCATCTTACTTCTCTTCTGTTCTCACATATACACGACTATTTACAAATATTTCACATCCTTCCAATAGCCATTGAAATAAAAATTTCTTATAGTAAAAGTTGTTGATATCCACACTTGTTGATTATTGATAACCTTATATAAACATGAGAAAACTTTAACATATAGCTTGAAATAGTATAACTATTTAGTCCATAAGAAACTGACGATCACCTTATATAAATGTTAATTCAAAATCATCAATATTTATAAAAATACACAAAGTTTCAATATACGCTAGGTTTCCAAAATTAACTTAACAAAGATTGTAAGAAACTTAATAGTCAAGAAAGAAAAAAAAAATAAGTACAGAAAAGTCCACAGCGTGAAGAAAGAATTGATAAAGCCTTTTATATCCAATTTATTGACGAAGAAACTCGGTTGATGTTTTGCGAGAACCGAAATTATATATATATATATATATTCTTATTCTTTATATTACATATTCTTTAAAATAAACACCCATCAAGTTACTGTGAAATTAAAAAGAACAATTGTTACCCCAGTGTGTTAATATAATATGATATCATTAGTAATATGTTAGTAACGGCATTGATTCCACAACGCTCTACAGTTCAATCGTGTATTCCAGCCATTATTACAGGGAAAAGTCTACCACATTGACTCTTTTTTATACAAAATAATATCATTAAAAACTAAAGATTTCATGTTAGAAAGTGGTTTTAAATATCAATTTTTAGCAGATCATATTTTAATCCTACTACGAAACACAACTTGAAATTCATATTAGTCAAGGTAGTAGAAAATATTACAAGGAATAAATAGTCGTGAAGAGATTAGAATTAGTTAAAAATAGTAAGTACAAGGGCTTACTAACCGGAGGCGGCCATGTCGAAGGTGAGCAGCTGATCGATCTCGGGCGCATGCATGGGCGCGTGCATGTCGGGGCGCGCAGAGCGGGCGCCCACCACCGCGCGCAGCTCGTTGCGCACGTACTCAGATGTGCCGCCCGCCGCGCCGCCCGCCACGCCCCCGGACACGCCACCCGACACGCCGCCCGACACACCGCCCGACACGCAGCCAGTGCCTGAACCTGCACATCGCCAAATCACCACTTACTAAAAACGATACTCGATTAATATTACACTATACACAAAGTTCATAACGATATAATTTTATAACAGGATTAAATAACTAACGTTTGTAGATTGTGAACATTGCGCAGGGCGTCCATTTTGTGAACGAGTTACAGTTCTGATTCTGTCATAGAGTAGACAACATTTTATGGCTAATTTAAAGGTTTTTTTTCTATTTAAAAATTAACGAAAGCTTATATTTTCTCTTTCTTATAGGTACACAAAAGTAACGTTCAAACAGTAATAATCATACTACACTTTACTTGTAGTAACTTTTTAAAGTTGTAAGGACGAAATAAAAATAACTCATCGTATTTATCATACCTTAAAGCTTTTGAATACTGGTTGATCAAAATTTTCTTTTTTACATGTTTTTTGCATGTACCAAAAACGTTAATTTGCAAATTTTTCGTAAATTACAATTCTAAGCCTAGCCCGCGTAAATACTTGAGTAAATACCGCGCCAACAACTAAATCCAAAATATAAAGCAGAAATAGATTTACAAAAGCATTGTTAATCGATGTTTGAACTCACGTCCGTAAGCTTTAATACTGTAAATACTAAAATATTTTATATTGTTCAAGTCAGCTGAAGCATTAATATTATCATGCACAAAACTAATCATAGATTAATAAGGAGAAGAAATGTTAATATTTTTCTTACATTTTACACATACAGTTCTTACCTCTGAGAGGCTATACTCTGATATTTAAATTTCATAAACTTATCTTGTTATTCACAATGTTACATACGATATCTAAAGTTATCTGATACACGATTAAGTACAACATAGACCAAATATTTCTGAGTCCGCATCGCACATGCGCCCGTAAAACATTTGCTAGCAGTAGTCTCTACTATATCAAACAATTATTGTTTCCAATTTTCTCTCTTATACGGCAACTATCAAATTTAAAACTATTAAATGTGAAAACTCAGTATTTTTTTTTCTGAAATAAAAATTTATATTTTTTGATAGGGATACATTAAAAATAACTTGACCTTCAATTAATATTTTTTCTCTATAGTCCTATAGGCTTGGTTCCAGGATGATAAATACTACTGCTAGCGTGATGGTGGTGGTGATGGAGGTCCCTCAGTGCGTACTTACAGGACATGTGTTGTTCGTGCGGCGCGTGCGGCGGATGCGGCGGGTGCGGGGGGTGTGGCGGGTGCGGCGGGTGCGGGGGGTGCGGCGCGTGCGCGGCGTGCGGTCCGTGCGCGCCGCGCCGCCCGTACTCAGCGCAGTACCCGCTGCCGCTCGCCTCGCTCTCCTCATAGTAGCCACCCACTGCCACACACGCCGCGTTATCAGACGCGACAGAACGCGAACAAGTGCCGACTGCCGAACCTACGACCCTCGACCTTCGACTTGCGACCTACCTAATCACTCGCGCCTTCCCCTTCCCCAATCCGCGGCGCCGTGATGCGCGCCTGCTCAACGCGACCTCATCGATTCACAGCTAAACCGACTTACAAACTCACACTCGGGGCGAAAAAATGACGCAAATCGAATATATTATGCATGCGTCTAACTTTTTCAAATACTATTTATTCAAACTTCTAGATTCTTTCGAATACTATAGATTCTTTAGAATACTAAATATAAAGCTATGTATAGACATGCAATTAGTAATTATATTAAATAAGATTCGGCAACGTTTGTAAGGTATAAAAGAAGGCCGAAAAATTTCTAATACACTACGGGCATGCTGAAGAATCGTAACCCTCTCTAGCAGATCATGCTTCGAATTCAGATAAATCTAAATAGGGAAAATTCACATCTACCTTCAAAATTAGTATTCCTAATGCGGAAGCGGATCAATTATTAATTCCATACTTATAAATATTAAAATCACCGTTTATTTAAAAAATAACTGTTACAAAAATGTTTCAAGAAATCTAAAATCTACAAAGACCTAATGAAGACGCGGGGTAACAAAATCGCCTTCAATGGATCATTAGAATTGAAAATGTCTACAATTAATATAAAACTAGACTGAATGAATAATTGATAAGATAGTAAATAGAAGTAAATGTATTGAAGGCGGTAGTGTGTAGTGTTGTGTGAGGTGAGGCAACTGACCGAGGTGTGGGGGGTGCGGTGGGTGCGGCGCGTGCGGGGGGCGCGGCGCACGGTGGTAGGGCTGGTGCGCGAGCGGCGTGTGCAGCGCCGCCGCAGAGTGCGCGTACCCAGACCCAGACCCCGACCCCGGACCGGAGCTCTGCAACGCACACACGACAATCTCATTATTTATATTTTAGTAACATTATAAATATCGATAAAGTCTTATTCGTTAGTTGAAAATAAAAAAAAAATGAAATTGAGACATATTCTTAAGGTGTTGGTCATGATGAACAAGGTGATATTCAGGTTTATGCACGATAGATTGATTCTTACTATTCATGATTAAATAAACATTGTCAAAACTTACACCAAGCTGTCGGCTAAGCATTGGATTTTGTTGAGACGTAGGGATTTTATTTGTACCGTAATTTGAACCCATTTGATCTGAAAAGAGAAAGTTCTTCAATAATAATATTTAAAATACAACACTGCATTCCTTTTTAATAGTAATTGAGTGAAAACAATATTCGTCATTACCTTCAGGTCTGCGACATTCCAAAGGAAATATGAATCGAATGTTAATATTTCAAAATTCGCGAAGACATTAATGAGACAATGAAAAAACATCCACCGATAGACAAAGAGCTAGTTATGGATCAGAATCATCATCATCAGCTCACTATACGTCCCCACCGAGGGGCTCGGAGCCTACCCTAAGTTAGGGGTGATTAGGCCATAGTCAACCACGCTGGCCAAGTTGCGGGTTGGTTGACTTCACACATATCTTTGAATTTCTTTAAGATATGTGCAGGTTGCATCACGATGTTTTCCTTCACCGTAGGAAAGTAAATTTCATACATCTTCCGCACGTAATGTTCTATGGGTCTTGGTTGCAGTGATATATAATGCCAACCTTAACGTATTTTTTAATAGAAAAAAAAACAGAGACAATCATAAATATGTAACAACTGCAATCGAAATTTACAGTAAGGAGTCTAAGTTTAATCTGAGATCCATACTTTGATGATATACATGATGGTAGTCGGTGCGCGTGAGTGCGACGTTGGGGGGCGTGGCGTTGGAGACGAGCGCGTTGATCGTGGAGCCCAGGTCCGCCTGCGACTGCTCCGTCGCCTGACACAAACATGATACAATCAAAACCACAAAAAAAAACACCTTACATTCATCATTGTACATTGAAATTTGAATACAATACGTATTCTTTGTCATTTTTAAGAAATTTGTATAATAATTCTTTAATGAATCATTACCTTCGCTTTTGTTATGGTACCACCTAAATACCGAGTAATATTAATATTCAAAATATTCATATGAGATACTGTTGCCTAAATTAAATCTAATATGGCACTATCTCACCTTTGATATCAATATTGGATCCGTGAGATTGATCCGAAAATTATTGCAATTACTTTGTATGACATGGAGTATAAAAAAATTCTATTGCGATCTTTGGGTCGGTTTTTGGATAAGCTCTCATTGTTCGAGAGTGGAATAATGATTTTGACAATTTCGAGTATAGTGTAGTACAAAGGATACGGAGTAAGATCACTGCGCAACGCACAGATGACCTTGAGCTGGCAATATTTTTGAAAAGAGTTTTACCTCGGGCGAGACGAGCATCTGCTGCGAGCGCTGCTGGTGCAGCAGACGCACGCGGTGCTGCTCCACCAGGGAGCGCGAGTCCTCGCCCCGCCCCATGCCGTACATCCCGCTGTTGCCGCTGCCCATGTTGCACGATATCTGAATCAAAACAAATTATAATTAGAAAACAATAAATTTTACTTTATCCCCATGATATTCCAGGGACCGTGAATCGAATAACACGTCAAAATCTGTCAGTCTGTTCAGACTACATGAGATCACAGTTTAGTTAAATGTGAAATAAAAAAACTAAATATGAAAGTTTACTTATGATTTTTTTTATTAAAAACCAATGATAATGAAACATACCGGACTCTGCACAGAGTACACTGGGGGTGCTCCTGGGCTGGAAGACACGGGGATTTTGGAAACCGCTTCGTACTGCATCAGACTTTGGGTTATTGCGTTGATCACCGCATTCTTTTCTTTCACACCCTAAAACAAATTACACTTTACATATTTGAACGTGGCATATGTCTTATTTTTAAACTTACTGTATTGTTTTTAGAAGAACACTGGCTAATTTTTAAATTTGAACACTTTTTTGCTAGGACAAGAATGACTTACAGTGAATTCGGATCTGAGTTGTCGATTCTCCATGTTCATGAGAACGTTAACGTCGGGCGCGGGCCGGTCAGCGTACGGCATGTTCTCTATCACCTCGTCCAAAATGTAGGACAGCATCAGGTCACTGGGCGCGTCGGTGTCGCCCCCGCCGCCGCCGCCGCCGCCGCCGCCGCCACCGCTACCGCCGCCAGAGCTCGCTTGACTTCGCGAGTTGTCGTTCCTGAAAATTGTTTTACTTATTAACTTTACAATTACTGTATGCACTCCAAATGACTGTATCCATATAATCTTACTAATTTTATAAATGCGAATGTTTAGATGGATGGATGTTTGTTTGAAGGTATCTCCAAAACGGATCTCTCTGAAATTTAGCATAGTTGTAAAGAATAGTCTGGAAGAACACATAGGCTAGTTATTAAGTTTGTTTTTAATTTTGCGCGGACGGAGTCGCGGGCGACAGTTAGCGCAAGATAAAAATTCAATAATATTTGTCTTTGAAACTGCGATTTAATCGATCAATTTAAAAATAAAAAAGCACCAAATAGTTTTTATATTCGACCACCTTTATACAATACACTTGTAATGCTAAGGCTGCTTGGTGTTACGAGGTCATATCCAATGAGGTCTGACCGTAAAAAATGTAAAGACAAATCATACTAATACTATTTTTTGAAAATGAATATACTAATTAACAATTATGAGCGCTTATTTCTTACAATTTAATAAATGATATACGTGTTCGTCGACAGAAAAGTTAATAACTCTAGTAATATTTTTTTTATTATAGCATAAATTGTAAACAGATAAATAATGGACAGTAAAGGAATCGACGCAACCGTCTTGTGTTGAAAATCTTTTAATGTGCAATAATTGCTTTATCAGTAGTTATCAGGCAACCTACATTTTGTTGCATATGAATTTAAACATTCTTCATTTCTTTTACATTTTCTCTCTCATATCGTCTTTATTTACTTATAAAATAATGCTTTTAGTTTGTAATTTTCATCTAAATAAATGATTCTGTTACTGGACATCTGAAGTAATAAGTTTGATCCCGAAGCAAAGCAATACTTTAGTAATTAAGCATATATTTGTGACTCACGAAGGCTGACTATTGTAGGCGTGGTGCGGCGCGGTGTTGGCGTAGTGCGCGGCGGTGGGCGAGTGCGGGTAGCCGGCGCGCGAGCTCTGCAGCACCATCTGCAGGTGGCTGGGCACGCTCATGCTGGCCGTGGTGCAAGTCGCACTGCCCGCGTTGCCCGACACCCCCACGTTGCCCACATTTCCCACGTTGGCGACGTTGCCCACACTCGTCGTCACCGGGCCCACGTTGCCGCCGTTCACGTTACTAGCTCGACTACTGTACACACAAATGTAATAGTTGTAATATTAGAGCTGTACCAGGACGTTAAAACGTTTATTTAATTAATAATAAAATTGAATAGAATAAAACGTAATTGTTTGATTTTTCTTTCAATAAAGTGTTATAATAGACAATACCCTATATGCCGACAATAGAATTCAAATATTCTATAGATTTGAATTGTAGATATTCATCTAATATTACAGAAAAAATATAGTATAACATTAAACTATAAAAAGTTCAATAGAAACATGTTAGATTTGTAAAGAGATACTTACTGCGGAGGGATCATATTAGTTAATGTGGAATGATGGTGTTGGTGCTGCGGTATGTGGGGAAGACGCGGGCGCGGCACCGGGTCGTAGCCACGCAGGTTGGGGGTGGGGAAGGGCGTTGCCTGCTCCAGCAGCGCCACAAGAATCTGGTTCTTCTGGCGGAGTGGCCGCTGCGAGTTGCTGCTGCTGGTGGCAGGGCTCGCCGCCGTCGAGGAGGCGGCTGATGAGGCGACAGGGGCCGCGCTCGAAGTCACCTAAATCACAAGAAATAATTAATGTCAAAGGCCTTTTTATTTTTGATTTATTCACTTTTCGATACATGAAATAATAAGACGAGTATTACCTGTTGGTTGTCAGGCGTAGCTCTCTTAACGTTTGTGGGCGTCTTATTCTCCTCATACTTTCGCTTCATTCCGATTCTTTCGAGGTAGTTATCACTGGTGTCCTGGGAGCGGCCGTTGCCGGAGGGCCCGTTGCTGGGCGAAAGTAACTGAGAGAGCAAGGCGCACGGTTGTGAAGTTCCACGAGTGCTATCCGAAGCGTTTCTTCGATTTTCCTCATTATCTTCATCGGATTTTTCTTTTAATATCTGAAATATATTTAGGGAGTAAATAAATTTTTTAATACACCGTGTCCGCCAAAAAAGTATTTAATAAAGAGAAAACAATTAACACTAAAGAAAAATTATAAGATACTTAAGAATTTTAGTCATAAAGCACCGAGTGATGTATTTACAAAAGAAATGTATAAAACGGTTGTTGTTTCTGATATTATTGACGTGTACAAATATATATATATACCTACCCTGAGTAAAACTTCCGAGTTGTTATGATGAGGTTGCTGCATGTTGTGTGGCGAGGGCTGATGCGGCATCGCGTGCGGCGCGTGCTGTGCGTGCGGCGCGTGTGCGGCGTGCGTGGTGTGGGAGGTGTGGGCCGCGTGCGGCGTCTGCGGCGTGTGTGGCGTGTGCGGCGTGAGCGGCCCGTGGGGCGCCAGCGGCCGCGCATGCGCCTGCGCGGTGTGCAGCGGGGACAGCGCCGTGCCCGACGCGTGCGGCGTGTGGGGCGTGTGCGGCGTGTGAGGGGTATGAGGCGTGTGCGGCGTGTGCGGCGCCGACGTCTCACTGCTGGTCGCCTCCTCGTCCTCTTGGTTGAGCAGATCTTTTAGAATACGATTGTTCGAGTTTACAGAATCGGAGATGCCAGTTTTTTTACTGAGCAAGCTGCGAAGACGATTGTGCTCCTCGCCCGGAGCGGAGGACTGCGATCCCTCGTTGGAGGGCGGAGGCGCCCGTAGCGCTGGCGGGGTGCTCGATTCTTCACCGGCCACCTCTTTTCTGTCCTTTGTATCTTCGCAGGACATTTCTCCGATTTGAAAGCCCGGGGTCCAAGATTCGAGATCGAAATCGTTGATAGAAAATTGGCCATCCGGGGGACTCATAGAGGAGCGATATCGCGTCTCGCAGCCGGAGGATTCCCCGTTCGCGACGGAAGTCATCAGCGGACCGCCAACGGGCGGTCTGGAACCGGCGACATCCAAGAGGTCGACTTCTTCGTCTCCGAGTACGGTGTGCGTCGACATTATAAAGTCGGTTTCGACCGAGGTCGATTGCGCCTTAAAGAGGCGCGATAGAGCACTGACTCTGAAGGGAGGTTTATCGGCGGCAACGCGTAACCGAAAGGGCGCACTCACTACCGGCGGCCCGGATCCGCACAGGGCCTCTTGTAAATGCGCGGCTACGCGAATACGATCACTGCTATCGACTAGTTCCAAATAACAAGCACCCACAAGTGACAGGGGAGAGTTTATACAATTTTCCACTCCACTTAAATCGCAAGCTGAAATTAAAGAATAAAATGTCAAAGTATTAAACAGTGTTCAGTTCACTTAGCTTAAATCAAAATACGATACGGAGGGTATAGGAGTCTTACATAAAATAGTATATTTGCAGTCTAGTCTGAAGATGATGTTCTCCGGGAGTTTGTTAGTGATGGCGGGCGGGCCGCCGTCGACTGGGAGAAGTGCGGCCGACGCGTCCTCGCAGCGCCGGATGACGCACATGACGGAGCCGGCCTCCTCCGGGCACGAGCCGCGTACCGGCGCAGCGTGGATCACGGCGTCCACCAGCCTGCTGCAAACCTTACTAATATACTTCCTATTTCACACATTTCATTACACTTGTTAGCTTTATTGAAATTTTAAAACAAGGGATTCCAAACAGGCTTTCACTGGATTTCATCTGTGCCTTACACTTAGCATAAATGAAACTCAAAGTTTCAAACCTCCATATTCATGAGTATTCTTGGTGATTCAACCGTTTGGATTCGCGCTACTTATGCAAGTCATTATAATACGTACCAACATTTTTTACTAATAGTTAAAGCAATGATCAAATAGTTATAAGATTATCATTCTGTTATGTTGTTCTACATTTTAAAGTCTCACGGTAAAAACCTTCTTTTCATTCTATATATTGCATTAATTAAAGAAATTTACTATTGTTTTTGGATTCAAAGGAATCCGCTGAAAGCTAAAATATTTTTTTTACGGCAATTAAAAAAATAATAATTAAGTTTAACATTTGATTATGTAAATTTTACATTAAAGGTATTAGGTTATTTTGATATAAATTTTAGGTGTACGTATAAGTAAGGTAAATTCACAACACAGTATGTTCATTTACCTCACTTAGCATACGATACGTACCCAGTAACGTCACTAGCATTTGGACTTTTGATAAGAAGATGAACTTGTGTGGCTTGTAATTTGTCGATATTCCCCGTATCCCAAACCAACGACTGCGAATTTCTTAGTAAAGGTTTCAATTTCGCATGATCGCTTTCGTGTAGAAGTGAAAAGATCGATTTCTTGTACAATTCAGTTCTGTCGACATTAATGAGATCTTTTATATTTTCTGACACGCATTTGATTTCCCCATTAGTATTTATTTCTAATAGGACCCAGCCCAGACTGCTAGTGTAATGTTTCAGAGCCTGTAAACAATGATAATACAATATTAAAGATCTTACAACTAGCATTTATGTTGTGAGATTGTGACACTAGTAGATAAACATGTATACTTCGATGAGAGTGTTGAAGCCGTTGTAATAGAAGCCGGCGGAGGCGCCGTGGGGGCCGGCGGCAGGCTGCGGCTGTGTGGAGCTGACTTCGCCGGCCTGCACGGGAGAGCGGCGCGCGGCGCGGCGCAGCGGGCACTCGCCAGGGCAGTCGCGCCTGCGCCTCAAGATCGCCTGGATCTCGCGCGTCGCCTCGCGTACGATGCCGTTCTTATCCGGCTGCTTTAATTCCGCCAAGCAGGTGCCTAGAAGCTCCTCGAGCTGATTTATGGTCTCGTTCTCCAGCTCCCGCCGCCTTTTTTCGTTGTGACACTTATTTCTGAAATAAATATTGACGCTCAATTTTTGTATAAGCAAAATATTCTATTATACTTATATTATCGATCTTATTTCTAACCCGGATCGAGATAAACTCAAGTCTAATGGCGAGGACTAAATTATCGGTAGATTACGATAACGCTTACTTTGAAGATGAACATAACTCGTAATATTCATGATAATTAGTTTTTCATATATTGACAAGTAGTAAACAAAGTTTGAATTATAATTCTCAATTTAAATTGATTTATGTACAAACCAATGTGAATACATACTCGCAGAGGACTCAAGAAGTTGTAAAAGAGTATGAACTAATGGATGAAAAAAAAAGAAAATAGGTACCTACTTTGATATCGTCTTTGCAATATCAAGGCGATATGAAAAGAGTTGGTGAACAACAACAGTAGCACAGATTGTAAATTGGATTGGAGCGATGTAGCAACCGTCGTGGGGTTACAAAACGTTAAGCAACATCGCCGTAGATTAGATAAGGAAAATGGAGAGGATGATTTTTTTTATATTGTCACAAACTTGCTCAAGCACATCACAATGACTAATCACTCACCGACTCAGAAATCTACACATAAATTTTATCGCTGATAATTTCTGAAGTAAAATGATAATATCCAAAATATATCCACTTAAGTTCAAGTCCAATGCAGACACAGAAGATAGGTGTAAAAATGAAAAGATTGAATTCCTATTCCTTGTTTTTAACTACATGGAGTCAAAGATAACGTTGAAAATCATCCTTGATTTCTCTCCGAAATAGTAACGTTCCTACATGACGTCTTAAAGTCTTTTAACAATATAATATCTGCATATTTTTCGCTTAGAATCTGGTTAACGTGTAAAGCTCTGCGCTCAATGTGAATATACGTAGGCGGCGATGATCAACAACAATCACTGAATCGCTTCCTTGTCTTAAGATTTCATAGAAATGAGGATTTATTCCTTAATAAATTAATAAACCTTAAACGTGCTGAAGGCCCAATTTTAACCCACGTTCCCTTTCTACCCTTTTCTTATAAGAAAATGATAACAAGGGGAAGTGGATTTGACGGAACTAGCTATGCATAAGAAGCAAATTAAAGGTGGGCAACGTAATTGTCTTCAATTTCACATGTCCATGGGCTGCCTTCGCTTCGCTATTTCGGCGAATTCAGGTGGCCGCTTCCTCGTTTGTCACTCCGTGAAATGAAAGATCCATTGCGAAACAATAGTCGTATAATTTCATTTAATATGACACAGTTTAATCTATACAAATAAATAATATAATTAGACGGTAGCAAAAGACAGCAAAATTGCATAAATTAGTGATGACATAATTTGTCGAAGAATAGAGAAATTGCATGTGACTGCAATAACTAAAACGTTCTTAAAACATAATAAGTGTAATTTCTCGGCTAAGAATGCATAATGTTGAAGCACATTATGCAACAGCGCGTGCACTTCGTACCGATAATCGATGCGTAAGGCACGCTCTCGATTGCTATGCGTATGTCACCAAACAAACGTGAACGCCGCACGTTTGTAAATGTCCTAGACAAATGTAAATATTAGGGAAATTGTAGCGTAAATTAATGCAAGAGTCGTTTTGAAGTTCTAATTATTCGCCTTAGTTCCCAGAACACACAGGTTCATTAAATTACTTATTAGCAATATGTAAAATAGGCTGGAAATGTGTGAATCAATCCATGAGCTAGGTGCGATATAACTAAATTATATCCAACATATGGAATTAACAGAATAGAAAAACAGACTATTGAATGACAAACACCTTGACAGACTAACCACGCTCCAGATAACACCAACAAGTCTTTATGTTTTAATAGTTCCAACAAAACACTACAGGCAGCTAACACAGTGTAATGAGTAATTTATTAAAGCCTAACCAAAAATATAAGAACCCTTTCACGAGGACATCTCAATCACCATTCATATTGCAACACTTTACATCTACGTCAATACATCTAACGAACTAATGTCATTTAAAATTTAAATCGAGTATTTTAGACGTATCCAACGTAAATTGCCTACACTTTTTTCTCAGCGGCTATAAATATTTTTCAGCATATATTAACACATGAAATTATCACGAATTCAAAAATTACACAGCGATTACAATAAAATCCTTTGACAACTTGAAGAAAATAATGTCAATGCCATAGCAAAGATTCTTTTAATAAAATTTTTGGAATTAAAAGAAATGAGTTCCACAGGTTTACCGCAATATTGCGAGATGTTCTATTTTTCTGGCTAGCCTATACTTACTTTTTCGAACTATCTAATCTTTTATTTATCATCCGATACAAAAGTAACAGTCGAACCAATTATAACAAGTGCACGATAAGAGCGACTTTATGAAATACAAGAAAAGATCATTGCATCTTTTACAAGAACATTAAACAATTGACAGTGATAGTAAAAGATAAGTTGGCACTTTATTAACATTATGTTTGTTGAACTTGTCGGCTTGGAAAATTATTTTTAGATATTAAAAATAGGACTACAGTATTCATATGCATTTCGCATAGTGAGAGTAGAAAGGGTAAAGGGATTTCCGATCACCCGGTCTAGAGTTCGAATCCTGTCATTCGACTATTGTCGTAAACCATATCCTAGCACAAGCATAGAGCTTAGCTGAAATGGTACAAGAAATATTAGTAAATTGACAAAAATCTGCTAATATTTAAAAAAAAAAGCTGTAGTCTAAAAAAATCAATCAGCTTGAAAAGTCTACTGCTTTCGTAGTAATTACACTACGCAAATGAAATCGCAAGCATCAGCTTGTCTGTCTTAAGCTAAGTGAGTGCGTCCAATTGTTTACAAATACAGTACTACAACAAACGACACAATGACATCGTTTAAAAATAATTGCAATCTAATTTAAATCAGTCAAAGATTGAGATCATCTTTTGTACTGTTGCAATATTCGCATAAGAAATTCGAGCCGTTATGTACTTAATTGAAGAAGGCAAAACTAATTACATCGTCTACATTTATGCAAGTATCGAATTTATGATTCAAAGCCTGATGTATTGTATGACAATTTAACTGAAGCCAAAGGGAATCAAGATCGAAGCTGATTCATCGCGTGACATATATGATTACTTTCACGAGCATCGCTCATAAGTAACATCATCCTGCTAATTGAAGTAAATATGACGACTTATTACGGTAAATAAGAATTTAAAAAATGTGAAACGTCTCATCGTCTCGCCTTGTGATCGCTTCTTCAGATAATGCGATGAGGGCGTATTAAAGATATAAATATGCTCAAAGATTTTGGAACAACGGTATACTTCGGTACAAAAAATAAGACACTGACAACGTGGTCAGTTAAGGTGACTCCTCATCTGGATAGATCTTAGAAATATTTTAAATGGTCCATATGGATATCGGCACCTAAAATATTTCTTACAGCAAAAGCCTGTTGCATGATGATGAATTAAGAAAACAGAGCATATCTCCTATGTTTAACTAAAAAGCCACAAATATCTCATTTAAAATTGAAAATTCACGTTACCCGGGACAACAAAATAAATATTTATGCGTTCAGACAAATTAGCATGGGTTTAGGTTTTACTGAATTGTACATTTAAAAAGTCTCTCTGCACGATGGACTCCTAATATAGAAAATGCAAGCGAAATTTATACTGCATGCGAGTCACTTAAATTTCATTAACGTCCCAAATTTTATGAATTCAACAACCAAAGTCTATTACTTTATCGTTGTATGGTAACAGCATAATAACACGTTTTAATAATGGTGAAAACAAGTCGAGTCAAATTTATCCAGAAGTAAATAAAATCATGTTTTGAAGGTCGCTAAATAGGTTTAAGAATTGATATGAAAAGTTACGAAACGTTGCGATACAAAAAATAAGTACATAATTGAATTTGAGTACACGCACTTGCGTGATTCACGAATTGCTTTTGGTTTTAAAAGAATAAAAAATGTTCGGCACTATATTTAAGGGCTATGTTACGACCATAATATTATACATATATACCAAAGTTTATACCGTTAAAAAAAAGCTATCTTATACAGCCTCGGCCTTCGTCCGTAAAGTTCTGATAAAAAAAACTGGAATATAGTCTTAGTTTACTCGCTGATAGAAGATTTCAAGTGGAATGAACATTTTCGAATTAGATTTTGTAGTTCTTTATTTTGTCCGATAGAAATAAACAATAAAATCAGTAAAATATTTCAATAAATCAATGCAGATGTATAATATGTATGTGAGTTGTGATTCAAACAAAAGATTTTTTTCATCTACAAAAGTAAGCACATGATAATTCTTCTCTCCCTGCATGTTTCAACCATGACTTTAAAATCACTTTTAAGTGACTAGACCTTATTTAAATACAAAAATAACTTAAAATTATATTACTACCTATTGAACCAATCTAATACAGCTTTAGATTGGAGAAAAAAATATTGGTAAAAAGCCAGGTTCGTCCGAAAAAGCGTAATTTAAAATTTCATAATTGCTTTCAAAATAATAGGGGATTATCAGTGTAAAGCATGACGGTTTAACATTGGTTGTGACCTATCCTAAGCGATGGTTGTCGAGACGTCCGAATCTGCCAGGATGTAAAGTAACTCGATCTCCGAATAACGCGGCTGTTTTTTTATCGCTATAGAACTTTAGGAACATAAAACCGATGGGTCGCGGATTGATCGTTCATAGCATACCACAGTGCAAACTCGATTAACCGGACTAATTCGAAAAATCGAAAAGAAAATCTTGTTTTATTCATACGTAGCACATACTATTTAAATTGATCGATAGTCAAGTCAGATGCGATTAAAGGTATGAAACATTTTCACTCAGATTTAAAATACAGCGGATAGATTCGCTTTGTCACCATCTGGTACGGCGGTTTTGGGAAAAAAAACATCAATATATGCATATAATACATACGTACTTTTTAACATAACCAAAATGGGGACCAGCGAATATTGTCCGTTTGCTGTTGAAAAATTGCTTAACATATGTCAATGTACAAACAACATCAGTTGTAGAACCAAAATGTAAATAGATTTTATCAGATATGTAATAAAGTATTTTGATTTAAAAAGGTAATATAATTTAGATTGTTGGACATCAAGTAGGTCTTTATGTAATAATAAACAAATAATGTATTATATAATAATGTCACCCTGTAATGTAATAATGAAATTACGCCTAACATTTATAAATGAACATCTCAGAACGCATTATACGTACATTTGTGATTGTGGCTTATTGTCTGACTTTTTTCTTATCTTCTTAACCGGCGTTGTCACGCTCATCTTGCCTTGCATCCCCCTCCATGTGTCTCCCGGTTGGAGTTCACAGGATTCAATTCTACAGAACCAGCAAACAAATATCGTTTAATTAAGTTATGCTCATCGTAACAAAGATAAATGATGTATGAAACATTGATGGCCGAACGGTAAATAAAATGAGATGAAATGCAAGGATTTATATCGTCACTGATTATTCCTCATCTGCTTCATTACTTCCATCATGATAAACAAACGATTGCATTTTGTATATGTATATAAAGCAGAACAAACCTAAATCATTGACGAATGATTTTTTTTCAATTTAATACAACATTTAAAGCTTAGGTAGGAAACTTAAAAAGTTCAAAGCGAAACGAAATTACCGGTAAATAGGTAGACAATTCTATGACTTATTATTGTGCAAATTAATGTTGTTACCGCGTGAGTCATGTTTACTGTTAAATAAATTTGACGTGTAAGCTCGCCGGTGTATATGTAGGTTTTTGTTCGTGTGATCATTTACTATAAACTCGAACGTTATCAAAACAAGCAATTACATATATATACACAATCATAATGTAAATCGTATCGTATAATATCGAGTTATATGTTTAAGGCGAGGATACACACATATCGAATGCCAAGTGCAGTATAGGTTGTAGGCTAATGCGCAAGAGGGACGGAGATAGCAGTTAAGCGACGCCTACCGAGGAGCCCCACGACGCAACCTCACCGCGACGGCCGGCCGCGCAACCTTGAAATAATAATGTTCCGAATAACAACGCTCCATAAGCGTGACCACTGTAATAAATATTCGCCAAATTTTGGGGTCCCTAACTAGGCCCTGAATAACATGGCAAGGCGGGACATTATACTTGGAATATCAAAACTATTATTATTTGCACAACGGGTAAAGTTATGCTTGTGTAAATATGAAAAACTTGCAACATGAAATATTTAAGTAACGCACTAAACAGCAAGTGTCTTTCAGCCGCGGCCAGTGAAAACGAATTTGGTGAAAGTTGATAAGTATTGAAAGCGTTACGCGATCGAAGATTTCGCTTTTTCAAATGTTACTTAACAGGGTATTCGTCATACGAGACGCCGCGCCGGCGGCGGAGCGCTGCCATCGCGCCCGTGCCCGTACCTCACCCTAATTCTACTTCACTGCGAAGGTTAAACGCGTCGTAATGGTTCTTTTTTGTAAGGTTTTTGTGCTAATACGGAAATTGAAAGCTTGAATTTAAACGTAAGGCATTTATTATTCATGGTAAGCGAAAAGGTGGAAAGTAGTGTGTAGATGGTATCTAGGATAAATTCGTTTTGAATATTTCGCAATTCCAGTGGACAGGAAATAATGTGGTCCCGCGACCGTTGACAACGGGGTCGTTAGAATTGAAGGCCAAATTAGGTAGTCCAAAAACACTTGGCAACAGATTGTTTGGAATCATTTGGTAGGAGATAAAACTACAACTTTCGAAAGTTGTCACTAACTATTGTGTAGAATGTGATGGAAGGAAAAAGTAATGAAGTTGTTAGTTATGACAGACACTTAAACTGCTGATTAAATCTTTGCACTTAATGCTTATCAAATTGATACACCGTGACACGAGAGTTACATCGGAACTTCATTTAATGTAGATAAAACGCACGTCATCGACAAACAATTTGGAAACAGTATGATTGCGATACAGCGACGCGACTTCCTGCACCGCGTGCGGAGCCGGCGCACTGCAAAAATCATAGCGTGCCGCCGCGCTGTGTCCAAACTATTAGTGCAAGGTTAGCCCGCACAATGATCACATATTTTATAACACATATTTAACAAAATGCTTATTAGTCACGTTTTTACGCTCTGAAAAGTTACGAATATAGAGTTTTTATATCGCGAAATTCATAATCGTTTGTACTAAATAGCCTTACAAGTTTTATGTTGAACTTTGACCTGAGTTAACTTAATTTGCTTCAAGTTCGTTATTTACTATGTTACATTTCGGATATTTTTTTCTAATATGAAACGAAACTGAAAAGCTATCTATGCCAATTTAAATTCACGTTAAATGTGTCGATGTTTACAGTGAATCATGTAATTCTTAGTGAAAATTATAATGTAAGTAGCTAAAATAACCATGAATATAGATATGAAAAAAGTTTCAACCAAAATTAATTTTCATTAGACATCTTTAATTATTGCCAAAAATGTCAATAAAATGAAAAATAGATGCAAAATAAAAATATATTCAGAATTAGATTTTTACGTGTTGCATGTTGTAATAGACCTAGAAACAATTAACTATTTTAAACGTGCAATACCTGAGAGCACGTATCGCAAGCTTTGTACAGATTTGGTATAGCCCAATATACCCACACGTAACAAATTTGATTCGTAACGAGGATGGAACACGTATGGTAAAAACTTGTATAACTGGTGAATATCTGCCGTTTGGGCGAGCAAGTGAGCGGGATACCACCAGTGTGCCGTCTTGTATCGAGCGTCATAATGCTACGACGTAATTGTGCCAAAGCTAAATTGATTGAGTTTTTCAGTCTTAAAAACTACATACTTTCAGCTTTTTGCAACACAATAAAATTAGTAATGCTTGAAAAACAATCAAATACAATTTCACGTAGCAACATTTTATTGAAATAAATGTGGGAGTAGGTATTAATATTGTTATTCATACCGAAATAATATATTTAACAATAACGCAGATGTTGAAATGATATTCAACAAAATAGTAAAATCTCTACAAAAAATACACAACAGGTTGTCTATATAAATGCGTTACTGCGACGTATCGCCCGACGTACTTTATAAAAAAATGTTTTAATGTTAATCCGTTCAGTTATAAAGTATTGCCTAATAAGAACCTACCTCACTGGTTTACGCGTGAAAAAAAGAAAAAATGAAATTTGAATACGATGGATTTTACGGCAAACTTTCAAAAGCATAATTTCCAAAAAGCGAATCAGAAAAAGGTAAATTAAAACTTTATACGTACCTACATAACATAATTATAAAAATAATTTACGCAAATAGAATGTTAACTTCATAAATTTATAAAGTGAATCACGCGTCATTCACATGAGATAGGTACCTACCTACCTACTAAGAAGAAATTCCTTCTAGAGATTAAGTACAATTGGAATTTATACGTATGTATATTGTTTTAATACTACAATTTCCCGTATAGAGTTCAATGTCAATAAATTATGATAGCTATGATGATTTCGGTTCTAATGAGCATAATATTAAAATCAGTGACAATTACCTTTGGAGAGTATTCACAGCAACATCAATGTCAAAAAATATGTCAACTAGTTCTTCGACGTCGGAGTCCGAGTTAAGGGAGGGTGGCAATGTAGCGGGCGGAGGGGCCCCATCGACGGACTGGCCAGCGGAATTGAAAAGCACAGGTTCCGCTTGCACCATGGGCAGCATCGCTACAGGGTAATCCAGGACCACTCACTACAACCGCTGTCGAGATAAACGTCTCCCCGAATTAACTTCAAACAACACTGTCTGTATCCGCACCCAAACACACACTGCATTGCGCCACGCTTGCCGCGACGCTAATTTGTTAACAGATTTCCGAATCGCACACTAAATATATTGTATATCGTAAGGTAAGAAGTGTATTAAAACGTTTATAACTAGTTATTATAGCGAAAAAACGTGCACTGTCTTTATTACGCAGCTAATAAAGCAATGCAATTTTCTATCAAAATCCGTGCGAAACGTTCGCTACAAAACGACGATGAAAGTCAACTGAAAGACGAGACATACGTATACATACATCCTTGTCGTTCGCTACTTCACAAATTATCAACACGGCGGCGGCGCGATAGGACGCGGGCGGGGAGCTGTGCGGGGGTGCGCGCGGCGCGGCGGGCCGCGAGCAGCAGACCGACTGACTGAAGCGTATTGCTGCCGCAGTCGCACTCGCGCCGCTTCCATCTTGCCGAATGTCTCTCGATCTCACTCGTCGATCGTCGATCGCCGATCACCGAGCTCGAGACGTCAAAGTGCCATTTGACGAGTGATGCCGATAACATACCGGAGAATATTATTGAAATTAAGATAAATAATATATCAGACAAACAAAACTATTTACAATGTTACCATCGATTTCTCATCTTATAACCAATAACTATATAGATTTATTATTTTCTTTTGAATTTAATAGCTACATGAATAGATTTTATGCATCGGTCTTTTATATAAAATTTGATAAACTTAACAAATTATCATGACACATAAAATAAGACAAATACAAAGCTACGTAGGTACTTAAATTGTAAAGATAAGTAGGTAGGTAGCTAAATAACGATATTTTATCATGCACAGCGGTACTCTGTAGATAGTTAGATACATTTGTAGACATGAAAGTGAAATGGAGCAGTATTTGTGTCAAGTGCACAATTTAGATAACAAGGTCATTCGTTGCGTAACAGTTAGTAATTTTTAGTTTACAATACGTTGGTATGATAAACTCTCGCGACTTTTGACTGTATCGGGGTAGATAGTTGCAATAAATCATTATGCTTTTATTTCCGAGCTCAGCTAAATTATGTAGGCCACCAATAGTGAATTAAAACTCAAATACAAATGTAAATATTCCTATAAATATCACAAAATTCCTCAGCTGAGAATCGATCTTTAAACAAATTGTTAAATCGCTACACACTGAAACTGTTTCGTCATGAACAAAAGTATAAGGAATTTTAATATAATTCAAACAAAATATAAATTAGGTCAAATTAAGCGACAGTGTAACAAAAATGATTGTCATTAAATTTTCGAGGAATTTATATTAGCAGAATAATGATTAAAATTACTCATAAGTATACAGTATACGATGATGTAAAGTATAGAATAAATAAGAGTTGAGGTAAAGTGGTATGTAGTAGTAGAGGAAGAGCGAGGCGGCGGGCGGCGGGTGGCGGCGCGGCGCGTGCAGATATCGGTGCAGGCGGCCCCGCGGATCTATGTCAGTGGGTCACGGCAATGACGTGGCACACGGCCGCCGCGCCGCGCCGCACACAGCCGCGCACTTCATTCTAATTCCGCTTCGCCGGTGTCTTCGCTTACGACTCGACCCGACTACACTCCACAGCCGACTCTTTATGCCCTAATGTGACAACTCGACGAATCAAATGAAAATGCAAGTCGACGCAAATTGATATTAACAACACAAAGCTCCATAGTTCTTGACCATCGCAACATTATCAATGCATAAAATTCCGTAATTACATAAAAAACGTTTATGTTAAAATGTCCCAAATGGGTGTTCAATATTTTTTTGTTTATAAGTTTTAGATATTAAAAAAAAATCTAAATTACGATAACTCGTCATGCATGTAACACGCTAATTAAACGAAGGTTTAGCTCAAGTCTTAATGAAAACCGTCCTTTCGCTTTCATTTCACTAAACCTACATATTACCACTTTTCCAAGAAATATTGATAAATATTTTTTCCTCTTGTGTCATTTGCTGAGTCCTTTTTATTGTGAAATACATTAGTTAACGCAGTATCAAAACGTATTAATAACCCTGAATAATTCATCAGGTTTTCCCTTGCATCGGAATTTTATATTGATTGTTAGCGTTTTATACCAGATCATACTTGATTTAATCGCTTTATGGAAATACTGTTCGCTTGTGGCCGATATGTTCTACAAAACTAAGAATATTCAAACTTGTATAAATACAAATTATAAACTCGAGCTCAATCAGAATTATGATTCGAGACCTAAACTTCGTCTGCATTAAGTGATTGAACATAACTAGATGTCATAACAAACATAAATTTTAGACAAAAAGTTCCTTTTATCTTCCAAAAATAAGAGGAAAGCTACAACAATTCAATGACTGCAAATAAAGCATTCTTTAAAGAGAAGAATAAATTTTGATCAATGAACTGTATAATCCGGTAACTGAAACTACCTGCGTACCTCAACTTGTCTAACCATTCTTCCATAAATATTAAAGTCCTTGAAAAGTAGAGATAAAGCGAGACAATCATACTGGATGTATGGATGTTTGTGAGAAGATACGTCGATACCACGCATCTCAATAAAATGTGGCACAGATGTAAAAAAAATTGTCTGAAAAAACACAAAGGCTTATTACGAATTTTTCTATTAATACCGCACGGACGGAATCGCGTGCGGCAACTAGTAATATAAATAAACTGTTTGGTATATTTTCGAAATAGTTGGCTTTACTTTGAAAGATAAGGCGATAAATATTTTCAATGCCATCACATAAAGAACTAGTTGATAGTTGTTTAAAATACAAATATGAACTGTCAACTACAAAACATTGTGACAAAACATACATAGAAGAGAACTACAAGCTTTTTATTTGGGAACCTTGCAAAGCCGATATAGATTTACCAGAAATTTACTTTCAACAAAATGAAAGTAAAATCTTTACGAAAAAGATGATAGGAAAACAAAGAATAACAACGTTCCTATATTTAAGTTAAAATGAAATAAGTATGATAAACAATATCAACAAAATAATCGATGGTCTATTCACGGTCGATGCACTGATTTGTTTGTACTTATTTACATTTCTGAACAAAACAGATTAAATGAAAGTTGAATAGGCATTTATTGATCATAGTTCTTAAGTTACAAACCATATATCTTACTTCATATGTATTTCATATTAACAAAAGAATAACTATGTCAAGTTTATGTACAAATTACAATTACATGGCTTTATCAACACAACAAACGCTTATTTTTCAACATTTTAATATGATTAAATGTTTGAGAATATAAAAAGAGATATAATTGCACGAGAGGGATACTTATGCGTTCCTTATAAAAATATCTTCGATAACATGATGATAACAAGAAATTATGGATGTTCATTCTCAAGAGAGAATATGTAATTCGATGAAATGAAACAAGTAATGAGAATATAAATGGTACGATATATTGGTCGGGGAACGGGAGCCTTCTCTCCTTTATACAAACACAATGTCATAATTAAATATAAACACACATTGTAATTTGATTTTCTTACTTTAAAAATATAAACTAACACAATGATATAGATGATTATAAGCTTTTGATTCAAGCTTTTGTGCTTTACAAGCATTGATATGTACTATCATTGCATACATAAGTAGGTGTTACCTACTTTTCTTAAAAACTAAATGTATAGCATTTCTTTAACACGCGAATACGGATAAAACATTTCGTCTTTGCCGAGGAACCTAACTCGTTTTAAATGCAAATAGCGGAATGATAAGATTGGGTATAAGACAGTGAGACAGGTTTTTCCTATGTAGTTTATAAGGTGAACATGTTTGACGGCAAGGCGTAATGTTGTTTCGTGTTGTATTACGTAGAGGATCACTTTCGTTGTGAATAAAGCAGTCGGAGATGGCGAGTTTCGCATGACATGGAGAGTTGGCGGGGGCCGGAGACGAGAACGAGTTCGTTGCGTCACGTGGGCGGGCAGATCGATGGGGCGGCGGGGTAGCGGGGCAGCGGGGCGGGAGAGCGGCAGGGCGGCAAGCGACAGGGCGCAGGGCGGCGCAGGCGCGAACACGATACTCTCTCATATCGACCACAACTTTCAATTGAAGTCTTTTGGGGCAGGTTAGGCCTATGCTCCGAAGGGTCAAGGTCACGTTCTTTTCCGTTGAAACAAGAGATAACTAATTATTTAACACTACGATGGCAATATAGAATACTATTTTAAATCCGGTCTAGTAAAAATAGCTTAAACGTTTTAAAAATCCACAATTTTAATTTTACGGTACAGTTGTTCAAATACTGGGCACCTAAAAGGTTAAATTAGCAAATTTTACTGCAACTGTATTGTTATAAATTAATTGCACTACAAGTAATGTCATACAATGTAAAACATAAACATATTGAAAACGCACTCCCGCTTCGTTGTTGTATAAGGTTAAATGTGAATCATTCGCTTATGCCGTGTCATGTCTTTTAGAAAACAGCTCATAACATATTATGTTGAATTAAATATACATATTTTTTAGGTAAACAATTTATCCTACCTTGAATAAACATACATAGTAACACTCAATGGTTTGTTATCCATGTAAACGCTAAAAGCTAAGTTCACATTTGCATAAACAACCAGTACTATTAAGATTTGTTACACAAAGATTTACCTGCTACTAGTACCTACTACCTTTCGTCTCATTCGTGGTTGAAATATGCGTCATTAATATGACAGCTGTTTTCCTTAACCATCTCAGTCAAAATTTAAAAAAAATTATGGCAACAAACAACAGAAGTATTTCCATAAATCTAATGAGGATACATAGTCAGTGAAATTCCAAGCGTGTTCCAGTATACGATATTTTTAAGCTGCCATAAATAATGTATATGACAATACTTATTTCCCCTTCAATACAAATAGAGGCAGCAAGAGTGTTACTCGTTCACTTTTATAGCCATAACTGCAATGCTGTCATAGAACGAGTGTCTAATCAGTTTCCTGTTTCGACAATTCAGGAGTAGCTATCTTTTTGTCGACCGACAGACATATCGCATTATAGCAAGATATAGCCTATTTAGCGATATGTATGGCAAGGAAAAGTGATAACCGTCATCTCGTTAGCATTACATTGTGATAACAATTTAATAGCTTAAAAAACATCCACCAACAAGTAACTTTGACGCTTGCGTTTGCCAAATCTGCGAAAGGTGCAATATTTAATACCAATACAAAAGCAAGTTACAATTTTTTATAAATTAGGTCTATGCTAAGATCGTGTTAAAAATTGTAACGTATTTTTTTATTTATGCATCAAATATTAGAGTATAAATGAAATAAGGTATCCTTAAAATCACTTTCGAGGCAAAGAGCGTCTGAATTAAATCTAAGTGAAAAATGGATATATTTATGGCTTATTAAAAAACCTTGTGTTACCAAAATTGAAATACCTAATCCGGTGAGTCTCCGTTATATAAAGACGCCACATCACGTCAATTAATAGAAACAAATCACGAGAGACCTTGATTGCCTAAATTGGCAGCCTAATTTATTACTGCTTTAAGAATAATTTCAAACCGATAAACAAATACATTTGATTACCAAATTCAAGAAAATGTTTTCCAAATTTGACGTTATTCGCAAATAAATGAAAAAATATGTCATTGAACAAAATTGATACGGTGTAGCAGAAATCAAAACTAAAACGAATTGTTAATTCCAGTCCTTAAAGAGTTTACGACTAGATGTAACACCCTTCTTTACTACGAAACAATTGAAAAATCTTCTATCAGCGAGCATTCTAGAAAAATTATTTTATATGTGTCTACTATTTGTTCGTGCACAAACGTGGCTACGAACTAGTAGAATAATCAGACAATATTTATTTGTCAAAGCACCATCGCCCCAGAGGTAAACAGATTTTCTCATGTAATGATACAGATTTCCTCGTGTCGTGTAAAAGTTATATTGAATCAGTGTATTAGAAACGTGTTATTTTAGTTTGTAGCTGGTGCGCTATAGAGATGCGCGGAGCACGGGACACAGAGCACGGAGGTGGCGGAGGCGGGTGCGGGCTTCCTTCGCGGGGATTGATCGCGATCGCAAGCTGCCGCCGCGGCGGAGGCACACGCAGCCGCCGCCTTCGTCGTCATGGAGACCGCCAGCCGACTCCGCCGTCACTCCGTCGCCATGATAACCAGCCCCATTGAATAGCGTTTGATTTTATATTGAAATATAATATTCTACTTGCTTCCCAATAGAATCTTAATTTTCAAAGAACCATAAATTACCAATATTAATATAAGGTTAGATATAATTTATCCAATAAATTCAAGGGCCTTTGAAAACATACACAGTATGAACATGGAGTTGAACATCCACAACAACACCCCTCTGTGTTTTCATTTTCATCCATCAAGACATACCTACTAATCAAAGTTCTTTACAATTTCTATAATGTGAAAACTTTTTTTTACACCTAATCTTTCTCGGATTATTTTAATAACCATAAAAAAGGAGGAAGAGTACTAAAAACTTTTAAAGACTTCAGATTCACCTGATATGTAATTAAATCACCAAATAATATTAGTATCGTCAATATAGTAACGTTCCCTATCGAATAGGAAGAAACGAAGACATTTGAGCTTCCGAACATGACACTCACAAATAAAACCAAAAAACCTCTTTCACGTCAATTTTCTTTATCGATAAAAAAGCCACACCCTAAAATAACAAGATTAATTCCAAATACATACATGGTTTTTTTTGTCAAACAAGAAATACTGAACTGAAACACTGTCGAAAGTGCCAAATAAACAAGATCGAGTGTAATTTTATAGAGGGGGCCATGATATATTACAACCGGTCCCTGATTACTATATCAATTGACATTTTATGAAAATTAGTTTTGGTACTTAGTGCTGGAATTATAGTAAATGTTATTCCAACTGATGATGTATTTCGAGTTAGAAGACCATGAATAGCTATTCAGATGTATGCCATAAAGTGATACTGCGGATATTTCTCTTCGGAAAGTGCAATGTGCTTAAGTAAGTACTTGGACTTGATAAATGTGATAAAGAAATCAAAAGAGACGTATGAGGTAACATTGAAATTGAGCCTCCATCATCTCACTATTCAGCCGAAAAGCGAGATATGTAAAACGTGTTGTGTAAAATGAATACGGATAATTTTAAAAAGATTTTAGACGTGGAATACTTATTAATTTCAATAAGGACGTAATATAATAATATAATTCATTGAAATATTGTTATTGTTTGGAGTTTTTGAAAAAAAGACAATTACTTTAAACACATGCCTACGTAGATTTAAGAATGCGTATTTTAATTGAAACATTCAATCTGAATCAATCTTGTTTCAAACATAAAGAAAAAGATGATGTAATTGATTCATGATTCAATTACATTTATTAAAAAACATCAAATATTTTTAACATCAAGGCCTGCAATACCAAAAACCAATTAATTTCCTTTTTCCTGTACATTTTCACTAGGCTGCCAAGTGACAAGACAAGAGTGTCTCAATGTACGCCTGAACCTTTTAACGAGTAGCTTAGTAAGATCTTCCGCCGGAAACGAGAACGAACTCTACACGTGTCACGCAAGTCCTTGCAACACGAAGTTTAGAAATATTCTTTAAAAAAAATCAAAATACTGCTAATACAAACTATAAAGTGTACAAAAACCGCTTGCTTATGGATTCAACATTCCAACCCAGAAACTTTGTAAAGAGGAAAGCCCCTTAAAGTGTTCCAAACGTCAAAAATCGGAAGGTTATTATTCTGGAAACTGCTCAAAAAGCCAAAAAACATATATGCCATGGTGAGCACTATGTTAAAAGACAGTTTGGTCTACAACTAGACTTAAGAGACCAAAAAGAGAAATAAGACTTAGCTTTTACTTTGTATTGTTTGTTTGAGCTATTAAGTGACAAATGACTATAAAAAGTCTACAACACCCTAATAATTGAGAATATCATAGAAACATAGCTTTAATTATAAACAAGTTATAAAAACAATAGCAAATCTTTGACCTAAAAATAACAAGTATAATATTTAAAAAATAATACATACCTTGCATTTTCGATGCCCAGAACTTGCATAAATGGATCATTTATGAAATTGGCGCCAAACAGCGCCTCTTCGTGGTGCTCCGTGACTCTGTGGTTCTGCAGTGTTTTGAAACTATCGAATCTGAAACAAGAAAAAAGTTATAGTAAAATCCTGCCTACATTACCATAGAATGTCACTACCTTTACACTTGTATTATCTTCTATTAAAAGATGATTATTTGACAATTCACTAGAGATGGGTGGATTAAAATCTTTTACAAATCATTAAGATTTAACCAATAATTTATGTGTTAACAAACAAATAAATTCCAGCTTGACACCTTCACGAGTTTTTCAGAAAAAGGGCCTTGACATACAAACATTATAGGATCACTTTGTTGTCCGTCTGTTTGTATGTCAAGGGTTCCGGTTTTTTTCCTATGAGGTAAGGAACCCTAAAAAGAAAGGTGATGAATGTTTTAGTTAATTGTGCAATACATAGCCAAATAAAATAACTTAAATAAATACATAAAGTAATAAAATCGATTCTTGGCAGTTCATACTTGTTTGTTATGTGTGTACGGTCCAATACTATGACACCCATCCATTAAGTATGACATTAATTGTCATACAAAATAAATTCGAACTTCCCAGGCGTCAATTGAGGAAGTAAGCATCCTTAAATAGACAAACTATAATAAACATTATCATCATTGAGAAAACAGAGACTACATGATGATTTTTTTATTTATTTTAGTACAAGTATAAAAAAGTACAGTAAAGTCGGACAAGGATCTAATGGCAGTTTTTTTGAGAATGCAATGCAATAGGGTACCAATAAGAATTGGAAATTCTTCTATGTGTAAGAAAAAAAAACTGATGGCAAATATAATCTGCCTGTTTGTAGTCATTTATTACTATTTACATTAATACACCAACTGCCAGATTCAGATTTTGGATTATCCAAGAACACAAGGCAATTTTTTTTTAAACACAATTATGTTTAGCATTCAATATCAATGAGTAGTGAAATGTCAGTTTCAACAAACTTGTGGCTCTAATATTAACTAATAAAACTATGTTTAATGAAAACCATACAGCTGCCTGTCTCTTGCGGGTCAAAATTTCACGGTGTCAAAGTGACATTGTTAGATAACATATTTCCAACTATAGAGAAATATCTTTACTGATTAAAGATATTTCTCTATAGTTCTTAAAGTCATAACCTGTTTTAGATCTAAATAAACAGTTAATAAGTCTAATAGTCAGGCAAAACAGAATATAGAGTTTTGCTAGGGAAAAAGAAAAAAAATAGTGATATCACATACTAGAATTGTTATATTATAAAACTTCTCAATAAATCTATTAGCGGTTTGCATTATTGTCATGTATTCTTTTCTCCCTGGAATTATATCCTTATAATTGTTAACCTAGTTGATATTAGATATTTAAAACTGATTTTTTTATCTTTTTTGTATAGCAGCAGGTGGCAAATAAGCAAGCAGTCACTCAATATTACCAACACAGCGAACCAGGCCTCTGGCGCCTCATACCTTGGACAAAACCAAAACATTTCTACTTAATATTTGGTATTTTACTAGTTAAACGAACCCATTCAGCAACAATGTTATTGCTGGTTTATTAGTGTTAATTCTGTTACTAAAAGCATCAAGACCACAAGATTTTATACTGTAATCTCCATAGCCACTTTGTAATATAATAAACTTGGACTAATAAGAACAAGAGGCAATGGTTTCAAAACTACTTTAGGCTTCTGTTGTAACCAATGCCGTAGCACAAGTGGAAGTTTAGTTGGAATGGTCTATGACAATGTTTATAAATATATTGATAACATAACATGTTTTAAACATAAAAAACTTCATGAATAAATACATTTCTTATCATTTCATTCTTGTAAAATATATATTGCAAGATGATAAATACAGCACTGAAGCATTCCTCTGGAGATCCCTTAATCCCTGCATGTTAGACTCAATAATAGCAACAGCAAGTCAATCCTCTGATGAATTGTTTTCCTCAGGGTATATGAATTTAGAGGGATATGTTAGCAGAAGTATGACAACTATGAAAGGCTACAAAACTAATGCATAGCAAAACAGGGTGGTAAAGCACCAGTAAAAATCAACCTGTCCATCCAAAATGTATGATGTAACTACATCTTTTATGGGATACAAAAGAAGTAACTTCTCTTCAGATTTGTCTTAGGATAGGTCAAAATATTAGTTTACATCAATTTTCAAGTTACCAAACACTGGTTACACTGACAAATCACACCCATTTTTAATCTATTAATTGTAAAAAATTATTATTTAGCATTTGCATATGCAAAATCTGTGGTAGCAACTCACTTTATCATATCGCTTTAAGACACTGGCATAATATCTAAAGATTACAAATTAACCAAATGTGTACTAGATAAGCAATACCCAAACTGTTACTGTTTATTACTTGACTAAATTGGTAAGATACTAAGGTCGGGACACTTTTAAGAGCACCAAAACCATAAAAGCATGTATGAATGTGCAAGACCTTAGAGATGTGTGCCAAAACAGCTCCAAACGGAAATTTTTGCCACTCATTTGCATGAGTTGCATGAGGCATGAGTTGTGCTGACAACAATGTATGTATGTTTTTGATCCAATAATTTATGACTTCTATTTTACATGAGTAAAGTTCTTATACATTACTTGGTTTACATGTTTCAAATTCACAATATACTTTGTTACATACAAGTCAATCTCTATAAGACAGCTAGCAATAAAATAAGCATGACAAACAGATTGAATCATTTCTCATGTAACAATATAAAATAACCTAAAACTAATTGCAACAAGTAATTGTATGACACAAAGCTACACTTAGGCAATATAATAATATCGAAATGGTTCGTAATGTAATAAATTAGTAAAGCCACAAATTTTATTACATTACAGTTTTATAAAAAAAAATTAGATTGCAAATATGTTTTTTTTTGCCTTACCTAAAAATGTTAAGAAATATGTACATACGTAAATATAAATTAAATTTAATAGATATTACAGAGCGAACTTAACAATTATATCTATTTATTTAAATAGGCAATAGACGATGGTATCAAGTTTTAGAAGCCTACAATTCCAAGTGAACTCGCTCCATGACGTCATAAATACATTGACTGTCAATAAACTGCAGTAAACAATACCACACAGCAATTCCTCTAATAGTATTTTATAGTATAGCTACTTTAGGATCAGTAGTAAAAAAGGTAGAAATGTTACTTACATTAATCCAAACAAAGATAAATCTTCCAAGGGTAATAAAGCAGGGCTAACCGCGACCAGTAGTTGACAGCAAAACTACATAACATGGCGGCATCTTGTCGCAGCCGGTGTAAGAGCGCCAATATTTATTAACAACTCGATACACTGGCTATAACTTTCCACTTATTTTTATTAATATCTTGTGAAAAACACTGATACACCAAACAAACCAAAATATATATGTTTCTACAAGACACTAGAGGGAAAATGACGTAACATTCTCAACCTTCACGGTCGCACAGTACAAACGTAAGGGATAAGAAATAGTAGTTCGTTTTACTGATTTAGAAAAACAGTTCAGTATAGGCACAACTTAAAACACTTAACTCTGAAAAATCACTTCACAGAGAAGTTCAACAATCCTTAGATCTTGACAAAATAAACTATAGCGTTTTATTATTCTGCCAAAGACCTAACGTGACACGCAGTCATGCAACCTCGTTAAGCAAACCAATTTTTTTTAATTTTTCCAATCCGTCCATGTTTTTTTTTATATGGTAGGTTTAACAAGGTCTTTTGTCAAATAAAAGTCAAACATTTTTACTGTTTACCCTGGAGTTAAATAAAAATAATTTAAATTTTAATTCATTAAATTTAGTTCTTATGTATAATTGTGCGATGCATTTTTTAATATAAAAATTTAACATCCATATTTATTAAAATTTGTTATTATAAGCTGATGATTTGCAATATTTAATTACATAATTATTATTATTAAGGGAAATATTTTACTTATTGATTATTTCTGTACCAATTAATTCTAAGATAGTTTACGAGTATTAGAATTTAATACACTCTGACGTGGCCCATACGGTAATTTTTTTGCTTTGATATTTAAGAGACAAGACCAAGACCATGTGTGCTCAATTATCTCTGTCAAAATCGAGCAATAATTTCAAAACTTGCTTGGTTGTATGTTTTATGTGTGGTCAAACAAGTATATCTGGCCCTATAAGAGAGGCGCTGCTATCGCGGTTAGCTCTGTTAATAATATGTAAAATCTACATGGACATAAAAAATTGCTGTCAGCAAGATATGCTCATGTATGGCTATCATATTTTCTTCATACCCGATTTTCTCCACGAAAAGTCACAATTTGTATTCGGCAACACAACAAACGGCTCTACGCTAAGTCCGATTCTGCAAAGTCAAAGTTTCTATAACGCTTGAGTTCTGATAAAATGCATCTTTCATGTGTCAAATCAAAAACTTTTTGGATTCAACTATGTAAAAAGCTGGTAAAACATTATCAAAAGAATAAACTTTTTACATATGTTAAATTTGACATTGCCTCTTGATATATTAGCCATATTGATATTTTTTTATAAAGTAAGAATTTTAATTTGTTTTAGCCTCCTTAAAGATCCAATTTACTCAATAATGGCGTTACCTTGGCATATCCCTTTGGAATCGCTTCCGAAATTAAAAAAAAGCGGCGTTAAGGAATCCCTTTTAAAACATTACTGCTCGTGTAATGTACATGAAAATCCTTGTGAAGAACTTAAAACTGGACTAATGTGCGATATTGGTTATAGCAACAGAGATTCGAGTACAATACAGAAACTAATTGCTGCAGGGATGACCGTGGCTCATCTTAATATCAGAGAACTAGAACCTGAAGCATGTGGACAAATAATTCAAAGTATTAGACAAGCTGTTTACAATTATAGTACAGAACTGCAATACGTTCATCCTTTAGCACTTATAATTGATGTCAGAGGGCCGGATATTGTCTCAGGGGACTTAAAAGGAGGACCTCATACAACAGTTGAGATTATGCAAAATGAGACGATTCGTTTGACGACGGATACAACATGGCGCGAATGCGGCACTGCAGATTGTTTATATATCGGATATGACCATCTCACTGATTTGCAGGTTAATGATATAGTGTTTATTGATAGTTTAACTGCTAATAAAATTAAATTGATTGTTTCTGAAGTCGGTGATGATTCTATAGAATGTTCAGTAGTCACTGGTGGAACTATTGGCCCTAAAATGGCTGTACAGATTTCTCAAGTCCCACGGGAAATCACTAATCTAAATAAAAATGATAGTGTGGAGTCTGTTTCACATAGTGATATATCTCAGCAGAACTTCGAACAACTAGAAGAACAAATAAAATGGGCCGTTTCTTCTGATATAGATGCAGTTTTACTACCAAATGCTCAGAGTGGCAACGATATTCGGCATATTCGAAATATTCTGTCCAATAAAGGAAATCATATATTAGTGTTCGCTTCTATTGACACCGTTCAAGGATTAGATAATATTGATGATATACTAACTGAAGCTGACGGAATATATTTGGATAGAAGTGTTTTGAGCACTGATCTACCCGTTGAAAAAATTTTTATAGCTCAAAAAATTATCATATCTAAATGTAATAATCTTGGCAAACCGTGTATCAGCAAAGCTGTAATCAATGAACAGATACCTACATTATGTGTTTCCGACATTGCTAATTTAGTTTTAGATGGTGTAGACGTTGTTTCTCTAGAGTTACATTATGATTCACCATTAAGGAAATTTGCACCAGCTTATGATGCTGTTCGCATGGCTGAGCATTGCTTAGCTGCTGCAGCAGTTATATGTCGACACGCAGAGAGGATTATTTGGAAGCCTCACATATATGGAAATTTTGAACTGATGCAAAGCCCTTTAGAGGAACCAACTAAGGCGATATGCGTTGGAGCAGTTGAGCTTGCTTTACGTTCACAAGCAGTTGTAATCATTTGCTTAACAAACTCTGGTCGAACAGCTAAGATCCTATCCCATGTCAAACCGCCTTGTCCCATTATTGCGGTAACCAGAACTTGTCACACGTCGAGACAACTACGGTTTTTCAAAGGGATAAGAACAATACATTATTTTGAAGGAGCGAAGTCGGCTTGGGATTCTGAAGTGGAAAATCGGGTAAGAGCGGCTCTCGACTATTGCAAGATTAAGCGTTTAGTAGAGGCTGGTGATGCTTACATTGTTGTTGCTGGTTCACGTCGTAATGTAGGGTACTGTGATTCCGTACGACTATTATATGCTAGTGTCCGCAACAGAATTAGCATGCCATAAATCTGATGTTTTTTTTTTTCATAACTTTTGGAAGAACAATTTATTTTCTAATTTTAATGTGTTACGTTTCTCATATAAATTAAAGCAATTATTTCACATCAGAGTTTTTTAGTCCTCTTCGAGACGATCATTTTTGAAAGGAGCAGAACGTAGGCCTCAATGGATGAGCATAGGCATAAATGGATAGATAGGAATGCCGGTTATAACGACTGAATATTGTAGCTCACATGATTGCATTCATAAGTTATTTTCTAGTAAGCCAAAGTATAGACTTATAATGGCTTGAGTATAGACTTCCTTTGTTATAAAAACTTAAAAACTACGGAACAATTTTGAAATTAATAATTGACTGGGCTTTCGGATTAAGACGAATTTTTGAAGGAAACCTCTCTTATAACGCCTTAACTGGTCTTAACCAGGTTCTAGCTGGTTACATATTCTTTACCGAAATTATAAATTTATTATTGGCAGCACTGTTTTGCATAAATGTCAAAAAATTAAAATGACATGTTGAGATGACATTGGCTTTGACTTTTGTATGCTCGTTGTTGGCAATCATAATAATGATAATGATATAAACAAGTCGGCGTCTACTTGTAAAATTGAAAAACTTGCCATAGGATAAACGTATAAATAGTTTTAAATGTGTTTGAACATTCTCGATTTTTCTGATACAAGTTTATTAAATAACTCTTGTTTTCTATGTTTTCCAACATGAAACCGGTCTTTGGTATTAAATAATTTTCCTTTAACTTATTTCGGGCTTGGACCCTCGAAAATTTTACACGATGTCATTAGAAACTACCGTCAAGGAAATATGCGGAAATTTGTGTTCAAATAAAGCTACTGAGAGGAAACGAAGTGTGGAAACCTTAAAAGATTACCTTACAAGAAATGCAGTCCCTGATTTGCTTTCTGACAATACTCGAAAAAAAGCTGGTTTTTCTTGGAATGATTTATTTGATATCATTACTGACTATTTGTTGAAGGTATGTACATATTACATGGAATTTTTCTAATTTTGAGGTTAGGGCAAAGATAAGTTACCCAGAAGCCAGAAGTCAAAATACATTGTGCACCATATCTATGCATCAAATGTTAACCTAGATGGTAGACCAATTCAAGGGAATCTTGATAAAACGTAAAATAACTAACCTCCATATTTTACACAAAGACAGTTTTTTCCCTATTATTCCTAAACAATTTTTTTTTCTAAACCATTTACTTGATTCTAAAAGTACCATTGTTATTAGTCATGAACATCCATAGTGGCTTTGAAGGAAAATTAAAAAACTTTATTCCCTTGATAAAATAACTTTGATTCTAACGGCTTCTTAATAGCTATGCATCCACAGTTGTGAATGTCTATTGGTTATGGTTGCCCTGCTATTTCGGAGAATTCTCGTTACTTGTTTGCTGAACTATAATATAATATTACATCAATATTAATTCCATTCTATGAATATTGATTTACAATTTGTACAATTTAGTCATTTTGTATTTTCAGGAAGCAGAAAAATATGAATCTTCTAAAACATTTCATACTGTAACATATCCATTATGTGTAAGCATACTTCATTTATGTGTCGCTGGTTCTAATAAAGGTAATTATTGCAATATATTGATATAAATGCTTCATCAATATCTTTTTAATTATTTAAAGAAAGAAATATATAAAGTAGACAACATAGTTCTCAAAATTAGTAGGCCAAAGTATTGGTTGGTCATATCTATCGGGTTAGAGATGCTAGGTGAGCCATGGTAGGGGACCAAGAGCATGGAGTGCTTCACTCCAGGGAGACCGATGGCTTATTGCAGATAGAGGAGGATGGGATACTGTGGAAGGAATTGGAAAATGCTATGTATTAAGCAGTTGGTAGACAAAGGCTGATGATTATGATGAAAGATAAAGAGAAAACAAGGAAAAAATGAATTTTGTTTTGTTTGAAATACCTTTATTTTAACTATAACCGTTTTTTTCAGGTAGAGCATATATTAAATGTGATAAGATAATGGAAGCAGCTATGTTTGTATTAAGAAACAAATATTTGACAAATGCAATTGGGGATGCCTATATGAGTTTGTTGCAAAAATATGTTCTACCTTGTGAAAATTATGTCTGCCTAATCACTCCAACCACATGGGAAGGTATTGCTTAGTACACTTTTGTACACTTACACTTGGTCAGGTACACTTTTGTATTGCTGCAATAAATAAGCAACAATTTTATCATTATTTTTTTCAAGTAAATTAATGCAATGTTTAAATTTACAAGAATTTCATGTACTAAGTTAGTTCAGCAAATGTCAATATTCTTTTATTCTATGTACTTTGTGGAATTTATTTTGCTCTCTATATAGGATTTTTTTTTAGATTTACTCGATATTAGTGTAGCAGGATGCCTAGATAAGGTATCTAAATTGGATGATTTCACAAAGTTAAAGCTTCTTTGGCTTGTAATAAAAAATGCAAAGGAATGTTGTCAGTTTGCATGTTCATTGAGAAATAATTTATCTGATATTACTAAATATTTCCATAAAATAAACAAAAATAAGAAGATATTAGAAGTTATCATTGATATTATTACATTAATACTAGATGTGGTAAGTGTAGTTATTTTTTTTTATATTTTGAATATTTTAAAACACATTTTGATATACCTTTTTTAATTGTATTTCAGCTGTATTTAGAAAACCGATTAAGTGTGTGTGAGTTTATTGAAAAGAATCTACATGTCATATTTGAATTCTATGAACAAAACTTGGATGTTAAAAAAAAGGCAAGATAATTTGAATACCTATTTGTTATTTATTTTTCATGCTGTAAACAAAAATATATTTTTGTAACAATATATCTTAAATGCTTTCTAATGTAAAGAAATTGTTATGTAATTATTTTACACACCTATGACTTTTCAACTAAGCTCTAAACTTATGTTCAAAATAATATTAGCAATATTCTTCACCGCTTTCTACATCATTCACAAACTTGTATTGTTTCAACTCATATAATAAAATGTTTGTTTTAGTCGCAAGTATTTAGCTTATTACAAACATCAATAGCAATTCATCATCCCTTAGGACGGATAGAGAATGAGGAATCAGCACAAGCACATAACTGGGAAATGTGGAATACATGCCTTCAAAGTATCATGGATTTAATAACACTTGAAATAAATTACATACAAAAGAGCCATAGACATAGTAATGTTTTACTGACATGTACAAATTTTAATCAAGTTTCAGCGATTATGTTTTACTTGGTAAGCAAATACAATGGATTTTTTATGTTCACTTTTATATAATTACTAGCTGTCGCCCGCGACTTCGTCCGCGTGGAATTAGGAGCATATATGTTCTTCCAGAATGTGTTTTATATATATGTCAAATTTATTAGAGATCTGTTCAGCCGTTCTGAAGATACTTTCAAACATCCATCCATCAATATAAACTTTAAATTTATGATATTAGTAAGACTGTGAGGTTAAGCTTCTATGAACATACATATAATATGAATCTATAAGATTAATAAAATTGGAGTGTTTGTATGTAATATCAAAAATAAAAATATATTTCGGTTACAAGATGTAATAATGGTTAGCCAGATTTTAACGGGAATTTGTCGGTAGCTTTAATGGAGAAGGATGGTCAGTGTAATTTGCCATTTGCTTATTGGTGGATTATTTGCAGACTTTCAAAATGTCCACACAAAATATTGATATAAATAGTGATGGTGAAAGAGCGGCAAAAAGACCAAGAACAACTATCAATATAAATCAAAAGTTTAAAGATTTAATCGGAGAGTTCAAACAAAATCATATACCTTGGTAATTTGCATATCTATTTTAATTTTTAATTCTGAGAAATATTATATTCTTGAATTACAAGATATTCTGAATTGTATGTCCAAATATATTAAAAAAAACTTTATTTTTTTTTAAAGTATAAGTCATATGCTTCATAAATACAATATTGGTAAAGACTTGAATATATTTATAGTTATCATCTGTGATTAATTTTAGGTTAGGTATAACAGAAATGTATGTAAAACATTTTGGATCATCCTTAACAACAATTGATTATGAAACGCTATTAAAGACTTTAGAAGAATTTGTTAGCACCAACAATATAAATGAAATTTGGTGTATATTTGAATCTTTAACTTGTGAAGTGTTGAAAAATTTAAAAACATTAAAAGATGATGCTTTTACCAGTTTTATCGAACGTGTAAATTCATTGTGGACGACTTGTGTAAGGTAATAATCGAAATAGTTATGCAATGTTTATAGGATTTTTTTTGTAAAGTGTTCTTAAATTATGTACCTTCATATATAATAAATGACATATGATATCATTAATCATAATACATGAATATCATATCATAACATATGATATATGATATATAGGCTTTTTTTACAAAGTATTTTATACTTCAAATTGTTTTCAGATCTTCAACAAGTAGTACATCATCTCATAAAGCAATACACGGGGTACTACAAACAATTTTATCATTGAATATCTTGAATTATATGAACATTAAGCCATTATTACTCTTGTACTATGAAAAAGGAATGCCCGTCAGTGATAGTAGTGTTCAAACTTTGAATATATTATTTAGAAAGTTTTACAGCAAATGTTGTTATAACAATGGTCGTACTAAATGTTTCAAATGGTTTATAAATGGTCGAATAACAGAATTAAATGTGGAAATATTGAGAGAGTTATTTTTAACTTTATTGCTAAATGAAAATATTAGTAATGTTGAAAATACTGGTTGCATAGAAAATGAATTTTTACATCATATTTTATTTAAAAATGTCGACAAGAGTATTTTATATTCAGACTTTGAATTTGAAATATCAAAACCAGAAATAAACAATCAAAAGATTTATCAAGTTTTCGAATTGAATGATGAAATGAATTGTCAAATATTAGAATATTTGCAAGTAAAACTTATACAATGTAACGAAAATATTGACACCAAAGATTTTGACATTATAGAATGTTTAAAAATATTAAAAATAACATTAACATATTTAGATATCGTATTAAAATACAATCATCATAAAGTTTTATCCGAACAAATATATGATAATTTTAAAAGCATTCTTAAAATTGCATACAGAATGTCATTAAATAAATTAAAAAGTGGAATACAAATAAGTGAAAAGAATGCTCTACTTAGAACATTGCAATTGATACTTCTTGAAGAATACGATACAATGTTAAATAATGATGTGAGAATTTGTATTGATAATGATATCTTTCATTGCATCAATGATATTTTAAACAGCGATGTACCTTCAGATGAAGACGAAAATGACACTGATATGAGTTATAATGTTTTAAAACATAATTGTATATTTTTCTTAGCAGCATATTGTAAAATGAATAATAACTATCGCGATGAACTACTAGAATTGATTTTAAATCCAAAGTTATACAATTTCTCTTCACGATTGGATGTAGAGTTTGCTTTAAAATGCATAAGGTTTTTGAATCAATCTGATATTGAAGATGCTCCTATAGGTAATTAAAGATTATTCATGCTTTTTTTTTATATCATAAGGTAGCAAACGAGCGAGCGGCCACCTGAAATCGCTGAAATAGCGAAGTGACCGTTGTCCATAGACATACGCAATTGCATATGCGTTGCCTACCTTTAATCGACGGAGGAGAGGATGTACAGAGAGAAAATATTTTCCCTTTCCATGCATCCTCTCATCCGGAAAGTCCACTTCCACTTCCCATCCTTTCCTTATAAGAAAAAGGGTGGGAAGGGAAAGAGGACTAAATTAGGCCTCCGGGACGCACACTCATCAGACGAAACGCGGAATTGCTTCCACTTCACGCCTGTCTTCTGTGTGGTCGTGGTATTTCACCGGACGAGCCGGGCCAATTCGTGCGAAGATGTTAAAGCGGGCTCTACCACTGTCAAGATCCACATCCAGCTACATCCAGATAACTTATTACATCTACATTTAAAAATTATAAAATTTTCCAGGCTATTATTTAGTTCCACCTGTCCCGATGTTTGTCATCTAATCTTGCAATTTTCACTTCCTGATTTTTTTATTGAAGCTGGTATTTTGGATATGTAAACCTATGGTGTTGATCTGATCATGGAATTGAAAGGTGGACATAGGAACCTTGCAATAAAATTAAACATCTTAATCGAGTTTCGGCTTGTTTTTAAATTATTAACCCTTGGTTTCTGAGACCAAACTCTCTGTACAAAACATATAGTCATATCTGTCATTATCTTTAACAAAATAGTATTATAAAAATTACTTTTTTAATTTGGATTTTGGTCTTAAATCACCCACTTAAGTCCTTATGTACAAGCAAAACATAGTAAATGTTTAATTTTTATAATTTTATTTATGTTTTTTATTTCAGAATTAACATTTGTATTAATGCAATCGATGTGCAAAGATTTGTTCCGCAATTCAAATGCGACAGCAGGCATTTTACAAACATTGCTACAAATAATGAACAGAGTTTGGCATCACGGCGATAATTTGCGTCGCAATTGTTTGATAATGGTGAAGAGTTACTTGCATAGATGTGAAAATATGTACTACCCACCTCAAGTAGCCGCTCTGGTATATGAATGTACGACAAAAATTATAATATTAAACTACAAAGATACTAATCCTATTGAACTAACATTTAAAGATATTTTAATTGACAAAATAAAGGGGAAAATACACTCTATAAGGCTGTATTGTGGGTACTTGATAAGTGAAATGACAGATGCCTTTACCGAAGAAGATGAACTTTCCTGTTTATTAAATTTAAAGGATTTATTTACGGTTGAGGTAAGAATGTCTTTGTATTTTTTGTCTTATACATTGTGTTTTTTTTATTTGACAAGTAGCTGTCGCCCGCGACTCCGTCCCCGCGGAATTAGAAAAAGTTAATAAGTAGCTTATGTGTTCTTCCAGACTATGTTCTAGATCTATGCCAAATTTTATTGAGATCCGTAGTGGAGCCGTTCCGTAGATACCTTTTAACAAGTTTCAATCCATCCATCCATACATTTGTAAAATTACTAGCTGTCGCCCGCGACCGTTTCCGCGCGGCATTTAAAAAAGAAACTTATTAAGTAACCTATGAGTTCTTCCAGACTTTGTTATACATCTATGCTAAATATCAGCGAGATTCATTAAGATGTTTCGATGACACCTTCAAACATCCATCTATCTATCCATCCATCCATCCATCTAAACATTCACATTTATAATATTAGTAAGATAGAGTAATGTTTTGTTTTTAAGGTATCAAATGAAACGGAAACAATTCTAAAAGACGAACTAAATAACAGAACTGCAACTTTATTGCATACATATTACGTTTTGGCGCTTAATAAACCTTCAAGGATACATCGAATCGTGCAAGAAATTATATTTCTACAACGGGAGAAATCTCTGGATAAGCAAACTGTGAAAAAATTCTTAAATATTATATTGAATAAAGTAACACAAAAAAATCTTGATAATTATCTCGAGCAGAATATACTAAGTTTATTGCAATTTTGGCTCGAAAAGAAATTGCCTTTAGACAATTTACCTTTGTACTTATTCAATTGTGAGAGTGATGTGTTTTACAAAAGATATATGAATTGTCTGGTATCCGCCGATATACTATGGCGTCATCAGGGTAACATGCAGAAAAGTGATATGATGAGAAAATTTAAACAAATTCAATCGGAGGAAACCATTTTGGAGGTAATATACACATATTAAAATTACGTAATAAAGGGTCATATAGGTAATTCGACATATTCCTATTAGGTTATAGGGGTGACTATTCGGCCGCGAAGGAGAGCGAAAGCGTGCCCGAGGCCCCGTCCCGATGCGTTGGAGGAACAGAGAGGTTTAGTGGGTATGCCTCCGCTAAGGAGGAGAATCCCACATAACTACCGCGTCCCCCCCGGGGCGCGGAGTATGCATTAAGCATTCCTCTCTGGAAAAAAAGGGGGAGACTATTTGTTATAATGTCAACCCCTAAATGCATTATGCAAAAGTGAATTATCCAGGTTTCTTAGTTTTTTTAAAATAAGTTAAAAATGAATCATGATTACTTAATGGTTCACTTTTGCATAATGCATATGAAAGTTAAAATTATTCCAAATAGTCACCCATAGCACATAACGGGAAATGGTTGAATTATTAGTAACCCTGTGTATTACTGCTACATTTACGGTGATTTCTGAGACCAAAATATCTGTATAAAACATATGTATTAAACGGGCATTTTGGTCTCGAAAACCTACGATAAGTCTTTAATTAGTCAATAAGTATAAATATGACATTTATTTTCAGGAAAGCTTTTGTAACATCATAATATTGAGTTTACCGTACATCGTGAATGAAAAATACAATTTGAATATTAACAAATTTAGTTGTAAAGAATCAACGAGTGCGGCTTGCAGGATGTTTCAGCAAATGAGACAGATGCTGCAAAGTGAGACGTGGTCCAAACTGTTCGTTGAGAACATGGACAGACTTGTGTTGCTTACAGCTTTACATTTGAAAGATAACGCTGATGCTAAACAAATATTTGACGTTGATGTACCAAACACTATTGAATCATTCACATATCCAAAGGAAATATTTTGTGGAATTCTAAAGTATTTTGGAGTAAGTATTTTTATTTATTAACTAGATGTCGGCCGCGACTCCGTCTTACTTAAAAAATACAATAAAAAAAACTTAATTAGTAGCCTATGTAGATCACATTCAAACTATGTTCTACATATATGCCAAATTTCATCGAGATTCATGCAACTGTCCGGACATCGACACTCTGATATCAAAGTTCACTTTAAGAATGTTTAAAATTAGACATAATCTGCCTCCATTTTGGTTTATCTATAGGTACATATTTTAATTATTTTGTTTTAGGAACTTATTGATGATAACATAATGGAATGTTTCTGTAAAGATCAGCCACTTGCTATGTTAAAAAATTTATTCACTCTGTGGGAGTTAGTACTATCCGAAAAGATATTTGCTTTCAAGGTCATGTTGTTATATACCTTCATAGTTTATATCGAAAATATACCTTTAGGATATCCGTCAGACGTAATTATATATAATTTTTCATGCGTCAATATCTCTAGAGTTATAAAAGAGACAAAGATTCAAAAAGAATTAGATGTTTTCTCCAAAGCTTTATTTAGAATATTATCACGTGTTTGTGCAAATAAAAATAAAGTCTTTCAAAAGGAGACAGTTGTACATTTATTATCGATACTGTCAATAAAAAAAGATGAATCTCCTGAATGTAATGCAGTTTACAAATATGTTATGATAAATTTTAAAAATGTCGACGATGACATGCAAGCTATGTGTAACATATTAACTGAAGTCAGTACAGGAACATGTCTTACAGAAGAAAACTTCTTGGAAAAATTGCAAAAATATGAACGTAATTTATCATATGCAAGGTAAATATAATTCAGCTCACTACACGTCCCTACGAAACCTACACTACTAGTTAACGGTGACTAGGCCATACTCAACCACGCTAGTCGAATGCGGTTTGACTTCACACATATCTTTAAATTTCTTTGCTATGTGCAGGTGGCATCACGATTTTTCCTTCACTCTAAGAACGTCGGGTAAATGTACATATGTAAATCTAAAATCGAAAAACACATTGGTACATAGCGTGATTCGAACCCAGGATCTTCATGTTACAAGTCAAGTGCTTTAACCCCTGAACCACCGTCCCTCTAAATTGGAATTACTGAAAAAAAAATAGAATTTGGTACATTTCGTATTATATTTACTATTATTTTAACATCTAATTGTTATATTTTTCAGCATTGCAACACTGTCCAGTATGAGAAAGTTTCTAAGCGCGCACAAAAAATTTTTAAGCGCCGCATTTAATAAATTAGATAACAAAGGATTTTCTGAAGATTGTGAAGACAGTGTGATACATAAGATTATAGTTGCGTTATGTAATATTTTAAGGACGACGACAAACGAAAAGGTTAACACTAAATAAAAAAAATGTATTTACACTAACTGTTGCCCGCGACTCCGTTTGCGTAGAGTTAAAACCATAATTATGAGTTAAAAATAAAACAGTAGCCTTTGTGTTCTTCCAGATTATGTACTATATGTATACCAAATTTCTGGAGATACCTTCAAACATCCATCCATCTATTCATCTAACATACGCATTTGTAATATTAATCAGAAGTAAGATTAATTTAGTTTTTTTGATTATAAATTTATCTTTCCCTTAGATGATCGTGGAAGCTAGTAATTGTCTTGCGGAAGTCGGGACGTATGATTTAAAAACATTAGTAACAGTACCACCAAAGGATACGACACAGCTCGTTAATATTAAACCAACGCAATACTTCGCAATAACAGTTGTTAAAGCATTGTTGGAAATTATATTTAAAGAAACACCGACTGTGAGTGAGAAAGTATCCAAAGCATTATTACATTTGATGAAATTTAAAGATGGCCAATTAATTGATATAGGTAAGGAAAAACTTCAAACTAACAACAGAAATAGTAAACAAAATTGTTGTTAACACGTTCAATGCCACTACAAAATATACTAAAGTGGACTAAGAAAATCGGCGGCGATGAATGTGTTAAAATAAAAAGCACTTATAGGATTGAAATTAACTTTTATGATGATCCTACAGTAATGTTTGGTTCGTTTCAGAATGGGGAATAGTCCAGAGTCAAATATTAAAATGTCTTATGCCGTCAACATGCGAATCCTTCGCGCAGTTCAAAGTTCGAAGTGTACCCACAGATTGGACTCCTGTTATCAAAGAAGATCATTTCCAATGGATAACTCGGGTCACAGTAGATCTGTTACAAACATTAGAATCACCACTAAATTATCTTAGTTCTTTAAGAACTTTATGCAGACTTAAGGTATTTCACTTCAAATATTTAATCTGTTTAGAACTATTATAGGAGATTCTGGAGCTTTTGTTGCTTAACTTAAACACACTAGATCCCGGGACCCTCGCAGACGCATTAGAGGTTGGCCACCGAGGGAGTTTTAGTGAGTAAGAATCTCACATAACCCTGTCTTTTCCCCAAAAGGTATATTACGAAGATTCCCCTGATAAAAAAAAATAAAAAAAAGCTTAAACAGACTAGACCGTTAAATAAAAAAAAATATCAAAATTCCCGCAAAGATCCTTTTTTTTCTTTTTTCATTTGGTGTTCCATTAACTTCTACAAATGCTACATAATATTTACTCTTTTAGCGATGACTTTTAGGAATGGTCAGTATCTAAAGTCAGAACATATGTCTTTTATAACCTAATATTCATTAACTAGCTGTCGCTCGCGACTTCGTCTGCGTGGAATAAAAAATAAGCTTAATAAATAGCCTATATGTTCTTGCAGACTAACCTTTGTCAAATTTTATTAAGATCTGTTGAGTCGTTCCGGAGATATCTTCTAACAAACATACATCCATCTAAACTTTCCCATTTATTATATTAGTAAGATTATTTAATTACTTGTTACAGCCTACTATATGTCAAAAAATCCTGCCTTCACTGGTAGGATTACTACTGGAACACTCTTCGGAGAATTTAATGCAAGTCATCGGTCAACAAATAAATACAGTTTTCAATTACATTTGGAGCAGAAGTTTCAATGACAACACCACAGCCAGCGAGGATAGCACCGTCTCCAAGCTATCGAACATTCTAGATCATGACCAGAAGATGATAGTGCACTACTTACTGGACATCGTCAACGCTATACGTCTGCAGACGAACCATCTTAAAATACGGTATGTACTCTTGTTTTTAATTATTATTTTACTAACTATCGCCGGCTACCTCGTCCATATTGAATTATAAATAAAACTTAGATAGTTGCTTATTTGTTCTTCCATACAAAATCCGTTAAGCCGTCTTGGAGTTACGTAGTAACAAACATCCATACATTCACTTGACTTTGCATTATGTTGTTAGTTTACGCATTCTTACTTGAAACGTACTGTATATAGGAAGTGTCGAGAAGCGGATACTTTGCGGTATTTGAAGCTGGAATACGACAAACTGTCGTGGGCAGCGACAGTGGCGGACAAGAACATAGCGGCCATATATTACGCGGAGCTGTGGGCGGCCGCGCACAACGACGACGTCCCTCCCGCCTCGCCGGACCACACCGCCTGTCTGCCCGGCGGGGAACACGTGCAGAGAATACTCAGAAATGTATGTTATATACTCACTTTCTTATATCTTCCAGACTATGTTCTATATATGTGCCAAATTTCATCAAAATCCTTTGAGCCGTTTCAGAGATACCTTAAAATAATCAGCCATACATCCATCCATCTAAACATTGGCATTTATAATATTAGTAGAAAGTAAGATTATCCAGTAGGATAGCCTTTGTACGTAACATTAACACGTTAAACGCCATAGTAGAAATAGAAAAAATCACTAAAAAAAACTTTTTTCTTCTTCAAAATATATTTAGTTTAGGGGTTCAATCGCAAGTTGGGTTTCGCAGATATTATAAAAAATACCGCTTTGTTACAGTGCTTTGTTTCGATTGGTGAACTAGACGCAATAGACGGTTGCGGCACCGCTCATTTAACGAGCGAGGAAGAGAGACGCAAACATTTGTTGCACACCGGCCAGTACGCGGATGCTCTGCTCTTGCATGACATCGTCCTCTCTCACGGCAATCAGGCTGACAACCGTTTGCAACATGGCGTCGTCATGTCCCTACATAAGTCCGGCATGCATCATTTAGCTCTGCAGTACATCAAATCATTTCCTGAAAACGATGAGTTGAACGACGTCAAATTTGATTGTTTAGCTTACCTTGGTGAGTTTTTATCGAGACAAAAAACGTTCATAATAATTCTGAGAGATCGTAAGCTCATTGGGAGCGTCGGTGGCTCAGTGGCCAAGCACTTGACTTGCAATCTGCAAATCCTGGATTCGAATCCCGCCATGTACCAATGTGTTTTTCGATTTACATATGTACATTTATCCAACGTTCTTACGGTGAAGGAAAACATCGTGATGCAATCTTTGAATTTCTTCTCAGATATGTGAAGTCAACCAACCCGCATTGGGCCTGCGTGGTTGACTATGGCCTAATCACCCTTAACTTAGGGTAGGCTCCGAGCCCCTCGGTGGGGACGTATAGTGAGCTGATGATGTCATGATGATGTAAGGTCATTGTCTCATAATCGCTTTGTTGTAGGTGATTGGAGTGAAGTTGTCGATACTAAAGAACTAGAAGAAAAGACAAAACAGCCTCTATGGAATCCCGATGTTGTTATAAAATCACTGAGATATGCATGTCTAAAGGAAAGTTTGAACGCGGATGCTAATCAAAATTTCGAAGCTAGGCTGGAATTTGCACTTAATAGAGCGAAATTGGCCACTTCCAAATTATGCCGGATTCTAAATATGGAGAATTGTCAGAGCGTTTACAAAGTGGTCGCAAATTTACATTTATTACGTGATATACAAGATTATTGTTCACTAAGGTGCGACCACACAGATCTCACGGACTTACTGGATCGTTGGCAAGTTGATAAGTTGCCGTCATTTAAAGATTTCCGCCATCTTGAAACTCTCCTGTCACAACGTAGTTTAATACTAGAACATGCGGCTAAACATTATGAAAGTTTCTCTACTGATATTTTGGATTTGCAATTACAATATGTCGGTTCGTATACTTGACTCATTTTTGCTTATAAAAAAAATCTGTCATATATGTTATGTTTACTGTACCTTTTTTGTATTTTTATAGATATGGGTCTCTCTAATCAAAGAGTGCAAATGGCGCAAAGACTTTTGGAATCCGTAAAGAAAATGAAATCATCAGAAAAAGTATGTTTAAAGGAAAGTCAAGTTGCGTGGGCGAAGGGTCACAAGGACATCGCTCTCGCATCACTGCACGGAGTTGAAACTGACCAATCTTCTGACCTTAAATTAGCTGCTATGTGTCTTAGGTATGATTTAAGACTTCTTTCCACTATCGCGACTAGTCGCTTGAATAGTATACAAATAGCAGTCTACTAGCTTGGAGGAAAAGGGGTCTAATATCGCGTTACTTTTCAGGCAATACGGTCTTTGGATGGCAGAATGTAAGCGAGAAAATGCTAGAGATATAATAAATAAATATTTAGAAAAGAGTCTCGAATTGTTAAATGAAGACGACAATGCAGAGACCACGTTCAAAGTGTATCATGATATTGCAAAATTTGCAGACTCGGAATATAAACAGGTTAAATTTCAATAATTGCCTTTGATTAGAATTAATATGACAAATTAAAACTAAGGGTTGCTTAATAATCACTTAATGGCTGAGCGTGGCAGTAGTTAATTTAATAACACGTCACAATATATTTTATTAAATATTTTCCGTTTCAGATTGTCTCGTATATGAATTCAACAATTTTCGAGAATAAAGTAAAATGTATCGACAATATGAAAGGAACTGCCGCCTCACTAAAAGGCTCACAAACATCTTTAACTAAGTAAGTACAAATTATAAAATGTTTTCGCACGTTTTGTAACGCTAGCTGTCGCCCGCGACTCCGTCCGCGCGAAATTAAACAAAAACTTATTAAGTAGCCTATGTGTTCCTTCAGACCTTTTCTACATCTATGCAAAAACATCCATCTAAACATTTGCATTTATAATATTAGTAAGAATATATTTGAAATTCAATCAGTTTAGAAAACAGTTAAGAGTGATAGTATAGAACAGTGGTTCCCAAACTCATTTTGTCTACGGCAGTAGTACTGTTTTCTAATCTGTTACGTGGGCACACTTTGAGAATAAACATTTAGCGCCCCCATATTTTCACATATTTAAAAACTACTATAACTTCAAATTAAATTAATCAATTATTGTGACCTATATATATTAACGGAGAATTCTAAACGAAACTTTTACTATAACCTGCAACTTGACCTCCAGCGCTCACAAGGGGGCGTTATCGCCCACTTTGGGAAAGACTGGTATAAAACAATAGTGGACCATGAAATTTGTCATATGTAAAATTGTGATATTTCAGAGATGAAAGGAAAGCTTTGTTCACAAACGATCGCTTCATGCAGTTAGATGAAGCTGAGGTGTCCAATACAAGAGCAGAAAAGAAAAGTTTTCTCAATTTAGCTCTAAGGTACAGTATCAATTCAATTTATTCAGGGTTGTAGCCAACTTTCTTTGTGAAATTCTAAAATATATTTTTTAAAATTTTATAGATACTACATGTTGTCATTGAAGCATTGCGAAGATAACAATTTATCAATATTCCGAGTGATATCTTTATGGTTTGACAACCCTGACTTTGAGTTTAGTGATACATCTGCATCCAGCTTCCGTGATCTGCTGAATGCTATACCTTCGTGGAAGTTCATCACTGTATTACCTCAGTTAGCGCCACGTCTTAATACAGACAAGAGTAGCTTTGCTAAATCTCTCAAAGAAATTTTAGGTAAGTTGCATATTATTGGAGTAATAATAGTCACAAAATATTGCTACAAATTTTTGGCTTCAAATAACTCTGTCGTTGATAAGTCGTAGTACTAATATTACCATGAAAAATGGATGGATGCATTTGGATGAAAATTTTCTTGTAGAAAAGTGTCTGGAAGAAGAAATAGGCTGCTTACTAGTGTTTTTTTAATTGCACGCATTTTTAAATTCCATGTTATTAAGTAATAAAAATAACGCTACACGAATCTGAAATTTACAAGCCAAGAACGTAAACGAATTTCGAAATGAGGAAAAATTCTTCGTTACCGAGAGATAAAAAAAAAACATGAAATGTATCGTTTTTCTTGTAGGCAGATGTGGTATCGAGCATCCCCACCACACACTACCCATACTGTTCAACTTGAAGAACTCTGACAAGGACAATGTGATACTGAACTCCAGCAAGGGCGGGAAGGTGGCGCGCACGTCGGTGGCGGAGCCGCGCGTACTCGCCGCGGACGTGCTCGTGCGGGAACTCTCGCAGCGACCTGACCTCCACACAATCATATCACAAATGGAACTACTCTGTGATGGTAACATTTTTTTACCTTGAAAGTGAACTCTTTTAAAATGAGAATAAGCTATTTAACTGTTGCCTTTACTTCATTTGACGGCATATAGGTTAAGTTTTTTTTATAAAGTATTAGCAGATTCTTTTTAATTTACTTTAATTTCTAATTTCTAGTACCATTCCAAATAAGGTATTAATTTGTGCTAGGATATAGTGTACAATAGTCGGGATTCGAACCCTCGACTACATATACACCCTTAGCCACTAGGCTATTAGTGCTGCAACTTATCTGAATACAATTTTGTTTAGCTTTCATCAGCTTCGCATACTTGACGCCGAAAATGAGCAACGGCAAGCCGCAGCGGCAGGCGATCCCCGCCGCCGAGCCGCTCGCCAAGCTGCGCCACCTCGACTCCCTGCCCATACCCACCCTCACTATACCTATACAACATAACGGGGACTATTCCAATTTACCCAGTAAGTATAAGTTATTTAGGTTGTTGAGCAATTGGAGGTGTGAAAAACATCACAAATGAACAAAATGACAATTTTTAAGACTTAATTTAATATTTTTTTTTCTTTAGATATAACAGCATTTGATAACCACTTCGAATTGGTTGGTGGTATAAATTATCCGAAGAAAATTTCTTGTCGCAGTTCAGATGGGAAATCCAGAATTTTATTAATAAAGGTACGCAATGTCTAACTCTTTAATATTAAATTATATATTTACTTCAGAAACCCGATTGTTTCAATAGAAATATAACTATTTCAGGGCGAAGATGATTTAAGACAGGATGCGGTAATGCAACAAGTATTCAATATTGTTAACACCTTGCTCGAAAATAATCCAATCACTAAGAAGAATAAACTTTTAATACGCACATACAAGGTACTCTTAGTAATTAATATTAGATATCTTAGTAATAATATAAATGTGAATGTATGGATGGATGGATACATGGATATCTGTTACATGGTATCTCCAGAACGACTGCATTTCTCGCTGAAATTTGTCATAGATGTACAACATAGTCTAAAAGAACACATAGTCTACGTACTAATAACGTTTTACTTTTAATTTCCGCGCGGACGAAGTTTGGGGCGACAACTAGTGTCTAATAAAATTTGGACACCTCTTAATTAATTATTACTTATAATATTGTGAATAAATTTGCCAGGTGGTGCCAATGTCGCGGCGGTCGGGGGTGCTGGGCTGGTGCGAGGGCACTACACCGCTGGGAGCTTATTTGCGGGACGCACACATTCGCTATAGACCCAAAGTATATAAAAAATTCTTTTTAAACCATAGACAAACTGCTTTTTTTCCATGACTATAATATAACGAAATTGAAAAATGTATAGAAATGACGGTAACTTTTGATAAGTCACGTGATTGTCGCGTGTCAGTTCTATACATATTTAAACTTCGTTATGGAATGGCTTCGAGGTGAATGCACTTTATCTAAGAGGGCTAATCGACAACTTGTCGGTTTAGTTTGACATTTATAAAACATACTATAATTTTACAAAAATCTTGAAGAGATTTTCCTTTCACACTTCTATTTTACTGAAAATATCTTTATTGATGTTTATTTGAGTTCAGTAAATACTAGACATTAATAGAAATGATATTTTAGGATATAACGCCCGAAGCCGCTCGGGCCAAGCTGAAGGCGTGTCACGACGGTCGCAAGTCGAATCAGGACAAACTGCGTGCGTTCATGGAAATCCTCGCCAACTTCAAGCCGGTGTTCCACAACTTCTTCACTGAGCACTACCACGACCCCATCACTTGGTACGAACGTAGACTGGCTTACACGAGAAGGTAAGATATGTCACTAGATGGCGCTCGCGGTTTCGTCTGTGTAAATTATTTAAAAAAAAAAACAATAGCTACTCAAGCATTTGTATTGAAAAGTGTTAATGTCATTTTTCAAGTAAAGCTGCTTGTTTTTTTAATTGCATGTGAAAGGAAATCGTATGAAGACATTTAATTTTTCATGTGTTTTTCAGTGTTGCCACATCATCAATGGTTGGATATATTTTGGGTTTAGGCGACAGACACGTTCATAACATTTTGATAGACAAGACGACCGGCGAGGTGGTTCACATTGATTTCGGTAAAATTATTATATTTTATCTTAGTAAATATTTAATCAAAATGTATTGGAGTATGTAATTTTTTTTATTTTAGGTATTGCGTTTGATCAAGGAAAAGCTCTGCCAACTCCAGAAACTATACCTTTCCGATTAACACAGGACATTATATCTGGTTTTGGATGCTGCGGAATTGAAGGAATATTCAGAAGGTATTTCTGATTGATGAAATAACAACTTACTTTTCTATAAAACGATTGATGAATTCGTCAAGAAAATAACCTTAAAATGTGATTTTTTTTCTTGTAGGTGCTCTGAGAAAACGATGCAACTGCTGCGAGACAACCAGGAGACGTTGTTGACCATCCTGCAGGTGTTGCTGTGCGACCCGCTCTACTCCTGGACGGTCAAAGGCGCTTTGAAGAAGACCACTGCACGCTGTGAGTATCACATTTGTTTGGTGACAGCAAAATATCATCCCTTTTTACACAACCGACGCAGAAAAAGCGTAGGTCCCCAGTAGTTTCCATCTGAAGTTTTATAACGTTTTTAGATTAACCATTTATGTGTTTATAAAGTATTTCGACACTTTCTACTATAATCCTATAATAGATTAATCAGTAGAAGATTTAATGTTTGATTAAATTAAATATTAATGTATGTTGGTATAGCAGCTGTAGGAGAGAGGGAGAGGGAGAGTGGTGCGGGGTCAGGTCTGGCGGAGCGCGCTCTGCTGTCGGTGTGCGGCAAGCTGAGCGGCGCGGAGGGCGGCGCAGGCGGCGGCGTGGCGGTGGCCGGCCAGGTGGCTCGTCTGCTGCACGCCGCCACAGACCCCGCTAATCTTTCCAGACTCTTCCCCGGCTGGCAACCCTATTTATAAGTACTGGTAATGGTACCCTGTACACGGAACACAGAAAAAAATATTTCAAAAAATAAAAGGGTACCAACTTAACATACTGGAAGTTACAACCTTAAACTGATCCCACCGTTTTGTTATGCTTTTCCACAGTTAATAGTGCCATTTATTTTTTTTACAATAATAAACCAGTTGTACAATTGCTACTGAGCTAAAATAGGCGCAAAAAACCGGCAACCCTAGTAAACATTAGTAATGTCAGCCCTCATCAGTATAGTTTAACGAGGATCTTATGGTATCGGAAAATATGTGAACTAACAATGTCACTGGACAAAATTATGTCAAAAAACTGACATAACGTCCTCGTTGGACTATAGATGTCATATGTTTTTCTTTTCCCATGTAGTTTTTACATATTTTCCGACATAACTAACCGCGATAGCAGCGCCTCTCACTACTCTCGCCTCAGACTATACCTACAGCTCAGTCAAGCATTTGCACAAAACAAATATATATTATAATAGTTTTCTGTGTAAACAAGATATGAATAATCCTAATGATGCAAAACGAATATGCTTCAGTATGTATAAGTATTAAGTCTTTGGACTTGTGTCTAGTATCTTTGCATTTAAATATCTGATTTTTATACTTATGCATATAATATAAATAATCTTAAATGTTTTAAATACAATAATAATAAATATCAGTATATATATGTATATATTTTTATTATAAATAAATCTAAAATTAAAAAAATGTGAAACGTTTGATTTGGTATCGCGTTTTTAATTTGATGTTAATTAAATATTTGATTTAAAAATAGCCGTATTTTTATTGCCATCAGCAAGTAGGAACTTTTTGTTAAACCTTTTGGAAATCTGAAGAATATAAAAAATATCGTTGACCATAGACAAAAAGGTTGGCTTTAAAATTATGTTTCCATAGCAACAGAATAACAAACAATGCTCAAGTTGCGGTGTTAAGATATTTATAATGTTTCAAAAAGGTAAAATAACTCTATAATGTGTGAATTAATAATAATCCGAGGATTGTGATCATTTAATGGCGGAGCTACATTTGTTGGGTGATATACAGGGTGTTACAAATTTTGAAGATTCGTCGTCATTGTTTTGTAGATTTTCGTTTCAAGCGGGTATGTATATCATTTCTATAGTATTATCGATTCTATCAACTTTTATTGATTACCAATAATGTACCCTCTAAGGTCCGAACTGGACGTTCATTGCCGGATGCTCAGAGGGACAAACCACATCAGGGAAGCCGAATTATGACAATTATGTTTTTTGGTCTCATCCTATCGACGTTCACTACGTAACGAAAGGAATCTCAGGTATATAATCTATGGGCATAATATATTTCAACATGCAACGTAATATCGTTTGACTGCCATACTCAGAGACCTTAATTGGTCGTAATTTACACTAAAGGTTCTTGTCCTCAGTATAGCAATAGTGAAAAAAAAATTGTTTTGAAGTAAATTTACTTTGTTTTTTTTCAGGTTGGCCAAAAATTAATTTCCAAGTGAGTTGTTTGGATTCGTTAGGACGTTCATGGATAGTTGGATACGGTTGTTGTAGCATACCAACTGCACCAGGGAATTATGATCTAAAGGTGCCTTGCTGGGCACCAGCGCCTACCACAATCACGGATAGAATTAGACAATATTTTCTCGGTGGATCGCATCAAATCACACAAACTGATGTCATTAGCTTAGGCGTTGATAGGTATATCATATATTATCTCCCTGTCTTTATCCCACCTATGTAGGGTAGATACACCAGTTTTCGTCCACCAGATTCTGTTTCATTATTTGAGTCGTCACTCGCTTTTTGATGAATTTTATATATTGTGATTTATATTTTTTCATCAAAATTCTTCTTTGTTTTCCAGATATAAGTTAACAACTCAATCAAAAGGCAATATAGAATTAAATTTAGACGTTATATTTAGGAATTTCACTCAATTCGGTGTAGAATATAAGTAGAAAAATGAGACCGCTCACATATTTCGCATTTACACTATTATCTGTTGTTATACAATTCTGTGTGATGGATTTTATACAAGAAAAAGTTGAGCTTGATGAAAATCCAATTGCCTACAACGAAAGTATAAATAAACATCCTATAGATATGTTAAAAGATGAACCAAATAAGCTAGCGTTATATTATCGCTCCAATAAAAATGGCTATGAAAAGTTAAATGAATTGTCAGGAACAAAATATCCAAATTCTTCTCTACGTAATGTTTCAATATCAACAAGCACAGAGATTGCGTTCACGGTATTTGACGTATACGATGAGAATGGAACCACAACGGATATTACTTTCACAACTGAAATTCTCTCAAGCACCGAATTAGACAATGTTACGGAAATAACGTTGTTTGAAGAGTCCTCGACCACCACCAGACCTAATACTGGTACAAAGAAAACTAAACCTGGGGATGTCTGTTACTGTAATTTGCTGGTAAGCGTATATTTTAAACCATACCTGATTTATGAAATATTGTTTGATTTAATTTACGCTTCATGTGCAACAAAATTTTGTTTAAAATAACAAAGAAAAATATTATTAATTTAATTTTGCGAAGACTAAATTGACATGAATGTTCGTTAAAACATCACTTAAAAATCGGTCATCTCTATTGGTCATATAATAATTTAAATAAAGTAAATCTTTATTTAAATTATTTTAGTAGGTTTAATGTTTTGCAGTACAAACAATGTGATATAAATTGTTGCTGTGACGAAGAATGTTCTTCATCCGATAAAGAACTGTTTGATAAATGTAATAACTTCTGGCAACAAAAGAAACATCCTTTAGAATGCGGCGAAACTTCCACCAGAACTGGATTCGGAAATTTACTTTGTATAGCTAAAACAAACTTACCCGATCAAAGAGTTGTAGAAAAACCAAAGGTATTTTATATCTGACGTATCTTAGTTTTTTTGTACTGATAAATTTTAAATACTTTGATAATAGACAATAGAACATATCAAAGAATAAGTGTTTTTTTTTAATTTTAGATTGATAAAGCCTCTGTAAATGATGAATTTTTGTGGAATGAGAAACAAAAACATCTCGAGTCGTATAATTTTAATAGGAACATTTATAAATTCGGTGAACCTGTTTGGATACTAAGAAACAAATCTATTTATTATTTAGGTATGTGTACAAATATTTCATAAATAATCAAATAAGTTTTATAAGATTAAGATGGTTTTTGTTATTAATAATTTACATTTTATTTGTTACAGATTTACCTGTCCCTGTTATAAATAATTACTGCAATGTAAGACGTACAATGACATTTTTAAATAATGAAAATATTAATTGTCAAATCAAATTAAATGATTTGGGAATGTTTCGCGTTCTTAAAATAGTGGAAGAATCGTTTTGTAATCAGCGTAACGAGTAAATCGTTGAATAACACAGTTATGGTACGGTTCAAAATTTTACTTACTCCGCTGGCGCATCGACCCAAAGTGGGTCTTGGCCTCCGACACAAGAGATCGCCAAAGTCGCCTGTCGCCTAAAATTTTAGTGATTTTAAATTTTGCTTTTCAAAACTTAAATTGTAAATTATTTTTCAGAATTGTTCTTCACTCCATTGTACTAACTGGACGATAATTTATTGCGATCAAGACATTTGCGTGCCTTATAATAAAAGTTTACACTCACCAATATGTGCAGAAAGTGTTTGTAATGTTGCTCTTAAAATGGAATATATTTTTAACATTTACGATTCGAAAATTGTAAACGCAACTATCAAATTATACGCTGAAAAAATAACCCCGACACTATATGTGATGCAAGAAATTGGTGTTAAATTTTTGATAGGCAATACTTCGTCAGAGAGAGTTGTAACTTTAAGTGGAAATCCTGGCTATATTTTTGGATTACCTATAATAACGTCATTTACAGAAACAAATCACACTGATAACTTCTTTAATAGTACCAACGAAGATAACTATATGTCATACGCGGAAAATAAAGGTGGATTTTGCGTGCTAACAAAATTAACCAAGAAAACCTTACAGTTTGGTATTAACAAGAGATCGAAATGTAGAATTATATTAAGACAAACTTCCATTACAAATGGAACAGAAGCTTGTATTAATATACAAAAAGATATTAACAAAATGGTGGGCGTTAATCGTAGAATGTATTTTTCACCGTATGGCAACCCTGATAATTTAAAGGATGATGATTGGTTGCCATTGAAACTAGAGTCTAGGTTTATTTATGGTGAATTTCAATACAAAAGATCTAAATTACAATGTCTGAATATATGTACAAGATACGCGTTTGTATTTACTTATGCGGATTTAAGTGATATTGGTATGGGGAAAAAGTTGTTGGGAGTTCTTTTGGATGGGTCGCCGAGCAATGTGACATTTCAGTCTGAAGAGTACACAACTGTGATAACTATTGATATTAACTTTATAAATATAAAGTCTGCGAATCGGCGCGTCCTCGCCCCACCTCCGCATTTGAATCTCAATCTGCCAAGAGATTTCTTTTTCCCATTCCCTTCGAATGTATCCTCTATTAGTAAATGTAACATTTATCTCATATTCTACTCGTTTCTCATAACTCTGTATGTTTTAAAATAAAATAACTTTGAATGTTAACTAATAATTTTTATTTTGAAATAATTTATTTACTTTTGTTACTTCTATCACTTTAACTTGGCATCCACACGTCGTGGACAAACGAGTCTCGACACTGATGGCCTGAAAATAAAACCCATTTTAGCGTGGCGAGTGCACATTCAAAACAAGGGTAATATCGGTGTAATAAAACAGTGTGTTACAAAAGAGAAATATTTAATTCATTGTAACTATGCTAAGAAATTACGAGGAACACTTTTATGATACATTGAAACGAGACTACAGCCACATTCAAAATTAATATATACATTTATTTTTACATAAACCATTTTAGTATGTACTTTATTAATATTTAATTAAAACAAACTTAAAAGCAAAAGGCCACGTAGAGAAGTGAAGCGTTGGATCGACTCTGAGTTTTCGCAGTTGTATAAGATGGATACGAGATGGTAATTCGCATAGTCACACCCACGGTTTTTGTGTTGTATGTGTGTGGTGAGGGTGTGAGGGTGTGCGAGGAGGAGGGTGGTGAGGTGAGTGGTCGTGTGACGCACCTATGCGACGTATGTGTAGACCTTGCGGTCGTCAGGCGTGCGCGCCAGGTACTCGCGCTCGATGAGGCCCTCGATACGCTTCTTGATGACGACAGGCGAGGGCAGGAAGCGCGCGCGCAGCTGCTCCGTCACCTCCGCAACCAGCAACGTGTGCTGCACACAATACAACAAATTTATACAATTAATATTCACGTTTCTAAATTATTTAATTACAATCCACTAGTTGTCAACGAGTATATGTCGTACCGCCATCCTTTTGCGGGCTTTCATGATGCGAACGATGGCGGCCTCGATCTCATGCTTGCGGTCCTCGTCCACCTTGTTGCGCGTCTCGCGCCGCTCCGGCTCCGACTCGCCCTTCGCCGCCACCGTTTGTATTTTAACTCTGCAAGTTACAAAAACAAGATTAAAATTTAAGTTAAAATAAAAGTAAAACAAAGAAAGTTACTATGATATGCATAATAACCTGTGCAACTTGGAGGTGAATGCATCATTAACGTAGAACTGGTGAGCGGCCTCGATTTCCTTTGTCTTGGGGTGCTTGATGAGCACCCGCTGCGTGGGCTTGCCCATCGCGAGCGACTGCAACGCGCGCACCAAATCCTTCTCAGGAATGTCAGTCTCGTTTAGAATTTCCTAAAATTAAAAATAATTTATCCAATTACCGTTGACATATAACATATTAAGGATACATTATCTGATGTAAAGTAGGACAGTACCTCGTAAGTGAGTCTCTCGCGCTTGTTGAAGAGCAGCAGTACGCACATCTGGAAGGTGGAGACCTGTATGATGTGTTTGCGTGGCGCGGCGGCGGCGGCGGAGGGCACGGTTGAGGGCGGCGGCGCGGCGGGCGGTGAGTGCGGCGGCGAGCCCCCTCCTCCCGTCAGCGCGGCGCTGCTGCCCGCTCCTGTCCCCGCCCCGCCAGCCGCGCGGAACGTGGCGTGTAGATCGGCACTGCCCAGCTGTGGCTGTAGCGAGAGCTGCCGTCCAGAATGTTTCGCCAAGTAGAAGCTGCAAGCAATCGAAACAGAATTTTAATTGACGGTAAAGGCGTTCTTTTCGATCCTTAATCTACTCTGTATCCGACTCAAAAGACCACTTCGATAGCCGAAATGAATTCAAGTATTCTGAAGTAACAAAAAATATTCAATTTATATTAATAACCTTACAATATGAAAACAAAGCATCAGTCACCTTCTAAATACATCGAAAGCGTTTCTAGGTGCGGAGGGTATATTGCACTTAGGTGTTGCACTCTGTGTGGGCCAGAAGCCGGTCGTCAGCACGCGCACCGACAGGTCCACCCCGTGTAGATTCGTCTGCAATACAATAGAAACATTATCTTACTAAATTATAACTAAGATAGAAACTTTAATCATAATACACACATTGTCTATGTGTAGAGTAGAAATGAAAATAAATTTACCCCCGCGGAAAGTACATGGTCCTTGAACTCTTCCATAATAGTGTTGGATACAGTCATGTCTTTGAACATTCCTTCCAACTTTGATGTAAACTGGCAACCACATTCAGTCTGAAAAGAAATGTTTAAAAAAATTAAAATTCCGTAAACGCAATGTATAGACAAAAAACATTAATTTAAAACATATATAAGAATTTACAAAAACTAATGAAATCTCCTAACACATCGGTAATAATGCCGCTACGATGCAAACTAATTTAAAAGTCTGTGGTACTAAATGGCATTTATATAATCAAAAATCGCAATACAATGTACGTTTAAAATATATACAGGTACAAATTATCCTGCTTAAAGTCTTTTAAAATTATAAAATTCATCTGCAAAATTCTTTACAAAATATAAATTCAACAAATTGCCTTCCAAATAGACTTTAAGCAAGATACAAACTTTACAATTACAAACATTCAACTTGACATTTATAATGACTTACGAAGATGCAAGTTATGGTATTGTAAAGAATTTTGCAGAAGTACGTGGACAAGAAAGGCAATGCAGTGGTTGCTGTATATATCAATGTTTCTCTGCATTTTTATAATTAATTGAGAGGGGACTCTATTTGTGAGACGTCACCGACCACACAATGAAACGCTCGCGGCTCCATTTCAATCAACAAACCTTCTCTCTGGGAAATAAAATTACATAAAAACTAGACCGGATAATTGATATTTCCAATTTAAATAATACATTAATATTTTTATCCTATTATTTCTTTGCACATTCCTACAATGACTAAGTTTACAAAACAACTTATGTACTAAATATGAGTTATGTTGAAAGATATATTAATAGATTTATATAATTTGTGCATTCACTCAAATATATGTTAACCCTTAGTAGCCTAGTTTCAATTTTGATACCAATCTTTTAAACCGAATGTTCACATTACTTTTAGTTTTTTTATAGGTTGGCTGTACCTATTTTACTGTTGTATAATATTCTTTCTAACGAAATTAAAAAAAAATCAAATTTCGTTATTGTTTTATTTTATAAAGCAAACACAGTAATATTAAAAATAAATCACTTTCGTATGTAAATCAGGCTACTAGGAAATTAAATTCTATTTTAACATACATCTCTCACTATGCTCATACTTATGAAAGACAGATAAATATATGAATAAGGCTATAACAATAGTATCAAAGTGAATGTTAATTGAGCACGATAAGGTTACCTTCAGTTTAGAGATCATATTCTTCTCGCTGTCATCGGAGACGGATTTGTTGAGCAATAGTCGCTTAGCGAGATGCTGCTTGTAGTATCTCTCAAACACGTCCTTCTCTTGTAGGAAACGGAACAATACCATCGTTTTGTCTAACACCGCCTCTATTTCTTGTTCACTCATCTGAAAATAAGTTGTTCAATAATTTAAAACAAATTTTGACTAATCTATTTACAATTTAGTCTTTAAAGACAACTATAAAAAAAGATAGAAATAACCCTTATATCTGAGTCAGTTGAGTTCAAATGAAAAAAATAATTGTAGATTATGTAAAAACTAGTTGTGGCCTGCGACTAAATTCGCGGAGAATTAAAAAAATATTAATTAGTAGCCTATATTATGCTCTTCTTGACTTCCGGATTCATGCATCCTTTCTGGAGATTCCTTAAAACAAACATCCATCCATCCAAACATTTTTGATTTATAATATTAGTAAGGTAACGTTAGTAGTACGAAGTAATTGAGACTTACCCCTTTTTCACCTTTCTTCAATTTGCCGTCGATAAACAGTGAAAGGAATTCTGGGGATTTGTTGTTCAAGTTGAGGAAATATTCAAAGTCTGCGGCGATCATGTGCTTGAAGAGCTTGTC